>NW_021703780.1:76065390-76450539 GCF_005190385.1 Monodon monoceros | reverse complement strand
GTGTGTGTGTGTGTGTGTGTGTGTGTGTGTGTGTGTGTGTGTGTGTGATGTGGGTTTTTTGTACCTCTTATTGCCTTTTTGTTCTTGTTTACTTGTCTGTTTAATTATCTTCTTTCACTAGGAGATAACTTCTGGGAAAGTAGGAAGTCTGTTTGTTTTGCATAACACTGTATCCTCAGTGTCTAAGAGAATGTTTGGCACTTAGTAGATGCTTAATAACGTCTCATGAATGAATCAATCAATCAACATGAGAACAAGTTAGGCTTGAGACAGAGGAAAAGAAACCTGCTTCTCAAAAGACCTTAGACTTGAAATGCAGCACAGGTGAACAAAGGTGATTGACTGACTCATATTGATGGACACAGACTGTTTGTACTTCCTCATTCGGGGAATCTTCTTGAAAGGTTGCAGATTTCTGTATCATGTTGATTTAAGTGGAGGCCGTGTCAAAGACAGTGGAGAGATCCTTTTGTAAACCATATGGATCAGGTGTTCTATAGAAGCTTGGGTGCCCAGGGTTCAGTTTATCTAGGTCCACACAGATATTTGGATATTTGAATACTTGACTGTAAGTTTGTCATCAGAGAGCAAATAGTCTTGTCAGTCAGCCACTGATACTGTCCTGACTTCCATTCTAGCAGACAATTCAGAAAGTCGGCTACCACTGTGTAACATGCCATTAGAACTGACATGAATAAAGCAATATGCCATTGTTTGATGGTTCTTGTTTGGAAAAAATGATACTAGCATTGTCACTACTGCCTTCAAAATAACATTTACCCATTATTAGACTATTAAAAATAGTACAGTGTTCTCTGAGTTGGGTATTTATAGAGAAGGTTAAATAGATGTAAATAATCTGTGATTCTCTGAAAACATCATCAGCAATGCTAATTTCCAATATGGTCAGGTCTTCAGCTCTGATCTTTCAACTGAGCGTGGCCTTCAGACAACTTCAAATGAATTTTTTTTCTAAACCAAAATGCTTGTCTCCCCTTTGGTGGACACACCTCCTGGTAAATGCAACAGCTCCTTTCCCTTACAGCTTCTGTTTCCAAACATCTGGCTTCTCACAAGGGGTCCTTTCAGGCCTGTCTGCTTCAGGTTGGGATGGTGGGAGGTCTAGCTTTCTAAGCATTTAGCAAACACTGAAAGGAAAATTGCAGCGCCATGAGGATCTCTCCCTCCATTGCTGCAGGGGGAGGAAGGTAATCCAAGACAAGAAGATTACTCTGGCCACACTAATAAATGGCTGAGGGCATTAGCTAAGTTTCTTCCATTTTGCTCACCAAACAATTTCAACTCTTTCAAGCTATAGTAATGAGAGCACTTATATTTAATCTACTTATGGAACAACCTTGAAATCTTTAATGGTGCCTTCCTTACTCTGACTGCAAACAGCTCCTGGCAGGAATAAAAGGCCATTTATTCTGACGTGGACAGGTAAATAGGGTCAGGGCAGAACTTTCTAGACCTCTTGTTATTTATTTCTCTGGAGGGAGAAAGAGTGTTTTCCTCCAACTCTGTCTCTTTTCTTTTTCAAAGACCTAATGAGATAAAGTAATATCAATAACATTTGAACATTTATTAGGTTATTAGCTTTCCTCAGGAGAATTCAAGGCTGGCAAACAGAAGCTGAACACAGAGAAGAAGTTTGTGGAAACAAGAGAAACTAAGAAATATAGTGGAACAAGGTTTGAGGAGTGTTTGGGTATTGGGGTGGAAACACATCCCTGCCTAGGAGGACAAGGGAGACAAATGATAATGAACATAGCAAATGAAGCAGACAGAGAAAACAAACTATGCTTACCAAAGGAGAAAGGCGGGGGAGGGATGAATTAGGAGTTTGGGATGAACAGATACAACTATATATAAACTAGATAACCAACAAGGACCTACTGTAGAGCACAGGGAGCTATAGTCAATACCTTATAATAACCTATAATGGAAAAGAATCTGCATAAGAACATATATATAACTGAATCACTTTTACTGTAGACCTTAAACATTGTAAATCAACTATACTTCAATAAAAAATGATAAAATTTTAAAAAAAACCCAGCAAGTGAAAAATGTTTGACAAATTCTCTGAAAACTGTGAGTCTAAGCAGGATCATACCGTATCCATCTCTGTACCCTCCAAAGCAAAGTGCCTGACACAGAGCAACCAAGCAAAGATGATTTGCTGAATGCGGGAGGACAGAAGGATTGGGGGGTAAGATATGTATGGTGAAGTGCACGACGACCTTTCGGGCAGACACTGTGCTGCACAGCTTCTATTTGTCCCTCCAGCTCCCCGCCCCCCCACTACTCTGTGTCCCAGGCTGACCTAACTGGACCACATGAATGAGCTCCCGTCTCCTGAGGCATCCCAGTGGAGGTACAGCCAATGGGAAGTAATGCCAGGAGGTCTGAGGCCAAGAGGAGACTGAAGCCTGGGTACTTATTCTCTCGGTCCCTCCTTATGGGTTTCTAAGTGGGGTCCGTGCCTCTAGCAAAGGCTACAGGTGCTGTAAAGTTGCCTTCTCCACACACTTTGTCTCTCTTTCGGTCTCTCTGTCCTCCCCTGCTCCACGTGACCCTTTGGGCCTGGGGGCGTAACAGCTCGTCTCAGTTGCTATCCTTAAGGTGCTGCATGGGCACCATCCCTTTTTGCTTTACTTAAGTCTTCCCTACTCCTTTTTAATAAGTCCCCTCCCCTTAAAAAAACAAAACAAACCTCCCCTTAATCACCCAGTTTGAGTGTGCCAGCTCTTTCCTACCTGGAGCCTGACTACACAAACAGGTGGACCTGAGTTCCAGTTCTGTCCCTTACTCCATGTAGAGTCTTCTCACTCACCATCACCTATAAGATCGAGTACTTGTAAACTACTGCATGCAGAGTGTAAGTACAGAGCAAACGCACAGCATCTAACAAGGTGGGGACAGTTATACTCCTGATAGTGATACTCTCTGCCAGGTTCTGCTTGCTTTATAGAGATGATGCCTGGCTGTTTCATTTCTCCTTTAGAGGGAAGAGATTGTCAGGGTTTGGAAAGAAAAGGACAGCCCATGCCTTGTTCAGAAAGACTTAACATATTTTCCTCAACTATGAGGGAGTTATGCGAATGACACTGAGGCATAAGGCTTAAAGTAAATAAGTATTTGTTGAAAATGGTTTTGAATGTTGACATTTCTGAATATTCATAGTATATACATGGGTCCATCTACTCGGTCTACAGAGCAGGTCTTTGGAGAGTTGCTTCCTTCTGACACTTCATGGACGGCAGTCTAGGGATTCCCCAATATCCATCCATGATCTCCTGGACTGCAGGCAATAACTCCAGAACTATTATAAGCTGGGTAATTTCTGCTTTCATCCCTGCTCTAATTAAATATTTCAAGCCAATGGAGGGATTGAGTACCTTTAGTAACTCTCTAGAGATCTCAGAAAAACCAACTCTGGAGAGAAGGGGACTCAGGTTTTATATATCACAGCTAAAGCCTACTCGGGGCTCATGTTTTCAATAGGGAAGAACAATCCTCAAATCCACGAGAACTTTGTTATTCTCCCACAATGAAAGGACAGTCATTCATTAGTCTAAAATTTTAGTTCAGCAATTGTTCATGGAATGAGTGCTATATGTCAGGCATGTGCTAAGTTCGGTGGATTCAGTGGTGAAAAAGATAAATAATAGTCTCTGCCTGATAGGTTCTTAGGATCTTTCTGATTTATCTGCATAAGTCAGGAACCTACTGGGGCTTGGTGCATAAATAGCGCTCAAAACATATTTGTTTAATGATTGAATGAATAGTGCTGAATTACTCTGATGTACTTCTTAATTATAGAGGTAAACACGTGAACATGTTGGCCTACCCTCACATGTAAAATATAAGCATAAAATAAATATTGCTGTTAAATTCTTGTATGTACCAGAATATAGATAGTACATCCAAATGACCAGATCATCTCAGCTCACAATATAATTATAAGGATAATCTTTAATATCATAGCTTTCAAGTTGAATGCTAGGAATTCCATAGAACTGCTCCTTGGCACACAATGGAGGTGGGAAGATGGCGCAGGGGGCTCCACACCCTTCTTTGCTCCAACCCCTCCACTCCACTCCACTGGTTGCTATTCTATATCCCAGGCTTCTATATACGGTGGTATAAGAAGAGAATGTTCTATGTCTTAAGCAAAAATGCATGGAGAACCACTGATGCAATGGAGGAATTTGGAATTGTCATTTTATTTTTTAGCTGTAATAAAATCTCTAAATCTACATCTTAATTATGACTTAAAAAATTTTTTTATCGGCATATAATTGACTTACAAGGTTGTGTTAGTTTCAGGTGTACAGCAAAGTGATCAGTTATACACATATCTAATATTCTTTTTTTTTTTTTTTAGATTCTTTTCCCATAAAGGCCATTACAGAGTACTGAGTAGAGTTCCCTGTGTTATACAGCAGGTTCTTACTAGTTATCTATTTTACATATAGTAGTGTGTATGTGTCAATCCCAATATTCCAATTTATCCCTCCCCCACCTTATACCCTGGTAACCGTAAGTTTGTTTTCTGCATCTGTGACTCTACTTCTGTTTTGTACATAAGCTCATTGGTACCCTTATTTTTGGATTCCACATATAAGCAGTATCATATGATAATTGTCTTTCTGTGTCCGACTTAACTTCATTCAGTATGACAATCTCTAGGCCCATCCATATTGCTGCAAATGGCATTATTTCATTCTTTTTATGGCTGAGTAATATTACACTGTATATATGCACCACATCTTCTTTATCCATTCCTCTGTTTGGCAATTGTCATTTCTTGCAGTGAGTCTTTGTGATACAAATAATGATGCTAATGTTTATTCCTGGGTATTAGCCTAAGCTCTGTTCATGCACTATCTCATCTGATTATATCATTCAACCCTGTGATCTAGAAGCTATTGTTATTTTCATTTTACCAATGAGGAACCTAATGTTTACTGCAATTCAGAACTTGGCCCAAATCTGCACAGATAAACAGTGTTAGCGCTAGGGTTTGAACCTAGGTTGTCTGACTCAAAAGTCCTGGTTGTAAATCTCATCACCAGCCTTGCTAATGTGTGCAATTTTGGCATGTACTGTATATACAAGGTGGGCAGCTGACCGTCACTTCTCTGACTGAGCTTATACTTACTGGAAAACAGAAATGATGATGTATTTCAGTGGCATAATTTCTGATGATAATATCTGCTGTTCTGCTGTAGAGGGTTAAAAGTGGTCTCACCAGAAACCCCTAGACAATAGACTCATTCTTCCCACTAATCTTGCACAGCACCCAATTACTGCTCTGCATATAGTAGGTACTAAATACGTCTTTGTTAAATCAGGAAGAGAAAATGAATGAACTTTCTTAAGCCCACATTCAAAACTCTAATCAGAAAGAGCAAAGATACAGCTCTCTGTTTTCGTATCATTTTTTTTATAATAGAGAGAGCTCCATCAGCTTACAAGTTTGGCTGTTCCTGACACATATTTCTTAAAGCCTGGTGCAGAACCACAAGATGAATAGGGGTTGCTATGATAAGGATTAAGACTTTATATCAGAAAGAATCCCTGAGGTCCATTTTTTACATGAATCTTGCCGGTAATGTAATAAGAGGGAGGGAAGAAAAACATGGAGACTATTTTCAATAATCTTGCTCGGTACACTGAGAAACGAATAGTAAATCAGATCATGAGCTATGTGACTTCACTGATGGGCTCCCCATGAAGAGAGGGGTCATGGCCAAGTGTGTACACTTGTGGGCCCCTTTGAGCCTTTCTAAACTTCAATTTCTTCACCTGTAAAATGAGAATAATGCTGATGCTAACGTGTTATAAATAACACAGGGAAGGAAGCCTGATGGTAATTATAACAACACAAGTGTCTTGTACTGTCTCTCCCTGCTAATGCTTAAGGCCAGATAGATTTAAGAATCAAATCCGTGCAAAATGGCTTTCAGGTTTTCCTTTCCTTCCCAACAAACATGCCTCCAAAACCCACACTAAAGTACAGCTCTTAATAAAATAGGGCGTCTGTAGGAAAGAGAATGAGGTCTGCGTCCACCCCACGTAGTTTATAAAATGTAGAATTTGAAAAATGAGAGCCGTGGAGCTCCAAGCATACTAGCCATGGCTAATTTGGTTGATTCCATCTGAAACTATTCCCAGTCCATCCCACCTTCCCACCGCAGCCCAGCTTAGGGATGTGATTTGTTATGATGGGGTGCAGCAAGAGAATGGGGTCTGTCAAAGAGACCTGGAGCATTATTTTAACCTAAGGGCTTATGAATCTTTGAAAAACCTCTCTTTTTGGCCTGAGTATGTCCCACCCAGAGGTGTCTCTGGATTCCTATGACATGGGATTTGGCCATTTGGCTTAAAGCAAATTAAGTCTGTTGGCCAATTCATCTGGCCAATAAAATTTCTCATAATTTTACAAACCCAAAAGATCCCTCCTATCTGGGGATGCTTCCTGCATTCTTAATTTATATTTTTCCCAAATCCTTGGATTCAGGACTACCAAGAAAGATGTTGCAGCCTTGGCTATCTCACAGGGCAGCTGTGATGCCAACACAAGACATCTTTGGTGAAAATACTCTTGAGAATTGAAATTTACAATTCTAAAGAGAGTTCCTGTTCATGTCTGTGCTCAGTGTCTGCCTCTATAAACATACTATGCAACAATTCCTACTGTATTAGTTGATTATTTATTATTGCAGGCCAGCTTAGAATGGTTCAACGTGCCATGTGCACTCACACAGAGGGAGTTTTCTTTTTCAGCTGTGCATCTATTTTTAAAACAGACTGCTTTACCAATGTCTCCCTTAAAATGTTAGCTCCTTCATAAACCATCCCCGAGTTGTTAAATGATACAAATTAAGAGAGTGAAGCTGAAGAACAAGACATTCTGATATTTCCAGAATGTCACTTATCTCAACTCTAAGAGCAGCCCTTTTCCTCCCATCTCTAGGGAACTGTGGGCACAGAAACTCCCTGTAAGGGACTAGAAACACAACTTGTTCTGACGTTAGCTGTAGTAGTCTAAGGGAAGTCAGCCTTGCATTCTGTTCAGAAAAAGAAAAAGAGTCCACCCTTTCTGTTCGAATACCACGTTGCTCTGGGATGTGGATCCTGGGGATCAAAGCCACTGAGAAGTACGGTTCTCAAACCTGGCTGCACATCTGGATCACCTGAGCAGCTCAGACGAATCAGGAATTACCAGGTCCAAACTCAGACCTCCTGAATCGTAAGCCAGAAGGGTCCCCACCTCGTTCTCCCCAGTGGGAATTTGATAGGACACAGGTGTTAGCGACCCCCCTGCACAGTGGATGAGGTCAGTGCTTGGATTAAATTATAGTCAACACAGCCACAATGTTTGTCACACAAGGTGAGATCCATATTCACCCAAGGCTCTGAGTAGGAAGAAGAGTCTCACCTCCAGAAAGGAAGGCTGCCTTCCAGAATCTGTGCCATGGAGGTGGGAGTGAGATTTCAGTAAGCACGCTCTCACACACACAGACAAGAGGGGAGACCAATACAAAGATGATGGCAATGACCATGGCGGGTATTTATGTGCCAGGCCCCGGCCTGAACATTTCATATGAATTAACTCATTTCATCCCTCTGAAAATATAACCAACTAAAAAAATCCAAGTCCCCCAACCAACAAAAATGCTCCTTGAGCCGTTTCCCAGAATCAGCCTGGATCCTGCCCTCTCCCATGAAACCAGCCCCAACCCTTTCCAGGAGCCAGGAGCAGGCTGTCTTCAGTTGTCTTCTCCAGCAAGCTTCCTCCTGAGACAATACTCTAAGGGCAAGTAGTTTATTCGGAAGGTGATTCGAGGAAAGCCAGGGAGGGATTGAGTCGGGGAAGGGAAGGGAGCTAGCAAAGGATGCATTAATGGGTAGCTCACCATGAGGTGCAGGAAACTGGCCCAGTTATTTTCCAATCCTTTTTCGGCTCCCGCCAAGCATTAAACACCCTGCCGATCCCACTTGCGGGGCTAAAGCCCTCAGGCTGAGAGGCCGGGTCCCTGTAGAATGATACCAAGGGCCTATGCTGGTGCAGTGAGTGCTCAGGATAAGGTATGGCCTTGGCACTGACTGCTGCACAGCCTACAGGTACCTTTGAAAGGTCTAAGTCATCAGCAGGAAAGGAAAAAAAAGGGAAGGAGGAAACCATGACTTTTTTAATGAGGTCATCAAGGAAAGACTATGTTGGTTGTTGCTCTATTTCTCTTGTGTGACTTTTTTCTTTGTGTTTGTTTGGTTTTTAAGGGGCTTGGTGATTTCTGGAACAGACCAAGCTTCTCTTTTCACCTGTTTGCTTTAACGTTTCTGCCCCTTTGCTTGTGCTGTTCCTGCCAATAAAATGCCTTCACTTTTTCTCTTGGGTAACTACATCCCTACTGGCCCTTCAAAGACCAATGCAATTGCCTCTGCTGTCCATTTTAGTTTGTTTGTTTTTTTTCATTTATAGTCCCTGTTTCCTTTGGTCTGACTCAGAGTTAACCATCTTGATGTTTGTCTCTCCCTTTTAATCCAATTTTTTGCAAGTGATAGGTGCTCAATAAATGCATATTAAATAGATGGACAGACTACTTCTAAATAAAGAGATTTCAAGCTTCTTCCCTATGATTTATCTTCAGACCCTAGGCATATGATGGCGGAAGGGATACCTTGTCCCTCTTTGTACAATTTCAAAATTCTGTTAGTTCATGCAGTGTTACGGAGTTCTAGCATATTCCTCCCCTTCCTTCATAAAGGCCCAATACTGTCTGATTGCAATGAGGGCTCAAATAACGTTTTAGTAGTGAGGTGGTGCATGTGAGTTGACAAATCACACTAGTCAGTGAACTAGCTTTCCTGAAGACAGTGAAAGAAATAGAGAAGCATTGTTGACTCTGCTGAGAAGGGCAACAGCCTCACAAATCACCCTCCACTTTCAAAAGCAAATCTCCACATGTTTTTTGTTGAAAAGCCTCTTTCCCTGTTGGGGATTTGTTATTTGGTTTGGTTTGTGAACTCCTACTCATCCTTCGAAACCCAGCTCATTTGTCACCCCTCTGGTGAAGAGGAAAAGGAGAAAGGAGCTGTGGAGCACTTATGGAGCACTTATTCTTTTCCAGGCACTGTGTGGGGCACTTATGTTCTTTTATTTTATTCTCCCAACAACACCGCAAGGCAGGTATTAGCCCCGTTCTCCAGAAAAGAAAAGTGGGGCTAAACAAAAACCTAGCTAATATGTGATGAAATCAAGATTTGAATCCAAGTCTTGCCTTATATATAATACTTTATATAATAAGCTTTGAGTTTACATGTCCTTACCCAGGGTTATAATTAAATCCTCACAATAAA
This sequence comes from Monodon monoceros, assembly GCF_005190385.1. NCBI lineage: Eukaryota > Metazoa > Chordata > Mammalia > Artiodactyla > Monodontidae > Monodon > Monodon monoceros. The sequence continues at coordinate 76,441,164 of NW_021703780.1, read as the reverse complement.
GCTGTTAGTTGGATATTATCAACCACACTTTACAGGGACAGAGAGACCTAGGGGGTCTTTTCTTGCCTCCATTTTCTCTTCTTCCATAGTGGCTGACATGTTTCAGTTACAGTATTTGTTTTAATATTTCACAATTATGTGCTTATATTTCTGTTTTCCAAACGACAATATAGTTTCCACGTGGACAGGGTTTCTCTCACTGTGTGTGTGTGTGCACACACATGTGCACACACACACATCTTCAGAGTAGAAGTAAATAAATGAATGTGTGGAATAAATGAACAAACTCACCCTGCACCCTAAATTATCATGTAAAAATAAGTCAATGCTTTGGAAAAGTCCGTAATTTATGTGACAAACTAACCTTTGGCAAAACAGGGTTATGGAATGTTTAACGTCCTTAGCACAGTGAGCCCACCTAGAATGTATTTTATTTATTCATTCCGGTCACTCATATCTTTACCTCTTTGACACCTGATAATGTGCTTTGGATTTAATGTGCTTTGGATTCCCAGATCTGGCTCTTGTCTTTCCTTGGATAGAGGCAAGACCAAGAAAATAAGCAGGCAAAGGACATGTTACCAAGCTTCTGTACACTAAAGGTCATGCACCTTACTCAGATTAGAGGCTTCCTGGTCCTTACTCAGAGCGTAATTACTCTTCTCCTACAAATAATCTTAATAAAGTGGGTTTTTCTAAGATGACGGCATATTAGAAGAGGCCAAGTAAAATGGAACAAACTGTCAGAGGCAGGCACTCTTAAAGCCCATGGGAGCAAGAGAGAGCACGGAAACAATAAAAAGGGGATAAGTGAGAACTTGAAAGCATAACATTCTCAGAATATTTTATGTAAGGGTGAAGAAACCCTACTTTGCTCCACAAAGATCTGAAGATGTCACTGCATTATGGCAAAGAACAATATTGTCAAAAACTATGTTATGTTCAAATGGTTTTTATCAACTCTATTTTAAAACACAAGGACATGAACAACTTACACTTTTAAAGAATGACTTCCGTTCAAAATAGTTACAATCTTTTTTTAAAAAGGAACTAAAATTTTGGTTCTTAAATGGGCAAAACTTCAATTATAAGAAATCATGGCAATTAAAGAACGAATTGTTCCCTGGGGGCTCCAGAGATTGCTAAAGCGTTACAGATCTGAGACAGTGCCAGCTCTGTCTGGTAATATGCAGAGTGCCCAGAGGGCTAAGAATAATTGTACATCTCATGGCTAAATTCCACTTGAGATCCAAGGCCACTGGATGTATCTTAGAGAACTACTTTGCTTTGGCAATTTCAGGATCTTTCCATTGTTACCCACGTGCATGCACTGCAGAACAAAAGGCTATATTGATTGGTTTATGATATGCAAATTATGGATCCAATTCTCTCAGTATAGTGAGTAATGAAGTGGTTGATCTTAATCACACTGTGGTTCCTCTTACTGTGTTTTTCCTTTCAATCACTGTTTATTGCACCAACAATGTTATAGCTACCTACATGAAGTAACAAAGTCATAAAGGAAAAGGAAAAAAAGCCCACAGCCCTAACTTATGAACATATCAGTTCTTTGCTTTTTTAAAATATGTCGTCCAGTTCTTGTTCGTATATGTGGTTTATTGAGGCAAAAAAGTGATGCTCTGATTCCTTTCACCCACGCTCATTCAGTGACACTCTGCAGCTCTTCTTATGTAAGAAATCGAGGCCATTTCTGCCCTGCTTGAATCTGGACTCACTGATTACTTGCTTTGGTCAATAGAATGTGGCAGAAATGAAGTTGTGCCTGTTCTCAGCCTAGGTCTCAACTTATCTTGCAGCTACCACTCTCTTTCTTGGAAGTTTTCCAAGCAAGCATGTGAATAATGCTGGGATAGCCTGATGAATGATTTGGAAAAGACCCATGGTCTAGTCACTACCTTGCCCAGCCCACAGCCAGCTGACCGCTTAAATATGGCCATGAGGTTGTTCTAGACTAGTGAGTCTCTGGCTGACTTGACAGCTGACTATAGACACAAGAGCAAGCCCAGCTCATCACCAGCAAGCCTGTTTATCCATAGATCAATGAGAAATAATAAATGCCTACTGTTATGTGGTTTGTTATGTAGCAATAGCTGACAAAATATGCATGCATATAGTTGACCTAGTGGTAATCATGTTATATAAGTCATGCTTTTTAATGGCTCTCTGACATGTCATACAATGGATATACAAAAATTTATTTAAATATTCCCTCTATTGCTGGATATTTAAATTGTCTACAGTTCCTTAGGAGAGGCAATGATGCAGTGCAATGAGCATGTTATTGGTCTTCTAATTTGCTGCAATGGCTCACAGAACTCAGGGAAACGCTTCACTTGCTATTACTGGTTTATTATAAAGGATATTATCAAGGATGCAAATGAACAGCCAGATGAAGAGGTACATAGGGCAAGGTCTGCGAGGATCCTGAGCACAGGAGCTTCTATTCCTGCGGAGCTGGAGTTATGCTACCCTTCTAGCATGTGGATGCAGTCACGAACCCAGGAGTTCTTTTTTTTTTTAAATTAATCAATTAATTAATTAATTTTTGGCTGCGTTGGGTCTTCGTTGCTGTGCACGGGCTTTCTCTAGTTGCAGCAAGTGGGGGCCACTCTTCATTATGGTGCATGGGCTTCTCACTGCAGTGGCTTCTCTTGTTGTGGAGCACGGGCTCTAGGAGCACGGGCTTCAGTAGTTGTGGCTCGTGGGGTCAGTAGTTGTGGCGCATGGGCTTAGTTGCTCCGAAGCATGTGGGATCTTCGTGGACCAGGGCTCAAATCCGTGTCCCCTGCATTGGCAGGCAGATTCTTAACCACTGAGCCACCAGGGAAGTCTCCCCAGGAGTTCTTTCAACCCCATCATTTAGGGGTTTTTATGAATGTTTCATCACACAGGCGTGATGGATTATTAACTCAATCTTTAGCCCTTTTCCAGTCCCTGGAGGTTGGAGAGTGGGGCTGAAAGTTTTAAGCTTCTCATCAAGATTTGGTCTTTCTGGTGACCAACCCCCATCTTGAAGCTATCTTGGAGCCTGCCTCATGAGAACAAAATATGTTCCTATCAGTCAGGAAATTGCAAGGGATTTAGGAGCTCTGTGTAAGACAGTCCTGTCAGCCCCATCACTCAGAAATTTACAAGGTTTTAGGATCTCCGTGCAAAAAACTGGGGATGAAGACCAAAATATATATTTCTTGTGATATCGTAATATCACACATTAAATATAAATAAGCAGATAGACAACAATACATCTGAGGAAACCAGTGCTTAGAGGGAATTATGGGCTTACTCAGCTTCCATTTCATCTATTCAGTTTTTATTGAGACGAGAAGCACTGCAAGAATCAGTGTCCGACAACAGTACAACTGTCCTCAACCTTGTAAATCAGAAATCAGCAGTCTGGTGGTTTCCAAACACCAGTGCCTGGCAAGAACTAAGTGGGTATACAAGTCTGAGCCAATGAACTCATTTAACATACAGATTCTTGAGAGGCACAAAGCCAAAGATTCTGAGGCAATAGGTCTGGAGTTGGGTCCGAGAATCTGTATGTTTTAAGATTTTGCCCATGTGATTGTGCTATACAGCCAGTTTGGGGAATCACTGCCGTATTAACCACTCCCTCCTCATTTTTCAGGTGGAAGATCAAGACCAGGAAAGATGAAATAAGAAGCTCAAATCTCCTTAGGGAGTCAAGCAATGGCTGAGCTGGGATTGGAACCTACGCCTTGGGACTTCTGAGCCACTGTTCCCATATGGCTTACAACTGGGAGAGTAATCCTGAGTTCATCAAAGGACAGAAATCTGCCGACACCCTTGTTGCAAGCACTTAACTTTTCTTCCCAAGGCCAGCCTTTACCTCATCTTCATTGATACATACGTTATACACTGGGAAAATGATTAATGTGAATATCTTTTTTTCTTCACTGAGAACATGTCCTCTGAACTGTAACCAAAGTAACTGACTTTCAGACAAGTTGAAATATACCAAGAACTAGTTTATCTTGTATATCAATATAGAGCTCAGTGTTAGCTTTCAAAAAAAGAAAGCAGTAAATAAAATCAAGACAACAGATTCTTCTAAATTTTATTGTCTCCATGAAGCTTTGTAATACTTTTTTTTAAGATAAAGAGCTTACCGCTCCATATAACTCATCCTTTCAAACAAATAGCACAAGATTTGTTTTGTCTTCCACATTCGAGGTTTGGGAAGACATTCTTTTGTCATGTTATTTCTTTAAGAAATGGAGCTGTCAAGATAGGTATCACAACAAGAGTATTTATTTTGGTAGACCTGGAAGGATTGATAGGGTTTTAGAGTTATTTAAAAATTATTTTAAATTAATTTGGAAGTTGAATTCCAGCTCAAAGCAAGTCAAATTATTTACAGAGACAAAAAGAAAAATTCCAGCCCAACTTAATTATCTGTAAAGTCTTAAGCTCCATGTGGTTTAGCAATGAAAGTAATTCCTAGTATAAAGATTAAAAGCTTGACACTTGAGAAGACAAGTGTTTGAATGCTTCTCTACTTAGAGACAAGTGACCTTGGAAAATAACTCAGCTTCTCTGAGCCTTAACATCTTCATCAATATAATGGGGATAATTATAGCACACTTTTTTTGAATGCTCAACATTTACCGCATATCATTATTTCATCTATTACTTATAAGAACTCTGATGTAGGTGCTACTATTATCCCCATTTTATAGATGCAGAGACTGAGGCTCAGAGGGGTTAACTCGTCTAGGTCACATAGGCAGTGAGGGATAAATTTGAAACTAGGCAGGCTGATTCTGGAACCTAAGCTTGTAGCAACTAGGCTACAGTGAATCAGTCTTTATGAAGTGCTACAAGGAATAAATAAGATGTTCTCTACCAAGTGCTTGGAAATAGTGAGAGCTCAAAAACGGCGGTTCTAATACCATTATTGGCAGAGGAGTACCTTGAGATGGATTACTTACATGGGGAACCCTCTGCTAGAGCTGTAAGCTACCTTCATGTGTGCCTTTAATGATTCCTAGTGCAGATACCTATAATAATAAATTAACTTACACCTGCGTCTTTTCCTTCTCTTTCAAATTATGTCTATTATGGTCAGAAATATGCAGAAAAGTATTCACTGAATCCCACCATTCAGATAAATACTCTTTTAGTGAAGAGTAGATCTTTCCAGTCTCTTCTCTATGCAAATGAATATTCGCTCATTTTTTTTTTTAACCAAAATGTGGATTACTCTACACATAGGATTTAATCTTGCCTTCCCTTTCTGATGATTATATTCTAAGTATTTCCCCCATTCCACATACTAGTCTGTGAAAACAGGATTTTTCAATGGCACATCATTTCATTTTATAAACAAACCGTGTAGCAAGGTAGGCAGACTCTGCCCTTTCCCTCTCCTGCCTCCTTAGAGGATGGGGCTAATGTGACTGGGATCCTGCATACACCCTAGTAAGAAAGATCACTGTGTTAAATATTCACACCTAGAGCTCTTGCTTTCCCCCTGTCTCCCTCCCTTAATTTGGCTGAAGGAGGAAGATAACCATCATTTGCACTTTTTCCTTTGTTCTCTCTGCTCTCTGGATAGAGCGTGGTGTAATGAGATTTGGCTTTGGATTTATGAAGAGTGGGAGAGAAAATTCTCCTGCGTAAACATAATGTCTAGTATACCTTATGGATATGCCTCCACTCTCCAAAGTGTCCCATATTGTCAAAGGGACTGTTAACATTGTGTACATTTTACACACATTTACAAACATTATGTGTTTGTTAATAAAGGGATTAGAAACCTGTCCTGGGGCATTGGTATATTAAACTCAGACAATTCAAGCTTGCTTTTTTTAAAAAAAAATAATTAATTATTATTTATTTTTGTCTGCGTTGGGTGTTTGTTGCTGCACGTGGGCTTTCTCTAGTTGCGGCGAGTGGGGGCTACTCTTCGTTGCGGTGCGCGGGCTTCTCATTGCGGTGGCTTCTCTTGTTGCGGAGCACGGGCTCTAGGCGCGCGGGCTTCAGTACTCGTGGCTTGCAGGCTCTAGAGCCCATGCTCAGTAGTTGTGGTGCACGGGCTTAGTTGCTCCGCGGCATGTGGGATCTTCCTGGACCAGGGCTCGAACCCGTGTCCCCTGCGTTGGCAGGTGGATTCTTTTTTTTTCTGTTTTTTTTTTTTTTTTTTTGCGGTACGCGGGCCTCTCACTGTTGTGGCCTCTCCCGTTGCGGAGCACAGGCTCTGGACGCGCAGGCTCAGCGGCCATGGCCCACGGGCTTAGCCGCTCCGCAGCATGTGGGATCTTCCCGGACCAGGGCACGAACCCATGTCCCCTGCATCGGCTGGCGGACTCTCAACCACTGCACCACCAGGGAAGCCCTGGCAGGTGGATTCTTAACCACTGTGCCACCAGGGAAGTCCCAAGCTTGCTTTTTTAAAAAAAAAACAAATATGGATTCTGGATACTATGGTTTTCCTACCTGATACAAAACACATCTGAGGTAATAATAATTATAATAAAACTGGAGTAATAAGTACCTCTCTGCATCTCTCTCAACTTCTGACCCTGGTATGATAAACAAAATTCTAAGACGGCTCTCAAGTTTCCCCACAGGTATACATATCCTATGTAATCCTCTCACCTTGAACGTGAATGAGACCTGTACAGAGGATAGAACAGCACTCCAGTGATTACGTTACATATGTGGCAAAGGTGAAGACATTTTGCAAATATAATTAAGGTTCCTAATCAGTTGACTTAAGGTTCCCAATCAGGCTGATTAACTTGATTAAGTTAATCAAAAGGAAGGTCATCCCAGGTGGGTCTGATCTAATCATGTGAGCCCTTTAAAAGAGGTTCTAAAGGTCAGAGAAGGAAGCCACAAAGATTTGAAAAAGCAGACAAGAAGAACCAAACTGCAGTGTTGTAGAGACAGCCACATAGCAAAGACAGCTGCCTGCAGAGTTTAGGGTCTCAATCCTACAGCTGCAAGGAACTGAATTCTGCCAACAACCAGAGATCTTGAAAGAGGACCCAGAGCCTCAGAAGAGTTTGCAGCCCTGATTTCAGCCTGAGCAGATAACCCAGCTAACTGCTGTCCCGTGGGAACTGTGAGGTAATAAATGTGTTGCTTTAGGTCTGTAAGTAAGTTTGTCATAATTATCATGCAGTAGTGGAAAATGAATACACCAGGTAACAACTGATCTGCTTTCTTTCACCAAAGATCAGTTTGCATTTTCTAGATTTTTTAAATTAATGGAATCATTGAGCATATACTTTTTTTCCCCCTTTGGTCTGGATTTTCACTCAGCATAATAATTTTTCAGATTCACCCATTCTGTTGTATATCAGTACTTAGTTTCTATTCCGTGTATGGATACACCACATTTTGTCTATACATTCATGGACATTTAGGGAGTTTCCAGTTTTTTGGAAATTATAAATAAAACCACAAGTCTTGTGTAGACATAAGTTTTCATTTCTCTTATTTTAATCTGAATTTTCTTGATTGGTGCCATTGATTTATTTTTCCTATTTTATTGCCTCCTTGAGTGTCCTCTCCTGTGAATGGCCTCTTACTATCTTCTGCAATTTTTCTGTTGGGTTATTTTGTGGTTTTTTTCTCACTGATTCGTAAGAGTTCTTCATGTATTACAAATGCAAGTTCTTTGTTTATCCTTATACATGTTGAAAATATCTTTTCCAAGTTGACTACTGTCTTTTAACTTTAAGATATCCTTTGTCATATAAAATTTTAATTTTAATAAAGTCTAAGTAATTTATCTTAAAAATGTTTGTTTTTATTACTTGTTTAAAGAAACCCCTCCCAGACCTGTTATAAAGATGTTTTCTTAATATTTTTTTAATCATAGTTTTGAGAGTTTTGTTTTTCCCATTAACATCTTTAATCCTTCTGGAGTTTATTTTTGTATGAAGGGAGGTAGGGGCAAAATTTTTTTTTTTCTATAAGGAAAGCCAATTTTCTTAACTCTACTTATCAAATAGTTCATCCTTATTCCACTGATTTTCAATGTCTGATATAACAATTCTTATATGTGCATGGATCTATTTTTCAGCTTTCTATTCTGCTGCACTGGTGTACTTGATTATTAATGAACTAATATGACACTGTTTTAAATATAATATCTTTGCAATCAGCTTCATATGACATTTATGACATTTGCTTCTCTTTCATCTTTTTTTTGAAATTTGTAGACTTAAAAAATTTTTTTTATTTTTAACATCTTTATTGGAGTATAATTGCTTTACAATGGTGTGTTAGTTTCTGCTGTATAACAAAGTGAATCAGCTATACATATACATATATCCCCATATTTCCTCCCTCTTCCGTCTCCCTCCCACCCTCCCTATCCCACCCCTCTAGGTGGTCACAAAGCACCAAGCTGATCTCCCTGTGCTATGTGGCTGCTTCCCACTAGCTAGCTATTTTACATTTGGTAGTATAAATAAGTCCATGCCACTCTCTCACTTTGTCCCAGCTTACCCTTCCCCCTCCCCATGTCCTCAAATCTATTCTCTATGTTTGTGTCTTTATTCCTTTCCTGCCCCTAGGTTCTTCAGAACTTTTTTTTTTTTTAGATTCCATATATACGTGTTTGCATACGGTTATTTCTTTTTCTCTTTCTGACTTACTTCACTCTGTATGACAGACTCTAGGTCCATCCACCTCACTACAAATAACTCAATTTCGTTTCTTTTTATGGCTGAGTAATATTCCATTGCATATATGTGTCACATCTTCTTTATCCATTCATCTGTTGATGGACACTTAGGTTGCTCCCATGTCCTGGCTATTGTAAATAGAGCTGCAATGAATTGTGGTGCATGACTCTTTTTGAATTACGGTTTTCTCTGGGTATATGCCCAGTAGTGGGATTGCTGGGTCATATGGTAGTTCTATTTTTAGTTTTTTAAGGAACCTCCATACTGTTCTCCATAGTGGTTGTATCAGTTTACCTTCCCACCAACAGTGCAAGAGGGTTCCCTTTTCTCCATACCCTCTCCAGCATTTATTGTTTGTAGATTTTTTGAGGATGGCCATTCTGACTGGTGTGAGGTGATACCTCATTGTAGTTTTGATTTGCATTTCTCTAATGATTAGTGATGTTGAGCATTCTTTCATGTGTTTGTTGGCAATCCGTATATCTTCTTTGGAGAAATGTCTTTTTGGGTCTTCTGCCCATTTTTGGATTGGGTTGTTTGTTTTTTTGATATGGAGCTGCATGAGCTGCTTATAAATTTTGGAGATTAATCCGTTGTCAGTTGCTTCATTTGCAAATATTTTCTCCCATTCTGAGGGTTGTCTTTTCGTCTTACTTATGGTTTCCTTTGCTGTGCAAAAGCTTTTAAGTTTCATTAGGTCCCATTTGTTTATTTTTGTTTTTATTTCCATTTCTCTAGGAGATGGGTCAAAAAGAATCTTGCTGTGATTTATGTCAGAGTGTTCTATGTTTTCCTCTAAGAGTTTTACAGTGTCTGGCCTTACATTTAGGTCTTTAATCCATTTTGAGTTTATTTTTGTGTATGGTGTTAGGGAGTGTTCTAATTTCATTCTTTTACATGTAGCTGTCCAGTTTTCCCAGCACCACTTATTGAAGAGGTTGTCTTTTCTCCATTGTATATTAATGCCTCCTTTATCAAAAATAAGGTGACCATATGTGCATGGGTTTATCTATGGGCTTTCTATCCCGTTCCATCGATCTCTGTTTCTGTTTTTGTGCCAGTACCATACTGTCTTGATGACTGTAGCTTTGTAGTACAGTCTGAAGTCCAGGAGCCTGATTCCTCCAGCTCCGTTTTTATTTCTCAAGCTTGCTTTGGCTATTCGGGGTCTTTTGTGTTTCCATACAAATTGTGAAATTTTTTGTTCCACTTCTGTGAAAAATGTCATTGGTAGTTTGATAGGGATTGCACTGAATCTGTAGATTGCTTTGCATAGTATAGTCATTTTCACGTTGATTCTTCCAATCCAAGAACATGGTATATCTCTCCATCTGTTTGTATCATCTTTAATTTCTTTCAACAGTGTCTTATAGTTTTTTGCATAGAGGTCTTCTGTCTCCTTAGGTAGGTTTATTCCTAGGTATTTTATTCTTTTTGTTGCAATGGTAAATGGGAGTGTTTTCTTAATTTCTCTTTCAGATTTTTCATCGTTAGTGTATAGGAATGCAAGAGATTTCTGTGCATTAATTTTGTATCCTGCTACTTTACCAAATTCATTGATTAGCTCTAGTAGTTTTCTGGTAGCATCTTCAGGATTCTCTATGTATATAGTATCATGTCATCTGCAAACAATGTCAGCTTTACTTCTTCTTTTCCGATTTGGATTCCTTTTCTTTCTTTTTATTCTCTGATTGCTGTGGCTAAAGCTTCCAAAACTATGTTAAATAATAGTGGTGAGAGTGGGCAACCTTGTCTTGTTCCTGATCTTAGAGGAAATGGTTTCAGTTTTTCACCATTGAGAATGATGTTGGCTGTGGGTTTGTTATACATGGCCTTTATTATTTTGAGGTAAGTTCCCTCTATGCCTACTTTCTGGAGGGTTTTATCATAAATGGGTGTTGAATTTTGTCAAAAGCTTTTTCTGCATGTATTGAGATGATCATATGGTTTTTCTCCTTCAGTGTTAATATGGTTTATCACATTGATTGATTTGCATATATTAAAGAATCCTTGCATTCCTATGATAAACCCCACTTGATCGTGGTGTATGATCCTTTTAATGTGCTGTTGGATTCTGTTTGCTAGTATATGGATGAGGATTTTTGCATCTATGTTCATCAGTGATATTGGCCTGTAGTTTTCTTTCTTTGTGACATCTTTGTCTGGTTTTGGTATCAGGGTGATGGTGGCCTTGTAGAATGAGTTTGGGAGAGTTCCTCCCTCTGCTCTATTTTGTAAGAGTTTCAGAAGGATAGGTGTTAGCTATTCTCTAAATGTTTGATAGAATTTGCCTATGAGGGCATCTGTTCCTGGGCTTTAGTTTGTTGGAAGATTTTTAATCACAGTTTCAATTTCAGTGCTTGTGATTGGTCTGTTTTATAGTTTCTATTTCTTCCTGGTTCAGTCTTGGAAGGTTGTGCTTTTCTAAGAATTTCCATTTCTTCCAGATTGTCCATTTTATTGGCATAAAGTCGCTTGTAGCAATCTGTCACGATCCTTTGTATTTCTGCAGTGTCAGTTGTTCCTTCTCCTTTTTCATTTCTATGATTTGAGTCTTCTTCCTTTTTTTCTTCATGAGTCTGGCTAAAGGTTTATCAATTTTGTTTATCTTCTCAAAGAACCAGCTTTTAGTTTCACTGATCTTTGCTACTGTTTCCTTTATTTCTTTTTCATTTATTTGTGATCTGATCTTTATGATTTCTTTCCTTCTGCTAACTTTGGGTTTTTTTTTGTTCTTTCTCTAATTGCTTTAGGTGTAAGGTTAGGTTGTTTATTTGAGATTTTTCTTGTTTCTTGAGGTAGGACTATAGTACTATAAACTTCCCTCTTAGAACTGCTTTCGCTGCATCTCATAGGTCTTGGGCCATTGTGTTTTCATTGTCATTTGTTTCTAGGTATTTTTTGATTTCCTCTTTGATTTCTTCAGTGATCTCTTGCCTATTTAGTAGCGCATTGTTTAGCCTCCATGTGTTTGTATTTTTTACAGTTTTTTGCTGTAACTGATATCCAGTCTCATAGCCTTGTGGTTGGAAAAGATACTTGATACAATTTCAATTTTCTTAAATTTACCAAGGCTTGATTTGTGACCCAAGGTATGATCTATCCCAGAAATGTTCCATGAGCACTTGAGAAGAAAGTGTATTCTGTTCTTTTTGGATGGAATGTCCTATAAATATCAATTAAGTCCATCTTGTTTAATGTATCATTTAAAGCTTGTATTTCCTTGTTTATTTTCATTTTTTCCATTGGTGAAAGTGGGGTGTTAAAGTCCCCTACTATGATTGTGTTCCTGTCGGTCTCCCCTTTCATGGCTGTTAGTATTTGCCTTATGTATTGACGTGCTCCTATGTTGGGTGCATAAATATTTACCTTTGTTTTATCTTCTTCTTGGATTGATCCCTTGATCATTATGTAGTGTCCTTCTTTGACTCTTGTAATAGTCTTTATTTTAAAGTCTATTTTGTCTGATATGAGAATTGCTACTCCAGCTTTCTTTTGATTTCCGTTTGCATGGAATATCTTTTTCCATCCCCTCACTTTTAGTCTGTATGTGTCCCTAGGTCTGAAGTGGATCTCTTGTAGACAGCATATATATGGATCTTGTTCTTGTATCCATTCAGCCAGTCTGTGTCTTTTGGTTGGAGCATTCAATCCATTTACAGTTAAGGTAATTATCGATATTACCATTTTCTTAACTGTTTTGGATTTATTATTGTAGGTCTTTTCATTGTCTTGTGTTTCCTGCCTAGAGAAGTTCCTTTGGCATTTTGTTGTAAAGCTGGTTTGGTGGTGCTGAATTCTCTTAGCTTTTGCTTGTGTGTAAAGGTTTCAATTTCTCCGCGAAATCTGAATGAGATTCTTGCTGGGTAGAGTCATCTTGGTTGTAGGTTTTTCGCTTTCATCACTTTAAATATGTCCTGTCACTCTCTTCTGGCTTGCAGAGTTTCTGTGGAAAGATCAGCTGTTAACCTTGTGGGGATTCCCTTGTGCGTTATTTGTTGCTTTTCCCTTGCTGCTTTTAATATTTTTTCTTTGTATTTAACTTTTGATAGTTTGATTAACATGTGTCTTGGCATGTTTCTCCTTGGATTTATCCTGTATGGGACTCTCTGTGTTTCCTGGACTTGACTGTTTCCTTTCCCATATTAGGGAAGTTTTCAACTATAATCTCTTCAAATATTTTCTCAGTCCCTTTCTTTTTCTCTTCTTCTTCTGGGACCCCTATAATTTGAATGTTGGTGTGTTTAATGTTGTCCCAGAGGTCTCTAAGACTGTCCTCAATTCTTTTCATTCTTTTTTCTTTATTCTGCTCTACAGTAGGTATTTCCACTATTTTATCTTCCAGGTCACTTATCTGCCTCAGTTATTCTGCTAGAGAACTTTTAATTTTATTTATTGTGTTGTTCATCATTGTCTGTTTGCTCTTTAGTTCTTCTAGGTCCTTGTTAAACATTTCTTGTATTTCTCCATTCTATTTCCAAGATTTCGGATCATCTTTACTATCATTACTCTGAATTCTTTTTCAGGTAGACTGCCTACTTCCTCTTAGTTTGCTTGGCCTGGTGGGTTTTTACCTTGCTCCTTCATCTGCTGCGTATTTCTCTGTCTTCTCATTTTGCTTAACTTACCGTGTTTGGGGTCTCCTTTTTGCAGGCTGCAGTTTCGTAGTTCCCATTGTTTTTGGTGTCTGTCCCCAGTGGCTAAGGTTGGTTCAGTGGGTTGTGTAGGCTTCCTGGTGAAGGTGACTGGTGCCTGTGTTCTGGTGGATGAGGCTGGACCTTGTCTTTCTGGTGGGCAGGACCGCATCTGGTGGTGTGTTTTGGGGTGTCTGTGAACTTAGTATGATTTTAGGCAGCCTCTCTGTTAATGGGTGGGGTGGTGTTCCTGTCTTGCTAGTTGTTTGGCATGGGGTGTCGAGCACTGGAGCTTGCTGGTCACTGAGTCGAGCTGGGTCTTAGCATTGAGATGGAGATCTCTGGGATAGCTCTTGCTGATTGATATTATGTGGGTCCAGGAGGTCTCTGGTGGCCCAATGTCTTGAACTTGGCTCTCCTACCTCAGAGGCTCAGGCCTGACACCCGTCCAGAGCAACAAGACCCTGTCAGCCACACGGCCAGGTACGTGGGGAGTTTCTTGTCTTTTGGGTAGTCTGAGGTCTTCTGCCAGCGTTCAGTAGGTGTTCTGTAGGAGTTGTTCCACACATAGATGTATTTTTGATATATTTGTGTGGAGGGAGGTGATCTCCATGTCTTACTCCTCAGCCATCTTGAAGGTCCCTATCTCTTTCATCTTCTCTTTCAGAATTATCTTGGCCTTTCCTGGATTTTACTTCTTCACATAAAGTGGAAAATAAATTTATCTAAAAACATTTGATGCATTTTTTAAAATTTGAATTGCATTGAGTTTATAGACCAATTTGGAGAAATTTGCATCTTTACAATACTGAGTCTTCTCACCATGGGCATTTTTTTTTATCTAACCAATTTTTCTTGTCTTCTTTTAGATGTCTTAATAAAATTTTGCATTTTTTCCCATAAGATCTTACACTTCCTTCGTTAGATTTATTCCTATGTAGATACAGTCTTAAAATTTTATGCAAACCATCATGGCTATTTCCCTAGGAAGGTTTTACTGTGAAGAAACTGGAATTTCACCAAGTGGACTACTTTGAACAAAGAAAATGAACCTACTCCTGGTATTGTTTATAAGCTGATGTCTACAATGATATTTTCTCTATCTTATGTTTAGAAGGTAGAGTGTTGTGATGTCTCATGTGAGAGTTCCATATGCCTTTCCTGGAAAATCATCTCCTATAGTCAGGATTCAAGGTATGATTATCCTATAACGTCCTTGACCACTTAATGGAGGCAGCAGCTACTAGGCCCCAGATCCCACTGCAATCAGGAAATGTGAGGACCAAGGTTTCTAGACCTCAAATTTTCAAGAAAAGCTGGCAATCCAATATGAAATTTTGACCTTTAAGCACCGGCAAATAATTTTAAAAAAAACACTAAACGTTATATGGGACAAATTATCAGGCTTGAGACCTGATATGACACAAGAGCTGCCAGTTTGCAACTCTAGGGGTAGCTCTGTCACCACAAGATTCTCAGTTTAGCCCCCCTCCTCCCCTTGCACCACTTTCCTTGAGCCCAGGAGGGTGGGCAAGGCAGTAATAACGTGCCTGGGAAACACTTTGTAGTTCTAAGTATCTGACATCACAGAGCGTGAACTGTAAGGGATATTAGACTAGACTTTGTCTAGTCCTACTTCCATTTTGGTGGTTATAGCAATTTTGAGGCTAAGGCAGGGAAACACCTAGTCCAGGTCAACCCAGTGACCTAGAGGCAAGGCCAGACCTAGAACTCAGGTGGGCTGAGTCCACATCGAGTAGGCGTACCATTACTCACACTGTCTGATTATTTAGAGAGCCTTCCAGGGCCAGACTGTGGCCCTTCCCACAAGCCCTCAAATAAATAAGAGTTGGTTTAACAGGTGAGATACTACAAAAGGCACAGTTCCTTGTCAGCATGCATGTGGAGGAACCCTAGACAAAGTGGGAAGAATGCACAGATACATAAATGTTGCCCTTCAAGACGAAATTAAAAATGCATAAAAACTATTAAGGCTCTATTAAGCCAAATATTCCATTAAATCTTAGTGGCTCATGGGCCTAAAATCTGGGTGGCTGTAACGAGACTTTCCAGATTATTGAGTGGAAAGACTGAGAACAGCAAGAATGTTCAGACCTTAGGCATGTTTGATACATATCCTGTGTATGAGTATATCTGTAGCTACACATAAACACACTCATATAAAATAGAATGAAATACAATATAATGCCAAGCTTCTTACTACATATAGCCATGTGAACTGAAATGGAATAATACAACACACGTGAATCACCCTAAGAGCACAGATTACAGTAAGAGGTAGTGAAATAATTAGAAAATGGTGACTTTTAAGTGTTTATTCTTTTTTTAATATAACCTATTCAGTTCTAAATCTATATGATTTAATTTTTTAAAATGACCATGTTTAACAACCAGCTCACAGAGTCCTTGAAAACTGGACCATTGGCTCTTGGGAGCCAGGACAAGCCTCCTGCACTCATCACTGAGTTTAGGAAATATTCACTGCTGAGAGAGAGAAAAAGAAAGCACTTTACTACCTTACTATAAGTTAGAAAGTGGTAAATTTCAAAATATACACATACACTTAAGGGGAAGACTTGAGCACGAACATGTTTGCTAAAGAACATCATCTCATGTGCAAATGATATGGTTGAATTACTATATAACTAACCTGAAAAGCTGCCGTTTATACAGTCAGTCAGCAATCAGACTCTCACACTCTCCATCCCAAATACATTCTCTTTTAACAACAACAACAACAACAACAAAACACCTCAGTAGCAGGTGGATTTCATCTTGATTGTTTCAAAATATTCAGTGGATAAATTTTCCAGTTTTTCATTAGTGATGGGTGGTTTTGAAAGTTATTGTAATCACCTTGAATATTCACAATATTTATAAATTGCAAAAATGAAGAGACAGGGGTAGGTTTTTTTTTTTGCCCCAACATTGCTGACATCTTACTATCACTGTTCCCTTGATGAAGGCACTTGGCGGATTTACTGTGTAAAATCTCTTTTTACACTACTTCCAATTCAATAGACTTAGAACCTAGGCTCAGGGGAAACGTTCACAGCTTAATAAAACTCCAAAGAGTAAGGAGTTCATCAGATGGGTTTCTATTGTGTGTGTGTTTTTTAAAAAAGATACTGGATGTTTAATGTTGTTAAGAAAAAAGAAACACAAAACTAATTACTGTCAACTATATTTTAAGTTTTCAACTACCCAGCCAGCAGAAAGCCGTTATTAAACCACTGTAAGCCTCCTTTGTTTTTCTTCCCACATAAGAATCATTTTTTATTCACAATATTGGCTTCATAACAGAGGCTGTCAATCAAGATACTCAAGTTACCACCTGAAAAACAACCATGGGTCTTTGTTTCTATTTCAGAGATATATATATATATGTTTTTCCTTCTTGGAGTTTCTTACTCTCACCTCCAATTGTCACTAAAGAAATAAATGGAGAAGTTTCCTTATTTGATGATACTGCAGCTCCTTGCTTTTAAAAGATCATTTCTTTTGTTAATGTTCAACTCCCTCATAATTTCCAAAGCACCAGAACCTTTTAGCATCTGGGCAGCGTGGAAAACACATTTGGTGGCGATGTTTTTCCCCAGTCCCTTATTTCCTCTTTCTCAAGCAGCAATCACCTTGAGCAGCAGCTGCCAGCAGCTTACATGTAACAACATACAGAACGACCAGCACTCACAGTGATTTGAATAGGCTAAGCCAGAAGCATCCATAGTAGTGCTAGTTGAAGTCCTAGCTTAGCATAGCTGTTCTCTGTTGAAGTGGTACTTGGGGCTCTATATGTTCCAAGTATCTTGTCTTAATTTTTGTCCTCATCACCTGTGTCAGTGAAGAAACATAAAATGGCTTTAGCCTAACTAGCAAAACTTAATTTTCTGTCTTGCTTTATTGGTGGACCAAATAAATCATTACATAAGCCTGCAGGGACTCCTTAGAATTTGTTCTCAATTATTTACTCATTTAAATTAAGACCAAACAAACCCAAACTTTTACCTCTGATAGCTACCTTCTGAGCCTTTGGCAAATTGTGGCAGAATGATGTAAGAGGACTTCATAGTTCAAGTCACCTATAGTCAAGACATGGCGAGTCATGGAACATGATAGGAGGTAATCTACATCGATTAAAGAGAGATTAAAGACACACTGTACCTTGTTCCAAATTTGCTTTGTGATGAGAATACGGTTGCTTAATGAGGAAGGTTATTTTACGGCTTCTAACAAGTGAGCAAGCCAATGACATTTTGTGATCGTTATCTAATTTAACCGTGAAAAGGATGAAGTATGCATTTTCTAATTGCCATGCTTCACATGAGATAAGATAATGACATGGACACTTGGAACCCTAAAGGTACTAATAAATATAAAATTCTCTACCGAAAAGATGCAGAGAGCAAGTCTGGATACTGGAGATTGATCTCTTGTAAAAGCCACCCACCTATCTATGCAAGACACAAATCTGATTCCATTCTCCCATTCTTGAAATGCTTCTGTGACACCTGGCAATCTTTAGGTTAAAGTTAAAAATGTTTATAGGATTGCTGATACCAGGATTCTGCCTAAATCTCTAGCCTCACCTTCTACTACTGCCCAGCCCCCAATTCCCTTGCTTCAGCCTTACTTAATAATATTGGTGATTCCTTAAGAACAATGTACTGACCGATGTCTCTAAGCCTTTGTAGCACTGTCCCCCATTCCCGGAACAAAACTCATACCTGTACCTCAACCCTAAAATACGCCCTCCAAAATGCACCTTTTTAAAGACTTCTGTCCATTCCTCCACTACTTACATTTTATTATGCTCGTGTCTTGACTCTTCTACTTCACAGCTATACTATATGCTCCTCTAAGTCCGTGTCCCCTTCTTGTCTCTGTATGCCCACACTTGGTGCAAAGTCTATGCTCGATAAAACTGCATTGAATAAGTGGGTGAATGTACCAAACTTGGGTTTTTCAGTCTGGATTTAGTCAGATTGTAGTTTCAGAAGATTCTGATTTTTTTCCTCAGTTTTGTGGGGTTTTTTTGATTTTACTTATTTTTAATTGAAGTATAGTTGATTACAATATTGTGTTAGTTTCAGGTACACTGCATAGTCATTCAGTATTTTTGCAGATTATATTCCATTATAGGTTATTACAAGATAATGGGTATAATTCCCTGTGCTATACAGTATATCCTTGTTGCTTATCTATTTTATATAGATATATTTTATATAGCACTAAGAAAATGTGGTATATATACACAATGGAATGTTAAAAAAAGTACCCAGCTGTAAAAAGGAATGAAACACTGCCATTTGCAGCAATGTGGATGGACCTAGAGAATATTCTGCTTAGTGAGATACGTCAGACAGAGAAAGACAAATACTATGTGATATCACTTATTTGCGGGATCTAAAAATTAATACAAATGAATGTATATGCAAAACAGAAACAGACTTGCTGACACAGAAAGCAAACTTGTGGTTACCAAAGGGGAGAGGGGAGGGGGAAGGGACAAATTAGGGGTATGGGATTAACAGAAGATTCTGCCTTTGAGATCAACAGAGAGATATCTCCAGGGCAAAACTCTCCATGGAGCTTCAGATCTTCATATTCAGCTACCTCTGTACTTATTTCCTCCCTTGAATGTTACAAAGACACCCCAGTCTCAGCATGTACTGTCCCTGCTCTTTTGTTGCTCAAACTGTTGCTATTCCAATGGTCCTTATGTAAGTTGCCCAAGTCATAAAAGCTGGGGCCCACAAATCACATATCTAACTCATTGTGAAGTTCATTGATTTTCCTCCTCTCCATCTCTCCAATCCCTCTACCCTTCTCCATCTCTCCTGCCAATGCCCTAGCCTGATCTAGCAATCCACTCATGCCTAGACTATTGCAATAGGCTCCTAATTCACTTTCTTGTATTCATGCCACTCGTGGACCACATACTCTGTCCCCACTATAACCAGCATGGCATTTCAGAATGCAAATCTGGCAGTGTTAGTGCATGACTTAATTCAAGAGCCTCCTGCTGATTTTCGGAAAAAGATCAAAATCCTTAATAGAGCTTCTGGACTCTACATGGTTTTCCCTGACTCTGCTGTATCACTACAGCCTTACCTCACTCCATTATCACCTTTTCTGTTCCCCTCAATCTCATCAGCTTTATAGTTCTTCAAATAGACCACGTTCACTCTGTCTCTGGCATCTGTGCACATGCTGCTCATATCTACTGGAATGTTCTTCTGCTGTGTCCCACCCCCTGCTTGTCCTTACTCTTCTGATCTCAGCTCCAAAATCACCTCCTCAGGAAGGCTTCACTGCTCTCCCACACTTGGTCATGTCATCCTATTATATGCACTTAGAACATCACTTTCTTTTATTATTCGTTTGTAATTGTGTATTTGTTCATTAGTGCAATCATTTGATTATGACCAGCCTTCCCATTACATAAAACTATTGGGATTATGCCTGGTTTATCCACCATTATATCCCCCAGTGCCCAGCGTGGAGCCAGGCCCACAGTCTACGCTCTCTAAATATTTGTTGAATGACTAAATGAATGGATCTAAGAGTCATGGGCCTGCAGAAGGATGCTGTTCACCCCAATGTGTTCATGGGGAACCCGAGGCTCGCCTCCTTTTCAACCCTTCCCACCTTTGATCTCATATTTCCTAGACTTTAATTCTCCACCTTCACACCCATGCACCTTTAGATTAGCCATTTGCTGCTCTCTCTCCCCAGGATCCGGCTGGAAACTTTTCTGATGCAGCTTCCACACTGCATCAGTTGGGGCTCTTCCTTACAAGAAGCAGAAGCTGACTGTGGCTGATTAAGCAGAAAACAAGTTCATTAAAGGATAGTGGGTAGCTCACAGAATTATTGGGAGGTTTAGAGAACTGGGCTTAATGCCAAATTTCCAGGAATAATGTCCCAAATCATGCTCTAGAACTAGCCTGATGAGAAGAACGCTGCTCCCCCCAGCAGTGGTACTATTGAATGAGCTACTTTCAACACTGCAGCCTCATTACAGATGCAACACACATGCCAGCACTGCTCTCAACACCGGGACCTCTCTGTTGCCCCTCCCCAGCTAAACGGATTCCACAGTAAGCCTTTTCCCTCTGATTGCTCATTTCTGAATTAAAGTCTAGAGGGGGTGAGCCTGCTTGGTAGAGAATTGTTATATGGCTCTGTGTTCTAGCTGCAAAGGAAGCTGTGAGTTTTCGGGCTCCCACACTGGGGAGGTGGGAACCATCAAGTGGGAAAATCCTGTAAACATAACAGAGGATTTAAAAGTTGCTAGGCAGCCAGAAAACATGACTGATGCCTTCCCCATAAAACATGGCCAAGTTCTGGCATCTTGTTCAGCCTCTCTTTGGTGGTGAGTCTGAGTTATTTTACTTTGTCCATTACAACTGAACTGACAACACATAAGGAATTTAGCCTGCTATGCTAAGATAGACAAGACCCAGCCCCTGAAAGATTCAAAAGACCAATTGTAAACTATTCTAGAAATCTCTGTTTGAGACAGTAGAATGCAGCATTTCAGAGCACAAACTCTGGAATCCAATGGTTTAAGTATGAAACCTACCTTAATCATTTCATGACTCTGGTGGATAAGTTGTCAGAGGCTATAACAGTAAGTACCATGCTTCGTTTTTGCAGTACCTATAGCCTATATCTGGCACAGAGGAGATACTCGCTAACCATCTGTTGAATGGGTAAATGGATAAATAACTGCATGAATGAGTGACTTCTGGGTTAATCAGGATGATCAAGGTCAAGTTCGGCTTACAAACAACCTCCAAAACCCAGTGGCTTAAAGCAACAAAGTTATCTTTCTTATGTGTTATTACCTGTCCACTAAGGGTTAGACAGGGCTCTGCTCTATGTCATCCTTATTCCAGGATGTAAGTGAATTGAGTTTCCACCACCTGGAACGCATTGTTGAGACACAGAGAAAGACAGTATGGTGAATTGTGCATTGACTCTCAGAGTTTCACCCATAAGTAACATGCATCACTTCTACTCATATTTACCAAATAAATTATATAGGTATACTTAATACCAAGGGGGTAGAACAGCACTTAAAAAGGGGAGCTGAAAATGTGATGAACAGCAAAACTGATGGCCTCAACTTTTCTGAATCTCAGTTTCCTCATCTGTAAAATAAGGATGAAAGATGTTGTGATGAATGAGTGTGAACTTCAGGAAACCCACATCACCCTAGTACTCGTATTATATCTTCATGAGGGTATGATAGCAGAGCCCAGGGATCAGTGTCAGCATGGAGTCAAAGACAGGCGCCCACTTGCTGAAACCTGAAAATGGGACTCAGAATGAGAGGATGTAATGTAGCACGATAGGATCTTAAAACATCAATCATTGTACTTTTCTTCCTTTCCTTGATTATGACCCTTCATCCTATCAGTCAGAAGCACCACATTGCCTCAAGGAGAACTGGTGTGGTTACAGCAGAAATGTAAAAGGAACAAAAGAAACTGATGTTCAGTGTTTCTGAATTCCAAACTATGTTCTTGAAGCCCACATCAGAAACAACAGCTTTGAAACCATGGCTTTTGATATATAAGGAATGCTGTTGAGAGAAGAAAGGGCTTTTGAGAATCAAAATGGAAGCCTCTGAGGAATGAAGGAAGGAGATCAGGTTTATGCTCTGATCTTATCAGAACGAGAAGAAAGAAAGCTGCAGACTGATCCATCTGTAGGGAGACAAGACAAGGGTGCCTCATCCCCAGAGGGTAGAGAAGACAGGAAGAGAGGAGTGGGGCTCAAAATCCCGAGGGACAGTGGTGGAGTCACAGAGGAGAGACTTCATGAAGAGTAGAGGGTAGAGTGAGTAGGGAGACTGCAGAGGCTCTCTGTGGGCGGCCATGGGGAAGCCAAGCCAAAGCCTATGAACTTCCATGGGTGAGCACTCCGTGTCCCAGAGCTTTCTCAGAAGCCCAGTCGGCCAGTGTGCTAAAGATGCCTGTGAATCATTCAACAGAAAGATGCCCTTAGTAGGTCCAGCGTCTTTGCTGACCCCAATCCAAGTGAACAGTTTCAGCCCCTTCAAATGGACCTGGGTAGTCTAACCTTCTGAAAGACAGGCCATCAATATCAACATGGCGTTACTGCCGGGAGAGCCCAAGCATCTGTACTTGGGTGGGAAAATGGAGACACCCACTCTGCGTTATAGCCTAACATCCAATTACCCTTTCTATTCACCCCAACAAGATTAGATTGCACCTCTGGATCCACCTCTCAAAAGAATGATTTCTGCATGTGTATTTCTTTTTTTCTCTTGAGCAAAGGTATCTTTGGGAAATGATATATATAAATAAGGCATTTCACTTGTAAGTTATTAAAACTGACGAATAAGTAACAGCTAACACACTGAGCACTTACTATACATCAGGTCTTACTCAGCACTTTAAGTGGAGTATCTTACCACAGTATTATTTCCATTTTACAGGGGAGAAAACTGAGGGCAAGAGAGCTAAATGTCAAGCTAGGATGATCTGAACCTAGTCAATCTGATCTCAGCATCCAGAGGCTTGACCACTAAACTACACTGCCTCACTATACAGGAATAAGTTGCTCATCATTCCTGCTACTCTTCATTCATTCAAGCATTTTTTGAGAGCTTGCTGTAAATTAGACCCTCTATTAATCACAGGGATAAAGAAGCCACCTGGACAGAGCATTGCTACTCTTGAACCACTCCTGTCTGTGCTGCAATGGGTTATTGCTGCTGCAGCCATGTACGGGTCAGGTGACTGCTCCATGGAAAGCCAAGATGCAGTGGAAATAACTTTGTGTAAGCTTTACCACCAGGGACATGTGTGACTTTCAATAAGTAAATAAGTTATTTAAACTGCCAGTGCTTCAGTCCTCCAATTTTAAGATCCTGGGGAAGGACAGACAGACTGTGAGTCAAGGTATCATCTACTCCAAGGAAACTCAGAGGTGAGCTAACATTCCTTGGACTCTCAATTATTCAACAAGGACCAATCTTTAACAATCCAAAGGGCACCAAACCACTTCTACCAGCAGTAAAAATATCTAGACTGGAACTTATGTTCTGGTCCTGACTTCTAATTGTTGTGGAGTTCAAAGTGGGGCACTAAAGCTAATAGAACACACTCCCGCTATCAAGGAACTTGGCACCAATGCAAAGAGAGGAGAACCCTGTTATTCTAATGAGACCTGCGGTGGGACTGCCCAGCTCCAAACTGTACACTCATTAAAGCTTTCCTTTTTCTCCTCTACTTTTTGCATCCTTGTTTACTTCTGCCCCACGGTCTACCTGCCTTGCACATCTCTGTCTTACTTTTCTCTTCGATAGGCAGCGGTGTGCTCTGCAAAGAGCACAAGAGCCTGGCTGGGCTCTGCCCTGTCCTAGAAGAATGACCTTGGACATAAAGCTAAACCACTGTCAATCTTGGGTTCTGAATCCATCAAATAGAACCACACCTCCTGCCACCTAGAGTTTCTTAGAAGATTAAAAATAATACATCCCCTGCACCTGGCAGAGTGACAAATAAAAATGAAGCACCTAGAAAAGTAGCTGGTATAGGTAAAGTACTGGATACCTAATCCATGCTTAGACTGTTAAATATTTGATTTTTTCCTTCTTTTTCTCTTTCCCACCCCAAACCTACGTTTTCTCCATAGCAAAAGGAATAAATCTCATTGAAAACCCAAGGATATTGGTCCTGACAAGTAAACAGAGTACTGTAGTAAAAAACAAACTACACTCTTAGCCCACATACCTCAAGACTCAGATGTTATATGAATCCCATTATTGGTCTCCAACATTTATTTCCAGCAAGTACCTGGGCTCTGGAGTCAGACTGCCAGCACTCAAATCACGGCTCTGCCACCTACTCGTAGTGTGACCGTGGGCAAGAGATTCAACTTCCCTGGTCCCTAGCTTTCTCTCTCTGTCCCTGACAATGTCTAATTCATGGTGGTGGTGTGGAGATTAAATAAGAAGTGTTAATCAAAAGTGCTCTTCATGGAGTAGACACCCAGTAAGTGCTATTATTATGATCGCTGTTATTATTTTGGTGTTATTGTTGAACCCAGCACATCGAAATGTTCTCCAGTAACACAGAAGTCAGTACAGTAAACCAAGTTCTGTGGATTCTGTTACTTAATGCTCTCTTCAAATCCATTTACTCTTTTTTACCCCTTGGCTCCAGCCACCACCATCTCCTACCCAGGATCTCGCAGGAAGGAGCCTCCAAACCACTCTCCCTGATGACAGCCTTGGTCTTTCCAAACCACTCAGCACATGGCAGCCTGGAGGAGCCTCCTCAAAGGTTAATCTGATCTGTTCGCTCTCTTGCTCAACACTTTTTATCTGCTTCTGATTGCTCTTAAGATAAAGTCCTGGCTGTCACAGGGTCCTAAACTTAGCTGAACTCAACACTAAGCATAGCTTCCTCCATCTTTCACAATCTGGCCTTACAGAACTATTTTCATTTCCTTGTGGGGGTCCCACACTCTTGCTTTCAGTGCTCTGCATCTGATGTTCACTCTTGCCCTACCTCTGCAGTTGGTACCACCTTCTATGAGCCGATAGGCCATTTCTGCTGGGAAGGTTTCTTTAACCCTTGTTGTATACCATCCATGTGATCCACAGTTTCAGGTATTTCTTCTGTTAGACTATTGATCACACCTATTGCATTCTGGAGACCTCCCATAGACGGTTATGTACAGGGACTGAGCCTCTCTTGTTCATCACTGTATGTCAACCACGTTTCTCAACTGGGATAGGGGAGGGACAGCCATCACCTGGGCTGCAGTAGCTGTCGTAGGGAGCCACTAATACCAATGGCAATATGTCCTTTTCCTTAGGAATGTCACCAAATAATGGTGTGGATTACTGCCCACTCCTCTTCCGTGACACGTGACACTGGTAGGTCTGCAACAAATATTTTTGAATGAATGACTAAATAAATGCTAGGATGTTCGTCGACACTGCCTACTGGTAATTTGTGATTACAAAGAATTAGAGCAATGCCTCTCCCTTCTGTAGATTTTTAAATTCCAGCTTGAGAGGGTAGATTAAGCTTGCCTTACCTTCAAGGTTTATATGAAATGTGTTAAATACATGAAGCAGGTGCTCTATTTAAAAGAATCAAGTGACTTGATTCTTTTAAATAGAGCATCTTTTAAATAAATAAATAAGGAGGGCTCCTTCAATATTAAAAAAGAATAAATATCTACCTTAAATATTGATACTCCAAATTGTGATTTTAAAAAACACTAAAAATAAATTAAATAAAAATGTCTTATGAAGTGGATGATCATAGAAGTTATTGCAGAACCAGAGTCCCTGTAGTAGATAAAAAGCATGTAATTAAAATATCATTAAAATGATAGGCTAATAAAATCTGTGATATGACCCAGTTCTAAGGAAAATCAGAAGGATACAGCCTAAAATATTCCAATGAAACCTTGAGGCAGAGATTTAAGATAATTGGTTTTCTTTTAAATAAGGGATCCTGTCTCAAAACCTTTTTTTTATGATTTTCCTCAATATATCCTATATACTTCATGTGTGACTATTATCATTGTTACAGTCCTTTGTTAAGAAACCTATTTTACTCTAATTCTATTCACTGTAATTTTCTTAGTAACAGGCTGCTCTCTTTTTCTCTTAAAAACTATTAAAATGTCATTCACATCACATTCTAGATGTGGATCCAGCTATTCCCAATAACTATTCAAAAAACATAATCACCATAATTACTGTTGACATCTAATTAACATTCAGCTTCCTTTCTACAGCATCTACAACTGGACAAACCATCTATTCCAGGATAAAAACTAATGCTGTTGCCTTTTCTTGAAAAAAATAAAACCAACCAGGATGCTATGCATCTCGGCTCAGTGTTTTTGTTCTCCCTGTAAATGGTGGTTGGGGGCTTCCCAGGTGGCACAGTGGTTGACAATCTGCCTGCCGATGCAGGGGACACGGGTTCGAGCCCTGGTCTGGGAAGATCCCACATGCTGCGGAGCAACTAGGCCCATGAGCCACAGCTATTGAGCCTGCGCGTCTGGAGCCTGTGCTCCGCAACAAGAGAGGCCGCAACAGTGAGAGGCCCGCGCACTGCGATGAAGAGTGGCCCCCGCTTGCCGCAACTAGAGAAAGCCCTCGCACAGGAACGAAGACCACACACAGCAAAAATAAATAAATAAATAATTTTAAAAAAATGGTGGTTGAAGGTAGGACAGCTACCATGAATACCTTTCTAAATATTACCAACTGGTAAATTGGACCTGGTCATAAGAAATTAAATCCATCCAATGGCTTATGGGATGGCTGATGTTAAGGTGCAATGTGAGAGTTGTGCTCCATTAAGGATGACTCCCAGAGTTTGCTAATGATGGTCTTTTGATGCGGTCTTCCTTGATCATCTTCCTTTCTATCCAGCTTACTTCATCCCTTGCCACCCGCTTCTTTGTTCTCTCCACATAATCCATCTGGACTCCTTCCAGGTTCCAACATCATGTTCTCTCTCACCTCTGTGACATCAACCATGCTACTCCTCTGTCTTCCTCCATTAGTGCGATGGTTCAGGGTGTGGCTCTAATATGAGAACACTCAGGTTCATATCTCAGCTCTCCATACCACGAGCAGTATGACCTTGAGCAAGTTAGCTTAGCCTCTGGGTACCCATTTGATTTTCTCATTTGCTAAACGGCGATGGTGTCCAACAAAGGTACCCACTTCATGGGGTTACTGAGAGGATTAAATGGGTTAATATATACATTCTAGAATATATATATAGCTGTTTACTGTTTTAGTCTTTACGCCTGGGCAAAGCCTTCTGGTCTCGTATTATATTATGAGACAGTTTAGATCTCCAAGCTCTGTGCTCACTCGTACGGCCCCCTGTATTTCCACATTTGTAATACCATCACACCTGTACTGACCATGTCAAGCATAGTATGCTGTACTCATTTGTACAACACAGATTGTTTGAGCTGCTACTCAGTGCCAGGCACAAGGAATACAGCAATGAATGAAAAAGATAAGGTCCTTGCCCCAGTGGGGCTCACACTCTAGTGAGTGTTTGGAAATAGGAAATAAGTACATGCTCAAACTAAGAAAACAAATTCAGAGGTTAAATATTGTGGTTAAAAAAAAAAAAAGCAACAGTATAATGAGATAAGGCATGATTGAGGGGATGCACTATTTTTGGTTGGGTGGTCTCTGAAAAAGTGACATTTGAACTGAGCCCTGTTTGATCAAAAAGAACTAGCCATATGCAGATCTGTGAGAAGAGAGCTCCAGGCAGAGGAAACAGCTAAAGCAAAGGCTTGAAGGTGGGACTGACTTTAGACTTGTGGCCCTACTTGCTTCCCTCTCCTTCAGTGAAGGCACAGTCCGCACCCCACCCACTTCCTCCATCTTGGAGTTATCAGAATGCGAGGGAGCCTCCCCAGCTCTACCCACAAACAGACTGGCCCTTTCTCCTGTTAGGGGGAAGCTGCCAGAGCGGTTAATGCAGAAAAAAATGATGAAAGGGCAGAGTTTCTAGAATCCTTCAGTGCTCTGATCATCATGGACAGACATGTTACAAAATACTTTTTCATTTCTGAGATGGGAACTGGAATTCATGTTGGAATCCAATCCTCTGATTTTTTATCATCTAGAGCAGTGGTTTTCAACTGAGAGAGATTCTTCACCCTTTAAACACCCCAGGAAACTTGACAATATGCGAAGACATGTTTGATTGTCACAGCTTAGTGGGGAGCGCTACTGGTGTCCAGAGGATAAGTTGCTAAGCATCTGATAATGCACAGGATGGACCCCACAACAAAGAATTATCCAGCCCCAAATGCCAATATTACCTGATCTAGAAAGTGGTCTTCTTCAAACCCCTTTTGCTACTTCCACCTGCATCTTTAACTAGAACAGCAGGGGCTCCTTCTTCTGCAATAGTCCTCTTTCTTCATGAGTAGACAGGCTTGAATATATGAAATTAAGGATGAACAGCAGGGGCCTCTTTGGAATCTGGAATCTCTTCTTCATCAGCATTATAACTAAACCTTCTGTGTGTATTATATCTAGTTCTTGTGCCCTGACCTTACCTCTGCCACTGGTCACTCTACTGCCAATTTTGCTTTCTTCTGGACAACCTCAGAGGATCTTCCATCACAGTATATCAAGCCACTCTGTCTTGCTGGAGCTCTTACACACATTACCCTATTCCTTTTCCTCAGGGCATATCAAGGGAGTCTAAGCCTACTTTACATGACATTTCCTCCTTTTGTGTTTATTTTTTGATTTCTCTGCTTCCACTTCCCCTTCCTTTAGCATTTTATTTTGAGAAATAACTCAAATATTTTTTGGGGGGGAATTACCTTATTTTATTTTGGGGAGCTACCTCTCCTGCATTTTGTTCGATTCAATGATCTCTTAACCTAGTACCTGCCTGTGGGGCTTTAAAATACGTCCAGATTCTTTGACACACCTACTTTTGAATGGTGGAGCGGAATTCTCCTCCCCTTAAGTGGGGGCTAAACTTAGAGACTCTTTTCAAAGGAATAGAATGTTTCAACAGTCATGGTGGGTGACTTCCCAATCCATCACCAAGAAGGAATTGGGGCCCCCTCTTTGAACTCTCTCTTGGGG
Organism: Monodon monoceros; assembly: GCF_005190385.1. Lineage (NCBI taxonomy): Eukaryota > Metazoa > Chordata > Mammalia > Artiodactyla > Monodontidae > Monodon > Monodon monoceros. Next base: position 76,412,176 of record NW_021703780.1, on the reverse strand, counting down.
AACTTCTTGCTGTGGGGAAGGCCAGCTGCCAGGGTTGTGAGGAAACATGAGCAGGGAAGTCCGTGTGACAAGGAAATGAGGTGTTCTGCCAACAGACAGCTCCAGCTCACCATCCATGTGAGTAAGCTATCTTGGAAGTAAACCACCCAGCCCTTCAGGTAACTGTAGCCCTGGCTGACATCTTAACTGTGGCTTCATGTAAAACCCCAAGTCAGATCCTTTCAACTAAGCTGCTTCTGGATGCCTGACCCACAGAAATTATTTGGAATAATAAAAACTCACTATTATTTTGAGCCTTTAAGTTTGGGCTAATTTGCTATGAAGTGACAGATAACTAATACACTGTATCTCACTGAGAAAACAAGCTATTGCTGTGTAAGGGCCCCCAGATCTTGTTTGCATATAAATATCATCATTCTTTTCCTCACATATCTACAGGTCAGGTGGGATGGCTTGGTTGATCTTGGCTGAGCTCACTCATTTCTCTACAGAATTTGTTGGGGGTTGGCTCAGCTATATGGCTCTGCTTCCAGTGACTCTCATGTCCATTGAACAATAAAGGCATTGCCTTCTCACAGAAGTAGCAGAGGCACGAAAGAACAAGCAGAAATATGGGAAACCTTTCAAGGCACAGACTAGGAATTGACATGTCACTTCTACCTCTTTCGATTGGACAAAGCAACCTACATAGCTGAATACAAAGTCAAGACACAAAAAATAAATAATTTAGTGAAACGAACTACAAAGACATGTGGCAATGACTGTGGATGTATAATTCTGTTACGTGGGAGGAGGTAGAGTGTTGGCATGATAATCTAGTCTACCACAGCCAGATCCTCAATGCACTAGGCATTGTGACCTAAGCTGATCTAATCAGACAGTTTCCACATGGGTTCTGCGTCTCAGACTGAATGGTTCAAGGTTGGAGAAACTTGCTCCAACATCTTGCATCTCATTTGTTCTAGCTGTAGGCCCTGGTGAGCTTTTCCTACCATAAAAGCAGTCATGTGTTCCTGCTTCCTCGCCCAAGAAATGTCTTCGTTTCTGCCTATTTCCCAGCCTGGGTCTCGTTCAAACATTCCTCATGGGATGTGTTCTTTTTATTTATTTGTTTGTTTATTTATTTATTTTATTTTTGGCTGCGTTGGGTCTTCATTGCTGCCTGCAGGCTTTCTCTAGTTGTGATGAGCGGGGGCTACTCTTCATTGTGGTGTGCGGGTTCCTCACTGTGGTGGCTTCTCTTGTTGCGGAGCATGGGCTCCAGGCACGTAGGCCTTAGTAGTTGTGGCTTGCGGGCTCTAGAGCGCAGGCTCAGTAGTTGTGGTGCACGGGCTTAGTTGCTCCGCGGCATGTGGGATCTTCCTGGACCAGGACTTGAACCCATGTCCCCTGCATTGGCAGGTGGATTCTTAACCACTGCACCACCAGGGAAGCCCCATGGGATGTGTTCTTCATTCCTGCCTCATTTAGTTGTCATCATCTGATAGATCCCTCTGAAAGAATACTCTCAAGTGGTCAGATTCAAATACAGTTCTTCGTGCATGTTTGAAGCAGCAGAGAGTAAAGAGAGCATATCTCTTTGTCATAGAGACCAGGCTTTTGTTAACAGAGCCCAAGATGCCATTTGCTTTTACTGATCACTCAAAATCTTTTTATAAGGCACTGCTCCTAAGACACTTCCCCCACGCTCTATTTACGCAGTCAAATTTGTCATCACTTGAAATGAAGAGTCCTCCCTTCCTTTGGCAACTGACTTCACTTACAGACGGTGAAGAACAATCAAACTTGGGCTAAGTCATGCTCCCAAGCGCCAAATTGGTTACTTGATCATTTTGTATCCTAGGTTGTTCTTTTTCTTTTTTTCTATTTTTTTCTTTCTTTTCTAGGTTCTTCTAAGAAAGCTTTCATCCTCTTCTTCATAAAACTCTCTTGGAACAGTGAAAAGCTTCTCCCTCCTCTGTCCATCTCCAAGGATAACTGGAAGTTCTGTTTTCCATATGTTATGGGTATGTTACATACCACCAGATGATTTCTTTGCCAAAGCTACTGGAATGCCTATCTCAAGGTCACTTTTTACTTACTCCAAAGACAATTCTTGGGACACAGGAAAGAAGAGAATTAATATCTCTCGCACATTGGTCATGGGCTTTATTACTGTTTATTTTTTTGAGGAAGCACTCATCTTCCTCAGAAGAGAAAAGCGTTTTTGTAAAGAAGATAACTGACTTGTCCAACGTTCTGTGGCTAGCCCATGGCAGAGCATGGATTGAAACCCAAGTCTGCCTAATTCCCAAGTTGACAGTCTTTTTTCTACACCATGCTCAATGGCCTAATATTGACCTGGCTTCTGACATCAAAAATCTTCAGAACTAGTAAGACCTTAGGATTTGCTGAAAGCCATGATTTCCTAACTGTGACAATCTGGGTCCAAGAGTTCCTCAAAGGTACCTCAGAAGCTGCCAGAAGAGGAGAATGGGGGTGAAATCGGAGGAGGGGAAAGAAAAGGAAGAAATAAGTGAAATGAAGGCCCAAGCACTTTGGGCCCCTCTGTTCTACTTCAACCAGAGTTGAAGTAGATTTCTGTCTGTTTCATACGTCAGAGTTCCAAGTAAGAGTTTGTTAAAGGGTTCCACTGCATTAAAAAGTTTAAAAACTACCAATTTGAATCAACTCTCTCATTTTCTAGATCCATGACTGGAGAGAGGTTAAGTGGTGGGCTCCAGGCCTCAGTAAACGCAGTGCCAAGATACCTTGTCACCCAACAAAACACTTCCTCTTGTCTCCCTTCTTTAAAGCCTCTTAGAGCTAACTTACTCCACCATATTTTCATGTCAGTGCCCTAAAGGCTTCAGACCGCTCCCTTATTCTATTACTAGAGAATCATAAGCAGAGAGTTCTCACAGAAAACAAAATAAAACACAGGTATGAAATAGTTAACTTTTACTATTTGCCTCTTTGTCAGATTTTGAGTACTGGTGGTCCCTGAGCTGGGGGGAGAACTCAGTCCCCCATCACACATCTTTTCAAACCAAAGACCTGACAGCCCAGAGACTTAATCAGGAGTGTTCTTGATGGGTTAAGATGTTGTCAATCTGGGAATTGAAGATGTTGGTTGGAAAGAGACGATACCTGAACTAATACTGTTTCTGAACGGGAAGTTGATTTAAGGATGTCTCAGGAAGGAGTGATTGAAAACTTCTCCCGCACCCTCTCCCTCTAGACGTGGGATATTGACTAGCCCACAGAGTTGGTTTTATAATTTTCTTCCTCGGGTTTCTATAAAACCTGTTTTGTCAGAAAGGGAGCTCTCAAAGTTTCATTTTTAGACTAATAGCTTTTCTTGGAAGAAAGATCTTGAGGAGCCTTGTGATATGATGAATCACTGAACTGAAGGGCAGAGTGTCCTTTCATGGAGAGGGCATGCCAGCCTCAGAATTAACTAATTGTGGAGCTGACGTCATACAAGGGACTGTCCAATGTGTGGGTATAGTCACCCCAAGGGGGTAAATATGCAGCCAGCAACAGCTGGTCTCTGTCTGGGCAGGAGTTCAACTGTAGATGGCTGGTTATGCTTGAGTGGTTATTATTAGGTTATTCTTAAGTAATAGCTAACTTTATTAGGCTGCTTACTATGGGCTGGGAATGCTCTCAATGCTTTCCATGTTTTCACTCATTAAATCCTTAAAAAGGATGAGGAAATTGGATATTGAATAGGAGAGATGCTCACCTTTACAATTAAGAAACATTTTTTTTAACCCCAAGGGATGATTTTGTACCCACTAAATAAGAAAAAGAGAAGAAGACAGAAAGAAAATTTGAAGTACAATATCCAATGCAGACAGTTATAGTGATAAAGTTAAATACATTAAAAAGATGATGTACAGATTATATATATTATATATAATACAATATATAATGTCTATACATGCAATACTTGGTATATATTAAACATTCAATACTTGTTATCTGTTATTGCTGGTTAATACTACTATTACTTCACATGTAATGGAGAGACAACACTTACGAGCTGTGTGACCTTAGGGAACTTGATTAGTCTCTCTGATTCTCTGAATCTCATCACCTCCATCTGGAAATAGGCATAATTATAGTACCTATGACACAGGGTTGTTGGGAGGTTCAGAAAAGACAATGTGTGTGTAAAGTGCTTAGCACAGTGCCTAACACACAACAACCACTCAACAAATGGAAGCTAGTCGTTTTGTTACGGTTATTATTATTATTGCAGATATTTTGCCAGCAGCACTGAAAATGTGTGCCACCCTTCTGGAAAAACACTAGGATAAATTCACATACTAAGAGTCATAAAGAGGCTATTTCTACTTCTGGAAATTTATTATAAGGAAATAATTTAACAAAGTAAAGAAGCAACATGCAAGTTGCCTTTGGTAGCATTATCTTCAATAATCCTGTGGTTTAGGCAAAGAAGGATGGACATCCAACACAACTCTCTGAATAACATAGAAACTGGGGCCAGAAACCAGCAACCAGTATGATTTTCCCTTCAAGCATCAAAACTGTTTAATAATCAGTAGTCAAGCCCTGAAGCAAGTCTGATTTAAACCTATTATTACCCACCATGTGTGGGTTATAATAGCACACTGCTTTTCATATGGTGGTATAAACTAGTAGCTTCATATCCTGATGAATGTGCCTATTTAAACTGAAGATTTTGTCAAATAAACTTTGCCCCATAAATATGAGATAATTGTAAACTTTATCTGATGCTAAAGCTCAGAATTGCTTTAGCGGTTAATATTGGCTTTTGGCTAAAGCACTGTTTAAAGCATGATTACTTAAGACATTTTTATTTCTTTGAACATATTTCTATTCTCTCAGAGGTAAAATCCTGGAGAAGTGATTCTGAACAGAATAAGACTTGGTATTTCAGCTTTCTTTGGTTAGATATTGGCAGTGTGGCCTATAGCAATTCAACATGCTTACCGCCCACGGAAATCTGGGGAGCATTTCCTCTTTAGAAGAAAGCTGAATGGCTCCTTTGATCCAAAAATGTTGCAAATGGTTTGCTTTAAAGGTAAGAGATTTCACCATGATTAAAAAAAAAATGTGGATGCAATTGCCCAATTTTTAAGAAAGCAAGAACAAAAAGTTAAGTACACTTAGAATCTCATTCAATATTGTCCTCAGGGACCAAACCAGGAGATCCTCAATGTGAATGTAGTTTTCCATTTTTTCTAGTAATAATCCCTTGGACAGAATCAAAACAAGATTTAATTTAGACCAAATTCTGGGTTAGAATGAGTAGAGTTAAAAACTAGACTCCAACATCAAATTAAACAAAAAGGAAGAACAAGCAGAAAATAGAATTACAAAATGTGTTACAGGTAAGGAAAAAGGCTAGGAGAGCTTTAAAAGACTTGTTCAAGGTCACTTCAGACTTGTTCCAAAGCTCATATGATCACCAAGCATATATTTATTTTTTACCTACTATGTGATAGTGCTGTGATCTGGGGAAAAGTATTGGCTAAGATGAAACACAATCTTGACCTTGGGGAGATTACATTCTGACAGGAGAAACAGATATAAAAAATAATGATTAGTCAAATAATTAATTAGCATTATGCCAGATGCAATGAAGGAAAAGCACATGGTGTCTTGAAGGAGTATACCAAGAGAACTGATCTGACCTGGGAGGTCAAAAAAGATTTCCCTGAGGAGGAGACATTTATGTAAGGACATGAAGTATGAAAAGGAAAATTTTATTTATATACACTTTTAGATAGGTATTAAAATTTTGCCTACTTAGAAAGTATTTATAATATGTATATAACAGACCAAAAATAGGAGCCATAATATGTAAAGAACTTTCACAAATCAATGAAAAAAGAAAATGTTCTGTAGACAAATAAACAAAGGCTATGAAATGAAAAGCTCTCCATCAACAAGGAGATAGCAATGGCTTACCATTTATTATTCATTAAATTAGCAAACATAAAGAAATACGTCAATATTTCCATGAAAATGTGGGGGAATAGTCACTCTCTAACACTGATGAAAGGAGCAAATATAAAATGTGCAGCCACTTCGGAGACCTGTATACTCTGTGACCCAATAACTGTACTTAGTATTTACCTTAGGAAAACACTCACATAACATGCAGAAGGAAACATGTATGAGACTATTTATTGTAGCCTTATCTATGTTACAGAGAAAGAAAGAAAGAAGGAAGGAAGGAAAGAAAGAAAGAAAGGAAGGAAGAAAGGAAGGAAGGAAGGGAGAAAAGAAAGAGAAAGAAAAAGAAAGAAAGAAAGAAAGAAAGAAAAGAAAGAAAGAAAAAGAAAGAAAGAAAGAAAAAAAAGAAAGGGAGAGAAAGGAAGGAAGGAAGGGAGGGAGGAAGGAAGCTATTTAACAGTAAGAAGAGGGATAAAATAAATGTTGGTATATTTGATCCTGTTCAAAATCACACAGCTTTTCCAATGAATGGTTTATGTCTCTATGTAACAAAATAATAAATGTCCAAGCGTATTTCCAGTGATTTATAGTTGAGTCCAGCTGCAGAACAATGCATACAGAATGATATCATTTATGCTAAAGATTCCCACCTATACCATTTAGTTTTCCAGGGCCATATACATATAGAAAAGCATAAAAAATGTCTAGAAGAATCAAAATAGACTCACTATAGTGCTTGCCTCTGAGGAAGGAGGCCAGATGGGAAGTGGGATGTGAACCAAGAAAAACTGGAGATTTACCTATGCAATTTTAATATAGTTTTTTTCCCAAGAATAATTCATTCATACATTACTTGTGTTAAGAAAAGCTAATAAAAAGAAAATGTTGCTTACTGAGTGACAGCATTAAGAAAATGGAGGTCTCGTTCATTATCACTTTACAGAAAAAGCAGAGTTTTCACTTGGGCGGGATATTATGGCTGAACCATCAGGCACCTGAGGTATAACTGAATTCCCGGGATGATGATGAATAATACCACTTTCCATTTGTTCAGCACTTTGCAGTTTTCAAAGTTCTTCCCCCATACATTATCTCCCCAGATTCTCACAGCAGCCTTATAAGGATGCAGCTCTATTCCCCAGATGATGCTCAAGACCACAGGGAAGACAACAGATTTCCAAAATTCCATAAACAGACACACAATGCCATTTCTTCAAGGATCACGAAGAGCCTTATTTTAGGGGTCCTTCTGTGTATATGGTCATCCCTCTGGTTGGGCAAATGTGGGATGGAAACCAGTAATTTGGAGAGTTTGTGTACAATAGTGTAACCTGAGAATCTCTTTGATTTTTTGCCTCTGAAACCAAAGAGCAGTATCATTTCTGAAAACTTGACTCTTACTGCCTGGAATTAGGCAATCTAATATTCCACTCTGAGTATGCTAATGCGAGACCTTGAAGGAGGGATGTGCGATGCCATTACTGGGACTGATCCTTGTGTCTTCTCTTCTCCATGATAAATGTATCATTACACAAATATTAATTATTGATAGGGCATTTTAGTTAGGCAATAGAGTTGCTAGTCCTAATGGAGGTGGAGATGACTGATAACATAAGCTCACACTTAGAAGGTTCTGCTCATCCCTCACGTCTGATAAGAGGCAGCACAGCTTAGGGAAGAGCAGTAGACATGGTCATCAAGGACCACCAAAGTTGGGCATACCTGAATTATTATTTCGCCTCTGTTATTTTTTAGCCATGAGACTCTGGGTACATAAAATTACTTTTATAAGTTACAGTCTCCTCATCTGTCAAATGGGGTTAGCAGAGGAGTTCAAGCAGACTCTGAACCCATTCATCTGGGTTCACACCTCAGCTCTGCCACTATCTTCCTGTGATCTCCAATGAGCTACTTAATATTTTTTTTGCCTCATTTTTCTCATCTTTAGGAGAGGTAATAATTGTACCCACCTCATAAGGTTGTTGTGAGAATTAAGCCAGTATGTATTTATATACACACATACACACCCACAAACACACAGACATACCTAATGTCTGTGTGGCACATAAATGCTCATAGGTATTAGCAATTATTATGATTGCCCTAATATAGTATACAGCACATAGTAAGTCCTCAGATAATGGTAGCGGGTGCTAATGGTGCTACTGATACTACTGACCTTCAGAAAGAGAATTCTTCAAATTCAGATAAACATGAGGCCGGATTCCTCCATCCAGGTAGAGGTGCAAAGTGGTACTCAGTAGATTCCTGTTACCTGAATGACTAACAGATACAAATGTCCTCAGGAAGCCAAAATAAATGCCTACATGAAATGGAGAGTCACAGAGACACACTGGTGCCAGTTTTACGGACTTGCCATGTCACAATGAGGCAGAGTCTGCAGTGGCCTAGGGCGGGCCCCAGGGAGGGACTGGAAAGATGGGTGGCAGGTAGGAGTCCACCAGACCATTTTCAAGCCTGGCTAGAACGCTCAGTAGAGATGGAGAGGATCCTAGGAAGATCCATCCTCGATGTTTTCCCCCATAAATAGGCCAAAAGCTTATTATTAGAAGCAGCTGGGTTGTGATGAAATTCAGTATATCTAATTTTAATGATAATTAATCCATTCAAAAAATACTGAGGACTTACTATGGCCCAGCACTATCCTTGGCATTGAGCATACACCTGGGAGCACAGTAGATATGATCCTGAGCTTCATGGGCTCACAGTCTACGGGGAAACACAAGAAAGAGGGCAGAGGGTTCTGGACCACAGTGAACTGTGGAGGCATCAGGAAACCCAGGGAGCACAGAGAACTTCCAAAGAGGAGGAGGGCTTGGGTGAGTAGCTGGGAGAAGTTAGAGATGAGCATTCCAGGCAGAGCAAATGCTGTGAGAGAAGGCGCTGGGGAAAGGTGTGTTTTTAAGAGAATTAAAGAAAAAAATCAGGCTGGAGCCAGAGGATCACTAGGAATGTGTGAAAGGATGAAGACTCCGAGGTCTAGGGCATTAAAACATTTTGCCCAAGTTCACACAAGAGGATGCTTGCCCACGATTGTCCGACGACAACACTGCTCTATTTCCTCTTACATGGTGCTGCTGGCATTATATTCCCACGATGGCAAAGGAGATACATGTCCTCAGAATGCGATCATCAATGACACTGTATCCTCTTTCAGAGATCAGCCCAGATCCCTTTCTTTCAGGTGTAAAGTCTCACTTATCTCTAACCTTTCAGTCACTCACATCAAAACCCATCACACGTGAATTTCATAGTCATTCATCCCTTTCTGGGTTTCCTGCCTTTGAGGTATTTAACAGCCACCTGGGTACCATTTGGAGAACATACTCTTGCTACTCTGATTTGTTAAATGCACCATCAAGAGAAAGGCCTGACTGAAATTCTATCTACTTCTGTTCACTCTTTTGACTAAGATTCAAAATTGGGCTGCAAAACATATTTGTTGATCATGATCTTTAGAGAGAGAACTATTTCCCTGTTGCCAATCTGTGTGCAGGGTGGAAAATGCTGAGATATCACATGTTTTTCTCTTCATGGTGCTAGGACAACGTTAACTATCCTATGAAAAGATGGATGTCATTAGTGATTGGTCCAATTTAAAGGCTTTTCATAGGTTCCTAATGGAAAGTGAGATAATACTGCGGAAACAGAATAGAACCCAGAGCGTGCTTGCTATTAACGGTAATGATAGTTCTTAATTAGCGAGCACCCCCTATGTTTCAAAGAGCTTTTATGTACACATCAACAACTATCGTAACACCAATCCTGCCAAATCAGAATTATCAGCCCCATTTTATATATGAGAACAGTGAGGGGAAAAGAATGGTAGTAATTTGCCAAATAAAAGTGGCAGAGGTGTAATTTTCACTTTGGTATGAAAGGATGGTAGATGTTAGGTGTTTTATCTGACTGGCATCCATATACCCCATATATCGCAGCCAAAGAGCATCAGTCCCACAGAGTTGGCTGGAACCACTGATAGGGGAGACACTCTTTCTGTTCTGTACTTAAACTGGGATGATGTAAGCCCACGATCACCAATAGCCATCTTAGGGGGAGCCTGCCTGAGAAAGGAGCCAGCCTGATAACATCATTTGGACTGGGCCCCAGTCATGATGAGACTCACAGTTTTCTCTTTCCTCTCTTTTTTGCTTAAGATATGCTTTGTTTATTTGGAGCCCCCCAAAAAATTTTGTCTGGAGTCCAAACTCACACTCCATCCATTTAATGCCATGTTTCTCCATGTGCTATGCACAAGGGGAGCTTAATGAAACATATTCTTTTATTCCTAATTTCTCTCACAGCAGTTCCAAAGATACCACCACTCTTACTCTTGCTGATCATAATTTGATAAAAATAAAAGCCCAGTTGTAGCCAAAATTCTAAATCTCCTCATACAAAGGCTAAAAAGATCTAATTTCAGAGATAAGGACCACTGTTTTGTTAAAATATAACAAAAACCATTTCTCCCTACCCCTTTTATTCTACTTACTGAAATTTGTGTTGTGTGAGCAGGTATCAATTAATAGCTTTGGGAATCTAATATTAAATTTCTGGGTATAAATCTAATAACCCCCTGGACCTCACGGGGCTCAGTCTCTGCACAGCCAGTGCTTAAATGTAACATTAAAAAAAAATATATATATATATATATAGCTTGAAAAGTAACTCCAGATTTTACTTGAATATTAAATGGCATCCAGTTCATAATGCACAGTATGGTGGATGCTCTGATATGCCACCCAGATAGCCCTTCAGGAAGAAGGGACCTATCAACCCAAGCTGTGGGTCATGCCGCCAGCAGACAGCACCCATCTGGCAGCCCCTTCAGGGATGGCTTCAGATGAAGAGGGCTGCCTTGCCCAGAGTCCTCTCTCCCTTTCCTGGGACAACCCACACTCAAGGGCTGACTGATGGGGGGACAGCTCTGAAGGGTCATCCTGCCTTCAGAACTCCTGCAGGCTCAGCTGACGTCTTTCTCTGACTATACTGCGGCTCATCTTCTTCCTCTGCCCTATCCTGCTTCCCCTCCCCAGGTGTTGACTCAAGCCCTTGCTGATAAATGTCCTGAGTACTCATCTCTGACTCAGGGTCAACTTCCTGGGAAACTCAACCTTTCACACACAGCGATATACCCATCCCCAAGATGTTTCCCTCCCCTTGAGCTCTCACACCCACAGCGCCTTCGTACCTCTCATTTCAAACCCCCAGCTCCCTCCATAGCCTCCACCCCCTTTTTCCTGTTTCCCCAGCTCCCCCTTCTGGCCCAGCTCTTTGATAAACTGGGCCTCTTTGACTATGATTGTGTTCCTATATTCCTTCCCACTCTGTCTTTCTCTACCCACACTCTAAATTCTGAAGCTAGGTTAGTGCAGAGGAGTCTTTGGCTGGATGAGAAAGATTTAGGAGAATACATTCAAAGTTGTTCTAATCACATAGGATCACAGCAGTGCTAAAGTTCTCTTAACATAGTGGTAAACTTAAGTATGGAAAGAGGCAGGGGCTGCAGTGACATTTAGAGATCATTACGATGAACTTGCCAGTGGAAAATTCTAAAGGTTAAGAGACGTAAAGCCCATCTAAGAGAAAATCACAGATTTGTACCCTTCCTTCCTAATATTTTGGCGCTTTACATTTTTATATTTATTTAAAAAGTAGTGATTGAAAAAAATACCATTGTCTACTTGGATACAAGGTAGTACACGGATGTAATAAAAATTGCAGAGGTGGTATGCAAATAACTAAATGAGAGGAAACCCTCTCTTGTGGGGCTGTTGTGGGGATCAGGTCAAATCATTACATGAGCATAACGCTGTGTGTGAGTGCCAGACATTTGCTTTGCCCTATGAAACATCGCATGATCTGTTAAAGGATAGTCCCGATTTAGAGAGATGGCAGTTCTTCTAAGAGGACTACCAGGCCAGATACAACCTCACCCCAGAGACATGGGATTCTTGAGGGGCAAGACCATTTGCTCTGAAAAATCCTAATTATCTGGAAAGAAGAGCCGAGGCCAGTTGGAAGGGTCCCCGCTGTCTTGAGGTTCTCCTATGGCCCGAGGCTCACCATGAACCGCGGATGCAGAAGCGTCCTCCGGCACAGCCTGATGTGCTGACCTTGGGCAGCCCCACGCTGCGTTCCGCAGGACCAGCCCCCTGCGCCCAGCACCTCGACCCTGGCTGGCTGTACAGCTACATCCCTTAAGGGTAAGCCCAGGTCAGTCACCCGCAACGGAACACAGTGAGTCACAGTCAGATTTGCATGTTAATAAAAAAAAACAAAAGAAAAAAGGAAGTAAATATAATCCAACTCTGCTCTTACTCTCATAGAAGATAATTACAGCCAAACAAGAAAATTAAATGTCAAAGTGCCAGACTATATTATAATTAAACAAACACAAAGCAGGTTTCAGGAACATTAAGAATGCCATCGAAAAGATTCAAACAAAGCCTGTTAACGAGAAAGGCAGACACCTTGTCATTACTCCAGAACTCAGCACTTCCCCATGCCTTCTAAGATGGCAGGCGGCAAAGGAACATGTGGACTCCTACAGGGGAGAAATTTATTTCTTTATTTTGGGGGTGAGACAATCAGGCTCAACAGCCAAGGCAGAAGCCATGGGGTCAATTAAAACAGGGTTCAAATGCCACTCAGCATAAGCACACTCTGTGCCTCCTTTTTTTTTTTTTTTTTTTTTTTTTGCGGTACGCGGGCCTCTCACCACCATGGCCTCTCCCGTCACGGAGCACATGCTCCGGACGCGCAGGCCCAGCGGCCACGGCCCACGGGCCCAGCCGCTCCATGGCACGTGGGATCCTCCCGGACCGGGGCACGAACCCGCGTCCCCCGCATCGGCAGGCGGACTCTCAACCACTGCGCCACCAGGGAAGCCCTGTGTCTCCATTTCTTATCCGTAAAATAAGGATGAATAACAGGCGGTTATGAGAAATGTGGGAAGCCATCCACCATGGCGCTTCATCTGTAACAAGTACTCTGCATATGTTAGCTGTGTGCTACCACAATAATTAGTACGGACCATAGACCTGATGCATTACAGGGATCCAGGAGATGTTGAACAAGATGAAATTAAGGTTAATGACCTTCTAGCTAGTTATGATTCCCAAGATATAATTCAGCATTCATCGGGTATGCTCTATGATAGGACGAACGTTTGGTCTTGAGTCTCTCAGCTTTGATAGTCTATGCAAGACTTTTAGTTCTGAGAGGTTAAGAACCATATTTGTTTTTTCTCCATAGACTGACTCACATATAGCATGTGCTTCAAAAGAGTTGTTGACTGACTCCATCATTAAAAGAGCATTAAACAGCATATCATGTATGTTTTCCCAAACTTGCAATAGAGGGTTTTCTCTTGGCCTCATAGAAAGTCTAAGCACATACTCTACCTCATTTGAAAACATTTTCTAGATAATTTTTGGAAAAATATAAATTAGTGGTAGCAGAGAGGAGAGCTAGAGGTGCTATTAATGTTACAGCCAAATTATGAGTTTATGTTTCTTCAGTGTGAAGTTCTAAAAGAACTTTCCACTTTATTGAGTGATTTCATTTCCATGCTTCCATTTGATTTTGATGAACATTCTCAAAGAGTTTAAGCCAATGATCTTCAAATTGTGGGGCACGTTCTTAGAATGAGAGGTAATATTTAGGTGATACACAATATTAAATGACATTGAACCACATTATCAAAAATTACTCCCTTTTCCATTATTCTTCAGTATTTCTTATTACACCCAGGAGAAAGTCTCAGTTTGGTGCTAGCACATCTTTAACACCTCCGTAATACTTACTAAATAACCTTCAAGAAAGAAAGGGAAGGAGAGAAGAAGGGAGAGAAGGCAATGGAAAGATGGGGGGAACATATGACTATCACCTTCAAAGCAGTGAGTAGTATTTAGGAAGATATTAATAACACTTTCTTCTTCATTGTAGTTACCTTCAGAGTTATCTACTCAAAGAAGGATATCAGGTACATACTGAGTAAATAATAATACTGGAGGTATCAGTATAATGCAAAAACCGAGGAAGTGGTTTTAGGTGAGTAAAGTTCATATTTGCATCAAGTCATAAAGCTGTAAGTATGAAAGCTGGGGCCAGGGGGTCCTCTCAAATCTAAATCTTATGCTCTTCCCCATTTGCAAAAACATGGATGCAACTAGAGATTATCACACTAAGTGAAGTAAGTCAGAAAGAGAAAGACACATACCATATGATATCACTTATAAGTGGAATCTAAAATATGACACAAGTAAACGTATCTATGAAACAGAAACAGACTCACAGACATAGAGAACAGACTTGTGGTTGCCAAGGGGGAGGGGGTTTGGGGAGGAATGGAGTGGGAGACTGGGGTTAGCAGATGTAAGCTATTATACACAGAATGGATAAACAACAAGGTCCTACTGTACAGCACAGGTAAATATACTCAGTATCCTATGATAAACCATGATGGAAAAGAATATTAAAAAGGATGTGTATATATATATATATATATATATATATATATATATATATATATATATAAAAATGAATCACTTTATTGTACATCAGAAATTAACACAACATTGTAAACCAACTTTACTTCAACGAAAAAAATTTTTTTTTAAATCTTGTGCTCTTTCCACCTCAAGAATGCGTTCTAAATTATTAAGTCATTTCAAGGACAAGTGTGAAGAGAGGTTAAGAGTTCTCCTCTCTAGTTAGAAAGATCTGAAATTGAATCTAGTTTCAAAGCCAGTAGCTATGCTTCACTGGACAAGTTACTTAACATCTCTAACCCTCGGTCTCTATTTTTTAGTAAAGGAGGTAATAATAGCACCTAACTCACAGGGTTGTTATGGTGTCTGAAAGAGAAAAATCAATATCAAGCATTTGGCACAGTCCACGCACATAGGAGCTCCATAAATTTCTACTAAAAAATACTGATTACACAGCTGGAGGCATCACACTTCCTTCTTCATACTATATTACAAACTGTGTTACAAAGCTACAGTCATTAAAACAGTATGGTACAGGCATAAAAACAGACACATATACCAATGGAACAGAATCAAGAACCCAGAAATAAACCCATGCTTATACAGTCAACAAATCTTTGACAAGGGCACCAAGAACACACAATGGGGAAAGGACAGTCTCTTCAATAAATGGTGTTAGGGAAACTGGATATCCACATGCAAAGGAATGAAACTGGATTCCTATCTTCATATTCAAAAGACTTAACTCAAAATGGATTAAAAACTTAAACGTAAGACCTGAAATGGTAAAAATCCTAAAAGAAAACATAGGGAAAAACCAACTTGACATTGGTCTTGGCAGTGATTTTTTTAGATATGATACCCAAAGCACAGGCAACAAAAACAAAAATAAACCAGTGGGACCACATCAAACTGAAAAGCATCTGCACAGCATAGGAAATAACCAACCAAATGAAAAAGCAACCTAAGGAATGGGAGAAAATATTTGCAAACCATAAATATGATAAGGCATTAACATTCAAAATATATAAGGAATTCCTACAGCTCAACAGCAAAAAACCAAACAACCCAATTAAAAAATGGGCAAAGGACCTGAACACACATTTTCCAAAGAAGACATGCAAATGGCCAACAGGTACATGAAAAGGTGCTCTACATCACTAATCACCAGGGAAATGCAGATCAAAACCACAATGACATATCACCTCACATCTGTTAGGATGGATATTACCAAAAAAGACAAGAGATAACAGGTTGGGTAGGATGCAGGGAAAAGAAAACCTTTGTACATTATGGATGGGAATGTAAATTGGTACAGCCATTATGGAAAAGAGTATGGAGGCTCCTCAAGGAATTAAAAATAGAATTACCATATGATCCAGCAGCCTCACTTCTGGATGTATATCCAAAGAAAATGAAATTTCTATCTCGAAGAGATATCTGCACTCCAGTGTTCACTTTTCCATTATTATGGAACCAACCAAAGTATCCATCAACATATGAATGAAGAAAATGTGATATATTCAAATACATATATATATATTTCTCCTATATCTATAAAAGACATATCATGAAATATTATTTATCCATATCAGAGAAGGAAATCCTGCCATTTGCATGAACGTGGAGGACATTATGCTAAGTAAAATGAGCAAGACACAAATAGGTAAATGCTGTGTGATTTCACTTACATATGGAATCTGAAAAAGTTGAACTCATAAAACCAGAGAGTAGAACGGTGCTTTCCAGAGGCTCAGACGTGGGCAAAATGGGGAGATGCTGGTCAAAGGGTACAAACTTCCAGTTATAAGATGAATGAGTTCTGGGGATCTAACGTACAGCATGGTGACTATAGTTAATACTATATTGTATACTTGAAATTCACTAAGAAAAGCTAACTGTGTGAAGTAATGGATGTGTTCATTAACTTGATTGTAGTAATCATTTCACAATACATACGTATATTAAATCATCATGTATGACACTTTAAAAAATCATGTGTACAACCTAAATACATACAATTTTTATTTGTCATTCATACCTCAATAAACTGGAAAAAATACTGACTGAAAGGCTTAACATCAGAACTTTGCCAAATGCTTGAACATTCTAGCATTATAATGGGTGGTTATTTTTACCACCACGAACCGGTCTACCTTAGGACATACTGTTAATTTCCTTTCTAGGACAAACTCTAACCATGGTTAAGGAATTCTAAGGCTTTTTCCTGAGACTGACTAGTTGAGATATAGGAAACGTGAAAACACATTTTGGTCAGGCAAAGATAATGTCATAAATAGACTCTGGGAAAGAAAGGGAGGTGAGAAATTGACCTTAATTGAATCTCAACAAAGGATGCTCTATTTAGAAGTAAAAGATACTATTTTGCAGGATGTAGATTAGTATCCAACAAATTTTAGGAATGCTTAAGAAGCACTCACTCTGGGCTGCACTCTCCACTAGGTGCTGGGGATACAGCAATAAATAAGAGAGACCCGGGCCCCGCCTTTACAGTGCTGCAATGAAGTGTTCTCAGACTCTAGCCCTGAGGTCACACAATCTCCCTAGCACTATTCGGGAAAAAGCATAGCCAGAAAGGAGCAACCGAGTAGGCATTAGGTAACTGGAGTTCAGATCCAGCACTGATTGCCTTCAAATCATGTGATGCTTTGGACAAGGCATTTGTCCTCTCTGGGTGTCCACATCGATACAACAATGTCATTAGGTGTTTAATCTGAGTATCACAAATATTAAGCATTTACCTAATGCTTAGTTATTATACAATTATTGTCATAGCTATATTTCACCATACCGTTCTTTACCTTTACATTCTTTATATTACTTCAGGTTTTTATTTTAATACATTCATTTTTCAAAAGAAAGCCTCTATCACTATCATAATTAAAAACTGGTATCTTATGACATAAACAGAAGTCATCTGTAAAAAACAAACATTTTACTAAACTTTAGTAAAATTGTATTGACAGCTCTCCATTAAACTGCTGTAGAGGAGAAAGACAGGAAGCCAAGACATGCTTCTTGGGATTGCAAGGAGGAGAGCTGTCACTACATACAGGCAGGAGTCCTACTAGGGTAACTAATGGCCTCTTCCATCCCTTTGCTTATGCTGCTCCAGGAGAGCTAGACTGACTTATCTGCTTAATGAATGTGGGAAGGATAAAGCAAAATCTTGGTTCAGATCCACTTCTTTCTCTTGGGAGCTAATAAGTCTCATGCTAAGTTGTTTTCCCCAATTAACACTTAAATGGCTGCCATGTACTTGCTACTCCTCGATTTTATGATCAATTTTGTTCAGAATGCCACTGGGTAAAAGGTGGGCTATTTTATCAGCACCAAAAGAGAACTGAATGTGAAAGTCATCAGAGAAAGTGGATAGGAAACTATATAATGGATGAGTAAAGCCAACAACTCCTTAGCTCTCTGATAAATCTGTACTTCCCTGAAAGTAAGAGATCCAGATGTTTAGCATCTCCTAGTGTGACGGTCACAGCACCATCTACAAAATATCTGTCTAAAGAATTAAACCCAAAACTAATCAAGTCTCTGGTTCTGTCAGCCTATGGAAATACAGGAAATAGAAGAACCTACTAAATGATACATAAAAATGCAATCAGCAATCCACAATGTTGGAAATTCTTCAAAACAAACAACAAAATAAAAACACTCCTTTTTCCAATAAATAAATGGCAGGAGAAGGGGATGAGGTGAGAACATAAAAACCAGCCAAGGGGGAAGATGGGAGTAGGCATCGTTTTCATTATTCCTCACGCAAAGTACAACTACAAACGCTGGAAATTATATGGAAAACAGACATAAGAAGACTCTGAAAGGGAGAAAGGAAAAGGCAGGCTGCTAGGGAGCTCGCAACTGAAGAAACAACATGGCGGTAAGTTCCCTGGGTTTGCTTTTTGCCTATTTTATCCCAGACACAGGGATGAAGAAACCAGCACCCTGAAAACACCACGGGGTGCAGACAAAAACGTCCCTACTCTGTTTAGACAAAGGGCCAGGAAAAGAGCAGAGTCCCTCTCGTCTGATGATACTCCAAATCTCTGCTTTAACTGGCTTCCTCTGATACCACTCTAGGAGGGGTTGGGGAGGAGAATGCTGCCTCATTATTGCCAGATGGGAGGAGAAGTCCAAGCTCCCCACCGGGTCTCCAATGACACCTAAGGAGTAGAGGGTTACTTGTTAGTGTTGGTGGGAGCGGGAAATCCAGCCTCCGCCTAGGTCTCTGATGATCCTCCCTGGCTTGGAGCAGTACAAGTGTCTGGTTACTGCTCTCTCCACTGACAACAGGGGAGTGCGGCACAGGTGCATCTCTACTAAGCTTCTTCTGATCCACTTCAGCAGGGATGGAAATCCAGGCTCCTTAGGTGGTTTTCTGGACCCTGCAGGGGGTGATGGGGCTTTGATACTGCCCAGCAGGCAGGAAAGTCCTGGCTACCTACACAGCCTTCTCCTGTCACCCTGGTTGGGAGTGAGGAGTAGGTGGTTAGCGTTCCTCATTACAGCCTGGGGAAGTCTAGCCTTGGAAGTCTAGCCTTCCCACTTGACCTTTGCTGGCTGGGGGGAAGGTGGGGTCCACAGCTGTTTTCAGTGGTGTCTGGTACAGAATAGCTAGTGTCTAAAAGTTTTCTGTCTTGCTGATTGAACAGAGACTCAAGGATTTGTGGGACTAAAACAAAAGATCTAATGCTCATGTCATTGGAGTCCCAGAAGGAGAGAAGAAAGAGGATAGAGCTGAAAAAGTGCTCCAGAGAATTATGGCTGAAAATTTCTAAAATTTAGCAAGAGACATAAACTTGGGTGATCAGTGTATGAACATACTATTCTCTCTTTTGTTTGTGCTTGCAAAATTCCATAACAGTTTTAAAGAGAGAAAGAATTTGACAGTGAATACCTTTTCCAGTCTATGATTTAATGTTATTTAACGCTATGACTTTGGGCAACGTAAAGTCACATAATGAAATATTGTAGTACATATCCAGTTATAATACTAATATTATAAATATCTGTAATTTTATCTAAATACACATATGGAGTTATTCCTTGTTGAAAATAGTCTACTAGATTGTATCATTTTTCTTTATAAAATGTTTGATTGTATGCTTATAGTAAATGTAATATGGATCCATAGATCAACTCTAAAGAATCATAACTTGAACTTTTTATTCTTTACTTTCTGAACCAATACTAATGAGACTTTTCAGTGAAGTTGATCTGTTTAATATTTTCTGCCTATTTATTCTAACAGTCCAAGTTTCTTATTTTCCTCCAGTTTCCATTCTACTTGTTTATTAAAGATTCAACTTGGCAGTAAGGGTAAAAAAATCACAAAACACTGAACATTCTGTATAATAACTCTACAGTGCTCTGCTTAGTATAAAACCAAATCATTAATGTTTTTGTTTAATAACATAGATTCCAATTTTCTGGAGCATTGTGACTTCATGAAGCAGGTTTTTTAAAGCATCTAAAATGTATCTCACTTGGTATGCTTCACCCTTGCTGTTTGATTCTTTAAAAAAATTTTTCATCTTTTATTTTTATAGTACACTAAAACAAAGACTTTGACTCAAAAGTATGTGATTTCATTAAAGATGATATGTTGGCATTACCTTACCGAAATCTGCTATTGTCCTGAAGCTATTTTATTGTACCTTTCCAGGCTGTCAGTTTCACTTAAACCTGATAATTATACTTATAAAATAAGACTTCTTTTCTTACCTGAAAGTGACTTCTAACATGGAGCACGTTGCCCTTTAAACCTACAATTGTTAACTTTGTCTGTTTAAGCTTCAGGAAACTAGAGAAGCACTGGCTAAAAAGCTGGAAGTAAAATGCCACATTGTGTAGAGAGATCTCAGTAAGAAAACATTTCTCTGGTGCTTAAATATTTATTTTTCATGTGCTCTTTGCTAAATAAACGTTTAAATCATTGACCAGCAGATGCTTTTCAAAAATGTTATCTCTATTATATAGCATCAGAATCTATAAACTCTATCGACATATATTAATCCTGGTTTTTCTTTAACCTTTTTACTGACGATTTAGAAATGAACTATCACCTCAACTCATACAGGGCTAAGTAAGCTGAAGTTGGTAAAAGGGGATATTTAAGAGGGAATGGTAAGGAGGGAAATTAGTCTAAGGCATGACTTTGTGGAAACCACTAAAATGAGCATACAACACTGACATGACTCTGTATCTAAGCATTTATCATGTGCCAGGAGCTGTGTTATGCGCTAGGAATATAATAGCAAATAAGACAAGTAGGGCCTTTGTTTTTGTAAAGCTTACATTGTAGTGGAGGAAAGAGTCAATAAACAAAGAAAGAAAGAAAGAATTTTTAGATGGTAACTAGTCGCATGAATCAAATATAAGGGAAGTGACAGCAAGAGAAGGGGGATGCGTGTAGCTACTTTAGGTGAGATGATCAAGAAAGGTCACTCCCATAACTTGGTACCTGAGCTAAAGCCTGAATGAGGAGAAAGACCTCATCAAGGGAAGAAATGAAAGAGAAGGGGAGTGGTAGGCAGGGCATTGTTTGGGGCTGAAATTCAGCAAGTGCAAAGGCACTGGGGTGGGAAGTTTTACGTATATACAGAAATAGAAAGAGGCTCAGGGTGAAGGGAGAAGAGTGACTAAGGTAGAGAGAGGTGTATAATGAGGTAGAGAGGTGGGCAAGAGGTCGTATCATGTAGGACCATGTTACAGAGTCTGTATTTTATCCTAAGTGTAAGGAGAAACCAGAAGAGGTTTCACAGGGAAGTGATGTGAACTGATTCACACTATAACAAGATCATTCCTGAAGCTGTTAAGGGAAATGGATTTTAAGGGGCAAGAGTAGAAGAAGGTTCAGGTTAGAAGACTAATGCAGGGGAGGGGCAAGATAGGAGTAGGGGATTAGGAGGTACCAAATACTCTGTATAAAATAAATAAGCTACAAGGATATATTGTATAGCACAGAGAACATAGCCAATATTTTACAGTAACAATAAATGGTGTATAATCTATAAAAATTTTGAATCACAAAAAAATAAAAAAGAAGAAGATTGCAGGAGCCCTTTTGAAAGATGGTGATGGCTTGGACTAGGGTAGGAGTAGTGAAGATGGAGAGGAGCAGATGGATTTGAGATATGTCCAAAAAGTGCTACTGACAGCACTTGCTGGTGAATTTGAAAGGGAAGGGAGAGAAAAGGAAAGAAACCAAGGCTGACTCTTAGGTTTGGGGCTGTTTAGTTGGGTGGCTGGTGGTGCTATGTCCTGATAGGAGAAGAATTCTGGAGGAGCAGGTTTTAAGGTGGAAACCAAGAATTCCTTTTCTGGACATGTTAATTTTTAGATGCCTTAAGACATCCAAGTAAATGTGTCTGGTGGACCATTACACATTCAAGTCTGGAATTTCAAGGGCAGGTCAGGGCTGGCGATAGCAGTTTTGGACACACTGGCATCTAGATAATATTTCTTTTGAAGTAGTACCCAATGAAATCACTATACTGACATTAAATATCATGTAGGGCAACTGTGTAGAATACAATTTAATTGTAAACCTAAGTCTTCAGCAAAAACTGATGGTAAGCACTTCCATTTATACCAACTATAATCAAAATATCATGTAAGTGTAACTGGAAACCCTGCAGGACTTGGAGACTCAGGGTCTAAAAGTGCTTTAATTATACAATCAAAAATGAGATTATTTAAATTTTCATTCACCGATGTGGCTTGGAGGATATTTTCTGAGCTTCTGAATGTACTCTATTTATACAGGATTCTTCAACTCAGCACTAAATTTTTGCAAGGTTCTCACTCATGAATTCAGAGCTCAACCTGATAGTATAAAATATAAAATTTGAAAAACTTCCCTTATTTTGAAACCCAAAATGTGCCAAAAGATCCATCCTGCAGTTTTGCCTCTGACCTAGAAATTTCCAACTATGCACACAAATCATATAGAAAAAGCCATGTGGCATTGGTCCGCTTTCATCCCAGCATGAAATGGGCACATTTAAGTTCCAGGATAATATTTGGGGTAAGTACAAATTTTGTTTTCAGATCTCTACAAAAGATTATGAAGTTCTATTAAAAGAAAGTGTCCAACAGATTCTTTATTGGTGCACTAGACAGCTTGTCAATATATATTTTTTTTTTTTTGCAGTATGCGGGCCTCTCACTGCTGTGGCCTCTCCTGTTGCGGAGCACAGGCTCCGGACGCGCAGGCCCAGCGGCCATGGCTCATGGGCCCAGCCGCTCCGCGGCATCTGGCACCCTCCCGGACCACTTTTGAATTTTATTCTCTGCTTCAGATAGGAAGATTCAAATAAGCTAATGTGAAGGAGTTCATCCATGACAAATCTCATGGGACAAGAAAAGGACTTGGACAAGCTCTGAGTTTCTGAATCTTTGGATACTGTGGGTGGGGAAGGAAAATCTGCTTAGTCTTCACTGGCCTGAATCAATCTCAGAATTTCATACAATGACGAAGAAACAAGAAGGGAGTCTAAAAAATGCCTTAAAGTGGTAAGTAAAATATATTACTAGATGACCGAGAAATATCCCAATTATGAGCAAATTAAGAAAAGGACATAGAAGGTCTTGAGAGCAATATCTCTCTCATTCACCTTCACACCAACAGATAACAATTTATTAAATAACAACAGCCACAAAAAGGCAGCAGAATGGAAAAAGAGATCAGACCTTAGGGAGTTTGAACACCTGGCTCCAAATTTCAAAGGAATGGATGGGTGTTCAGTGGAAAAAGACAAGAATTGAAATGTTTTAAGAAAAGTAAATGATCAAGAAATATCACATAGGTCAGGTTATTTGGCAATAAGCACTTAATTGTTTTAATTTCTCAACTGACTTTATACTGCTTCTGCATGTACAGTGTTCTTTTCCAGGCTGTCCCTCTTTGCACATTTACCTTTGTCCCCGCCTTGCAGACTGCCTTAGTCAGCTCTGGCTGCCAGAATACCACAC
This sequence comes from Monodon monoceros, assembly GCF_005190385.1. Classification (NCBI taxonomy): domain Eukaryota; kingdom Metazoa; phylum Chordata; class Mammalia; order Artiodactyla; family Monodontidae; genus Monodon; species Monodon monoceros. The sequence goes on along the minus strand of NW_021703780.1, from coordinate 76,388,726 downwards.
ACTGGGGGTTTACACAACACAAATTTACTTTCTCACAATTCTAGAGGCTCGAAGTCCAAGAGAATGTGTGAGGAGTGTTGGTTTCTCCTGAGGCCTCTCCCTGTGGCTTGCATATGACTGTCCTCTTGCTGCCTCATCACGTGCTCACCCACTGTGCACACACACCCTTGGCATCTTTCTCTTCTCGTAAGGACACTGGTCATATTGGGTTTGGACCCCATCCTAATGGCTCATTTTAATTCAATCAACTCTTTGAAGACCTTGCTTCCAAATACAGTTAAATTCTGAGTTTCTAGGGGTTGGGACATCAACACGTGAATTTGGGGGAACAAAATTCAGCCCACAACACAGACCATAAGCACGGATGCTTTATTTCTTCCTAATCTTGAAAATAACGGCATCCTCACATAAAACTTGCTTCTCAACTCTAATAAACCCCCCGGCTCAGGTCTGCTTTGAGTATCTATCAACGAGAGGTCATCATTTTCGCACTACAATCCCCGCAGCAAGTCTTTGCAATCTACTTGAAACAACACCATATAAATAAAATAGCTCTTTCCAAAGCTACCGATAAAGTTCTTTGGCTACATTCAAGGACCATTTCTCCATCCTACTTCTCCTGGTTCATTCTGTAGCACTGGACACTGTTCGCTGCCTTCTTTTGGAAATACATTGCTTCCTTTGGGACCGTAACTTTCCACACCGAAGGGCTCCTCCCTCTTCCGGGTCTTCTCTGTTCTCACTTTCCTTAAGAAAACTCTGCCCTTTTCACTTCAACCATCACCTTCTACACAGGTGGCCCTGAAGTGATATCTCCAGACCTGAACTGCCTCCGAACTTGAGTCTCTTACATTCAGTGCTAGGCTCTGCATCCACAATTGTTTGAACACACACACTAGTATATATAAAATAGATAACCAACAAGGACCTGCTGTGTAGCACAGGGGACTCTACTCAATATTCTGTGACAACCTATATGGGTAAAGAATCGGAAAAAGAATGAATATACATATATGTATAACTGAGTCACTTTGCTGTACACCTGAAAGTAACACAACATTGTAAATCAACTATACTCCAATAAAATTAAAAAAAAAAAAAAAGAATCTGCAAAATCACATTCCTCTTTCCCTCAAACCAGCACCCTTGCCAGCACTCTCTTTGTTTCTGTGCAGGATACTCAGGCTGGAAGCCTGGCATTATCTTGGACATTCATGAATGTTTCCTACAAGTGTTTGGAGAGCCCTGCTGGGACATACACACTGGGCTAAGCAATGCAGATACCAGTTGAATGAAAGAGACACAGTCCTTAGCCTTGCACCTGCTCTTGGTCTAGCCAACCCTCTTTTCATGCCCCACAGCCTGACATTAATTTCCATAGAGCCTTCCTTCTACACATCACTCAGGTGCATCTCCTCTTTTTTTTTTTTTTTTTTACCATTCCTTACTGTCAAAACCCACATCTTGTTTCTCATTACATCATTTTTATCCCACTTGATGGATGTGATCATCTCCAAACTGATCCTAGGCCTCTAATCTCTACCTGACTTGACCTTCACCAGCCAGTCTCTCCAAAATATCACTACAATGCCAGCCTTTAACCACCAGTGTTGTCACCGTCACCCACTGCAGAAATTTTTCAGTGAGTATAGCAGCCCTCTGAAAAACAAAATCCAAACTCCAGAGCTAGGAAGCCTGGACAAAAAGGACAGATTTGAGTTCCCGCTTTGCCATTTCAATGTCTGGTGTCCCCAAGCAAGTCATTTACCCTCGCTGGGCCTGTTTCTCAACTGAAATATTAGGATCAAAACTGCTAAGGAGCTCATGGGGTTGATATGAAGGACACTGGCATGTGGTATTACTACTGCCACTGCCACCACCTGCTGTACAAGCTGACGCTCCAGAAGCACATCGTGTGCCAGGCACTGTGGTTACTGCTTACTATTTAGTATCTCATTTAATCCTCACTCTGTACACTCGCTGTGTGACACTGGGCAAGTTTCTTAACCACTCTTGGGTGCTTTTTATTTGCCAAACGGGACATTGTAAGGAGCGAATGTGATAATATATGCAAGTGACAGTGCCTGGCACAGAGTAAGTTCTCACTAATGGTCCTATGACTCTTACTCAGCAACACTTATTGTAACTCCAGCATAGAGACTGTAAAACTACGTGTGTTCCAAGTGTATCCCTCTCCTATATCCTAGCCTAGACTGATGAGCTGCCAGCAAGAAGGAACTGTGTCTTCTATGTACCCTGTTTTCTGAACAGGAGCAAACAGCATATAGAAAGTATAATAAACCCTTGCTCAGTGAATGACAATGAATGATTTACCAGATGACAATGTTATCTTTAAAGGTGTACATTCTTTACTTGAAGATGTGATCCAGAGGTTTCTGAGAGTGACCTTTTTATGGTTTATATCATATTTGGCTTTTTTCCTTTCATAGCATAGTGAAGTTACTCTCTTCTAGCCCTATAATTGTAGTGATATAGATTGTCTAAATTTATCCAAGACAATAAATATTCCTCTCCTCACCCCACCCCCAGATAAAATTAGCATTTTAGAAGAGAAAGAAACCTATAGGGAAAAAGTAAACCCTCAATTTTATCCCAGGGAAGTCTTGAAAAGATTTAAATTCTAATTGAATTCAATACACAATCAGAGAATATATATGGGTTAATGAGTGCCAGGAGTAAAACTAAATAAGATTCTGCCTCTTTTGCAGAAAATAAAATAGGTTCAGCGTAATTGTCTCCCAAATCTTTTATTGATGTAATCACTAAATGCAAATATTAATGAATTATACAGACAATGTTCAGTATCATTTAAAATAGCAAAGAGCTGCTGCTGCAACAAAGGAAATCAGGGAAGAGAACATCAAAAGCTTCACACAGATCATCTGCTCACCACGTTTATGTGAGAAATAATCAGAAGATGAGGCATGTCCTTATTATAGACTCATCATGCTGAAGTGGTACCAAGGGTCAAAACATCTGCATTGCTTTTCAGCTAAATAGAAAGTGTAACAAAAGAACAATTTCATTCAGAAGATAGATAGATAGATAGACAGATAGAGGCCTTTTTTTTTTTTGCCCTGGGTAACAGTTTTCCCCCAAATTAATGGAAAGAGCGCTGTATATGTTTCCTTCCTCTTTTAGCATCCTTTGGAGAAAATACACCCTGATGATATTTTTGACAGCAAATTGTAAGGCTGACAGACTTTTCAGGAATTCTTCAGCTTTATTTCCCCACGTTAAATTTTAATCAACCAGATTTAAAATTAAATTTCCCATACAAGCCTCTATTTGGACACCTAAAGTGTAAAAGAGATATCAGCAGAGCTGCTAGGGTTGAAGCTCCCTTGGGGGCAGGAATGCTGAGCACCATCAACTGCCTCCCCGACACAACCCCGAGTCAGGAAGCCTCCCTGTGGAACCCTGAGATCCACGCAACTCTGTTTGAGTACCTCTGGACTAGACTGCTGTAGATCATTGGAACTCCGAATTTTATTCTTCTAGAAGGACATTCTGGTTGTTGAACACACAGGGTGTCACGTGGTGGAATCTGCGGGGTGAGTTATAAGCTGTACAGTTGAACTCTCGTCCCTTGGCAAATAGCCTGTGTGTCAGCTCACACTTGCTGGGCTGGAAGCCACGGCCCTCTGCTGGCATGGTTTTACTTTGCAGTCAGCCAACCTCTACATATTGTTTGTAATCACTGATCTTAAGCTATCACTCCCCCTTCATGTACTAGTGCCGATGGCTTTCCAGACCCTCCAAAGTAAACCTCTGCATTTACCCCTATGTTTTTGATGTCATTTCATTAAACTTGGCCCTTGTTTCAGTTTATCCAGGTCACTTGAGATTATAATTCAGCCACCTAATGTATTCATTTATCCTCCAAGCTAATGTCATGTACAAGACTGATGAAAGTAACTTTTTTAAAGTAGAACACCCCAGGTCCCATCTCATGCCCACAGAATCGTAATCTCCAACATTAGATCTAAGTAGTTTTATCTCCCCCATGTGCCCCTGGTAATTCAAATGTTTGGGAACCACTCCTTGAGGTCTTGTAATACAAGTTGTTGGTGGCAGTGCATGGATCAGGACCAAGGACAGAGACCATCTGAACTCTGGTGGCTTTTAATTTATAGTTTATGTTTGACAGCTCAACCAATTTAGAATTCACTGACTCTGTTATCCAAGCTGACAACAAGAATTTCTTGAGTGATTTTTCCAAATACCTTACTTACATCCAGACATATCCATTCAAAATTTCTTTTGATCTAACCTTATTTTTTTAAAGAGGCAGTGAAGTTTATACTTCTAGTTTACCTTCTTCCTTCTCTATGCGTTCATAAGCCATCTATCTATTGGATTATCTGAAATTTGCCACTGGATTGACGTTAAGCTCCTGAATCTATAGGTCGTACTATCTACTTGCCTCTCCCACCCCTTTTAAAAAAGCATCACCAATATCCAAACAAACTGAGAAGCTCGCTTATTACCTTGTACAAAAGTACAGTTCATCTAGAATAGGCAAACGGACTCATCCAGGTTTCTGCCACTTCACATCAGTGTAGATGCAACATCCTTATCAGTGACGCGTTTTACATTTCTAGACTGATGGTCCCTCTTTTTGACAGAGAAAATGGGAAAAAGAACAGGAGCTGAGTATGGGAAAGCTTTTGCAGATGGTAACTTCAATATTATTATTACTCAGTGGTATTTGTTAACATTTTATCATCCTTCCAAATCCAGGAACTTGCTTCTTTGGGGATAACAGTGCCAACAATAGTAATAAGGTAGTGGTGATAAATTTCCTTTCATACTTAATGCTCTTCCTCATTATCATACACAATTTTCATAACTGGTGCAGGCAATGATGCCACAGAGGAGGTTATAAAAAAAGAGCAGAAGGAAATACTATTACGTGAGCCTTAAAGCGCTTTCACTGTGACCTACTAGTCTGGATGTTACCTAAAAGCAAAGACTGTCTTACTGAGGGCTGTATTCTGAGTATCCAGACATTACCTGAAACTGCGTGGGGTTCAAATAATACTTCAATGAATAAGTAAATAAATGATTACATGAGTACGAAGCAGCTCATCTTGTTTAATCCCTACAATAGCCCCAGGAGTTCGCTATCATTTTCTACGTTCTAGATGAGGAAAATGAGGCTCAGAAAGGTTAAGTGACTTGCCTAAGATCACAGAGAGAATCAGTGTAAGAGCAACAACACCAGCCCATGGATTTCGGCTGCCAGATTTTGAATACACCTCATCTGTCTCTAAGCCATGGTTTCAAGAGAATTGAATTTGCTTTGCTCTTCAGTCACCTACCAGCTACAGTCCCTGGGAAAGTCTCAGAAACTTCTAGAGTCTTGGTATTCATACACAAAAGAAAGGAGAAAATGTTGCTGGCTCTGCTTATCTATTTTTTTAACACTCAAAGGAGAAGATGTGAAGTTAAACATGAGAAATTATTATTATTATTACTATGTCTCTTATCTTCCTTAGAAGAAAATAGCTAAACATCAAAGAGCTGATATTTCCTCCTATAACACAGATGGTGTGCATGGAGAATTTTTAAAATTGCAGCACTGGATAGCAATAAAACAACTAATAATTATGGGAAATGATGCTGGCTTCCAATATTTTAAGTACACAAGAACATTACTCTAGATGGTATAAAAACCTAAAGCTGTATTTGCTACCATGAAGATTAGTTGCACATAAATACTGTAGAAATTTTTGCATCATACTCACTACTACCCAGTCTCCATATTCAGGGAACTGTTTGGAATTCAGGTAATTCTATTGGTGCTAACAGTCACTTTCCTCAGGAATCATTCAGATAATGGCTTTGGCTCTCCATGAAATTTTGTCTTATTACTTGTCTATCAAGAGGCTGAAGGTACAGAGCAAGTTGTAGAATGAAAGGACTGAAAGGAACAGATTTCAGAAAGTAGAATCAATATATAGTCATCCCTCCATACCCATGGGGGATTGATTCCAAGATACCTTCCTCCAGGCTCACATACCAAAATCCATGGATGCTCAAGTCCCTTACATAAAATGGTGTAGTATTTGCACACAACCTATGCTCCTGTATACTTCAAATCATCTCAACATTATTTATAATACCTATCACAATGTAAATACTATGTAAATAGTTGTAAATGCAGTGTAAATATTATTTAAATAGTTACCTGCCCATGGCAAACTCAAGTTTTGATTGTTGGAACTTTCTGGAGTTCTTTTTCAAATATATTGACCCAAGGTTGGTTGAATCCATAGTCTATTCAATGACTATGGAGGAGGCTCAAGTGCCAAGTAAGGGGGAGAGAGCTACACCGTGCGTCTGGAGATGTAGCCAGTGTCTGGATAACGTTGGGTCCTGTAGGCCAAACTCAAGATGCTGGATTTTATTTTTAATGAAATGGAAAGTCATTAGAGGGTTCAAGGGTAAGTGATATGTTTTAGTTTGTTTTTAAAATAATTAATCTGCCTTCTTTGCATAGAATAGAATTGGGACAGGGGCAAGAAGTGAAGCTGGGAGAAGAGATAAGAGGTCATTGCAATGGTCCAGTTAAGATAGGAGGGCTTCTGTGTGGTTGACGTGTGGGAGGTGAGACGTGGTGAGAATCAGGTATAGGTTGAAGGCACGACTGAAGAATTTGCTGATGGAGCGGATGTGAGGTGTGAGTAGAAGACAACGAAGCTGTCTTTAAGATTTTTGGCTAAAGTAACTGGATGAAAGGGGATATGATTACAAAAATAGGGATGGCCAGGATTTGGAGGAAGAAGCAAATTTTATTTTATAAATATTAATTTTAAGGTGCCTATTATAACTCTAGGTGGAGATTTCACATGGCAGTTGGATATTAAGTCTGGATTTCAGAAGATGGGTACAAACTGGGATGTATATTTGACAATCTGATGAGGCTAGCTTTTAATTCCTAATTCATGAATCCCCAGGACTGCTTAATTGTCATTCTTTGAGTATGCTTCTTTGTATTTTCACTAAATCTACCCATTGATTATGGGTAGATAACCTATGGGGTCCCATAGATTATGGGATAACCCAAGTTATCCCATAATCTTCAAATAAATTCTCCACCTTGTGTCCCCTTACATTTACGAAAATAAGTTTCTGTTGTTTGCAACCGGAAACTGAGGCATATAATTATTATTATCCCCATTCTGTAAATACACATATAATTATTATTATTATCGCCATTCTGTAAATATGAATACTGAAGTCCAGAGACATTAAGAAACTTGACTAAAATCACAAAGGTAGTCACAAAGAGCTGGGACTTGAAGCCAGACGTGTCTGTAAGATAACCACCTCTCTCTAAAGTCAGAATATTACACAGCTGCTGCCTGCACAGAATATTACACAGCTGCCGCCTGGTCTCCTTAGCAAGAAGTTTTCAAAGGCCTGGAGCCAACAGGGCGGTTCAAAGTGACTTCCTGGTGGCGAGGAGGGGCTGGAGAGAGGCACAACTTCAAACAGAAAAGAGCATCTCTCTGGGAGAGCCAGCAGTTGCCAACCTGAAATTTCAGGAGACATCTCAAAGCCACAGGGAGTTTGCTTTTTCTCCTTTGGTAGCACACTGTGATTTTACACTGAGCCTCTGTCACAAAGTGCAAACAATCCAACTTTGAGGTGAATTTTCCTAACAGTAGAGCTATTCTGAGGGGGGAAAGCTATTATTCTGTGCCCAGGTATAGACATTCAATTCACATTCAAATACTTAGAGGTGGGTATACTCTCTTGCTGGGAGAATCTGATAAAATTCATCTACATGAAGTACAAGGTAAGGTCCTGTGGAGATCTTATTGAAGGCCAGTCTCTCATTAGGTTACTACCTAGAAGAAGGAGAAGGGTGTTTCTCTTGTTCACTCATGTGCTCCTCGGAGCCCAGCACAGTGCCTGGTACTCAGCATTTTTCTGTGTATATGTTGAAGAAAAACATGGAAAATATTTGCATTTCTTAATATCAAATAGAAGGCTTTTTACAAATTCTTAGTATCATAAAAAATTAATGGAAGGACATTAAATTTTATGTGAGACTCTTGAGGAAGGAGAGGTAGATCATAAAGTGCTTACCTTCAGTGGTTCTAATGTCAAACTGCCTGGGCCACTATCCTAGCTCAGCCAGAAACTAGCTAGGCCAGGCTCCAAGGTGCAAGTGGAGATTCCAGAGAGGTTGGCAAGAGGCAGCCTAAAGTGGGAGGGATCTTTGGGTCTCAGATGGAAAGCATACCATGGGACCAGGGAATAGGGAGGGGGTGAGAGCCTTAGGGCAGCAGTAGAGCTAAGGGCTGTTCACCCCCCAGGCACAACCAGGGACAGAGCTAGGACACAGGATCCAAACCCTGCCAAAGCCAAGAAAGCCCATTCCAATTCCAGAGAAGTGAGAAACAGGTCTCTGATGTCTGGGCCAAGTCACAAAGATTTGTATAATGATAGTTACTATTTGCAGGGCATTTTTCACGTGAAAAGCACTGTTTTAAGCATTTTTTACATGTTAAATCATTTCGGTCTTCCAACAAGTCAATGAGGGTATAGATTTTATTACTCCTTCTGCTTTGCTTACCTCTACTGATTTCCTTGCTTAGTTTCATTTGCCTTAGTCTATTGGGAAAATCCTTCTTTTTCCATTTCTGAAGCTGCTTATGGGTTTGTATTGGGACAAATATATTTCATATTCAGTGAACATTAATTGGGTACTTGATATGTAGACATGGGGACTAGAAAGATGAGTGAGACCACTGGCTCTCACAGGCTTATGAGGAGAGGGGCAGTAATGACAATGACACATGTCCTGAGTCCTTTGGGAGCACAGCAAAATGAGGAGGGCACTGACCCAGTCTTGGGGATTCAGGGAAGACGCCATTGCCTATTGACCTTGAACAAATTGTTTTACCTGTCTCTCTCAGTTTTATTCCCCCGTCAGCAATAGACAGAATGATAACAGAACGCTAACAGCGTTATTCTGAGGTTTAAATGAGATAATGTTTGTAAAGCATTTAGGATAGTGTCTAACACATAGTAGGTGTTTAATGAATGCCATGCGATTGTTGTATTCCTTGAACAAAGTTCCAAAGAACCCCATAGAAGTTAGCCAAACAGACCAGGGCGATGAAACACTCTTGATGCCTTGTGATTCCAATGTTGTTTAGTGAAACAACTCTAACCAAGCTTCTTCACCAGCCCCTGTGCTGGCTGCTAGCAATACAATGAGCACAGCAGTCATTGCTAAGTTCATGGAGCTTACTGATTTGTACAAAAGGCAGATAATGAATAAAAAAGTTACAACTGTGGAAAGTACTACAGAAGAGAAGGATGAGGCAAGACAAGACTAACAATGCCATGTCCTGCTCCTTAAGGAGACAGACTTGAGCTGAGACCAAGGATGAGTAGGAGGGAATTTGGAGTCCCAAGGCTGGGTGGCATGTAGAGAAGGTCACAGGCTGAAGAGCCACATCCTACCTGTAGCGACATCATACCCAACAGAGGGTGACAGCTTTGAAAAGTGCTATTAATGCAGGTGAACAGCCCTGAGAGAATGCAGGCAATAAGGAACTGACCTTCGGGGAGGACAGGGCGCCTTCCTTGAAGAAGTGGTCTTCCAGGTTACAACATGGTACATGAGTCAAACAACCAGGTGGAGAGCCAGGGAGAGGGGGAGAGAGGCCCAGGCATGAGGAAGAACATTTGCAAAGGTCTCGTGCTAAGGAAGGGGCCTGAGCAAGGGCTGGGGAAGTCAGAGCACCCAGAAGCAAGGGAGAATGGGAGGGGATGGAGGATGCAAAGCAAAGTAGGACCTGGAACATCAGGGTTTTGGAGGAGATGTTAAGAATCTTAAGATTTCTGAAAGAGTGACTTGTTCAAGATTTTATGCAGGTGAGTAGCATGCTCAAAATTGCATTTTTAAAGAATCACCCTGGCTGATGAGTGTAGAATGGATTGGGAAGTGGGGCCAGTGAAGATCTGGGACAACCAGTGGGAAAACTATTATCAATGGCCATTATCTTAGCCCTGGAAATCTGAATGATCTGGGAGGCGGGGGCTTAGGGCCTGCAGTAGATGCTGGTCTCACTGCCACAGGCTTTGAAGCCAGACACCTTGGGTGAAATCCTAAGATCTCTTGTCCTGTAAGTCTGCATCTGTGAGCTTCTGCCTCCTTACTTGCAAAAGGCAAAGTCATTCGCACTCCCCAGCTTTACTGTGAAGGTCACATTACATAATGGATATGAAAACACACTCAACAAATATTGATGATGGCTATTATAAACATGCATGTCCCTAGCTTATAAAGCAGGCTCCATTCTGTCTCAAGATGCTAATGATCATTCCTGCAAAATTTTCTAGACCAAGACGACATTAGAAAAAGAATGGTGATAAAAAACAAGTACTGATATAGTATTTACTATGTATCAGGCACCTTTTGAAGCACTTAAGACATATTCATATATTTAATTCCCACAATAACATTATGTGTTGTGTGTATTATTTGTCTCCATTCTTCACTCCTCCCTGTAGCCACTCCCTTTGCCATATGACTTTGCAGTTCCTTTTACGGTAGGGGCAGAGTATATAACTCTGCCCTTTGAGTTTGGGCTTGGCCATGTGCTTTGGTCAACAGGACAAGGCAGAAGTAATGGTGTGCCAACTCCAAGTCTACCTCTTAACAGACCTTATGTGCTTTTATCTTATGACTTTGCCATCATCATAAGAAGTGCCAGTCTGCTGGTCCAGGGAGTAACAAACCCTAAGTTGAAGTTTGGAGCGGAACCAGCCGAGGTGATCTTAGCTCAGCATAATCCACTAACCTCCAACTGACTCTTATTTATACAACTCAACCTCTGAGTTATAGGGTAGCCTGTTACGCAGCACTTTTATGGCAACTGCTAACTGATGCACTCTATAAGATGGTTATTATTGTCAGAGCTCCTACAAAGAGGAAACTGAAGCACAGAGAAGTTCAGTAACTTGCCTAAGTTCTTATAACGAGGAAGTGCCAGAGCTGAGATTTGAACACAGGCAGCGTGACTTCAGAATCTGTGTTCTTACCTTTCCTACATACAACCTCATAAGAAAGCCAAACCCTTCAAATTTAAAGTGTCAGTTGGTCTTTCTAAACATAACACAAAAAATAGATAATCAATAAGGACCTACTGTATAGCACAGGGAACTCTACTCAATATTCTGTAATAACCTATATGGGAAAAGAATCTAAAAAAGAACAGATATATGTATATGTATAACTAAATCACTTTGCTTTACGTCAGAAACTAACAACATTGTAAATCAACTATACTCCAATATAAAATAAAAATTTAAAAAATAAATAAATGTAACATAAAGCATGAAGAGCAAGTAAGTGAAAAACAAGGAGCTGACAGCACTCTACTTTTGTGTATTAAAATTCACACAAAAAATTAGATCTCTCCATGCTAAGACAATGCCTCTTCATGGATTCCTATCATATCACCACCCCCAGCATTAAGAAGCCCGCCTCAGTCACCTAGCTGGATGCATTCACAGCTTAGAGTGATGTAAAACGTTTGTAAGTGGAGGGGATGGTTTGTTTCGAGTGGAGCTGAGATGAGGAGGGTTGGAGTCACCAGTGAGTCAGGCAGAAGTGTGACTACGGAGGGCCGGAATCATCCAACTGACCTGTCCTCACTGTGATCCAACTCCTGGCTAATCCCCAAAGCTCCACTCCAGTGCTGCATGACCGAGGACTCTATAACCCGTCATGAATGTTACATAAGCCCAGAATGTACAGCTTAAAACACAGGAGGCTCAAGGCCAAAGTCGGAGGTTCCATTTTAGAAGGTAGCCCATGGCACGCTTAACTATACGCAGGCTCGTGAGGTCTCCCTCACTGTCAAGGAGGACGAATAATGATGATCCAGCTTATTCCTGGGAGGACATCTCAACTCCTGTGGGTTGATAGCAATCTCTTTTTCCTCTGAATTCCCCTAACAAACTGCTTGTGCCTATCTTCCCTGATTATATGTTTCCTTAAGATGAAGACTCTTTGGTGGATTTCTATTTCACCCCCAGCACCTTGTATACAGTAGGTGTTAATAAATGTTTGCTCAATTAACAAATAAATGTACATGGAGAAAGGAAGACATGGATTTAAAAGGACTCACTTGTTTATCACTGTATCACCAGTGCCTAGCACAATGCCTGGCCCTTGGTAGATGCTTAATAACTAGGTGGTAATGAAAGGGTAAATAGCACTGGGAGGCAGAGTACCTGGCTTGGACTTGATCTCTACACTGCAGTGTCTTGAAAAGATGCCCCATTGTTTCTGCAAATCTAGCTGCCCAGAACATCTTTGGGTCTTGTTAATCAACTTCCCCTTGTTCCATTAGCTCCCCAGCTGCCTTCCATAAATTCTCTGTTTACTTCACTCAGCTGGAGTTGAAATCTGTTGCTTGCAACCACAGAACCCTAACTGATAAACCAGCGTTTTCTCAAAATGTGGTCCACGGACCCCTTGGAAAGGGAAGCCATGGAGCTTAAAGAGACAGATCCGTAGGCCTCAACTTAGACCTGTGAATCAGAATTTCCAGCAGACTCTGCCTATTTGACAAGCTCCTTGGGAGATTCTTTTGCGAGCTTCAAGAACAACGGGGGGATGACACTAAAACTACAATTTTACGAGGCAAACAGCAGCTCCTTGCCAACACCTGCACGTCTTGACGCAAGGTTCCTCACCACCTCTTGCAGTGTATTTTCACCCCCTCTCCTCCCAGCTCTCCCCACTCCAGCTTCACTGGCATCGTTCCCACCCCAGGACCATCATACTTGCTGTCCCCTCTGTCTGGAACCCCTCCTCCAAGTCTTTGCCTGGCTGGCTCCTGCCTTTCATTCAGGTCAGCTCTAATGCCACCTCCTCAGAGAGCACGTTTCATATCACCTGAACCACACTGCCCCTCAACCTCCACACTGTCTATCATATCATCTAGCTTTTATAACTACCCGAATCGGTCATCATTCGTTTGTTCACTTGTTTTACTTCACCCTTACTTAGAATGTAAGTTGCATGACCACACGGATGAGCTTTTTCTTGTCTCTGCAGTATGCCCAGTGCCTAGAGCTTTACTTATCATATAGCAAGTTCTTAGTTGGGGTTCAAATTAGTTGAATTAGTTGAATAAAGGAAGCCATGAATATTAGATAATCTTTGAACACTATGCTACATAGGACATTACTCTAAAACTAGCCAGGATATCCTCAAGTCCATGTTCTAGTAGGTCTGCATCTTTATTCCCGTCTTACCCCTAGGTACTTCATGACCTTTTTTTTTTTTTCTTAGATTCCATATATATGTGTTAGCATACGGTATTTGTTTTTCTCTTTCTGACTTACTTCACTCTGTATGACAGACTATGGGGAGGGGGAAGGGTAAGCTGTGACAAAGTGAGAGAGTGGCATGTACATATATACACTACCAAACATAAAATAGATAGCTAGTGGGAAGCAGCCGCATAGCACAGGGAGATCAGCTCGGTGCTTTGTGACCACCTGGAGGGGTGGGAGGGAGGGAGACGCAAGAGGGAAGAGATATAGGAACATATGTATATGTATAACTGATTCACTTTGTTATAAAGCAGAAACTAACACACCATTGTAAAGCAATTATACTCCAATAAAGATGTTAAAAACTAAAAAATAAAAAAACTAGCCTGGGATTAACAAAACCAAATGTCACATTTACCTTTAGAAATTTGTCGTCTCGGTTTAATATTTCTCAGTATATCATCCACTGCTCCCAAATTTGATCTCTATTGCCTAAAAGGGCAAAAAAACCACTGCTTCTACTTTATCAGCTAGGAAAAACCTGGCCTAAATTTCCTTAAAGCAACAAATAACTAAGAATTCTTGCTTCTTGGAGCATTAGAGGAAAGCCAGCTGAAATGATTTCCCCGCTACTGCACACTCACACACTTGATTTGAAAAGCACACCTGCCCTCTACTGGATGTATATCATATTGCAGCTTGAACTCAAACTGTCAAACCCATTAGGCACAGAGTACCCTCTTATCCCTGAAACCAGATGAAGTAAGCAGATGAAAGGAGCAAGACCTGCAACAAATAAACGAGCAGTACTCACGGTGCCTATCTGTTGTGAGGGTTAAATTCACCAAGACCAAGTGAGTGGATCACTCAGAATTCTGACCTATGAGACACTGAGCATATGTCTTCCTGCAAAACCAACAAAGATGAGGGATAACTGGTCACTTTAGGACAATCTAAGAAACAATTAGGATTAAGTACTAGAGGGAAAAATATGCAAGAGGGAAGCAAAGTGTCTCAGAAAAGGCACATAGTCAAGAAAGTGAGGATCTGACCTCAGGTAACCCCAGTGGGGGTCAAATTCCTCACTGGTGAAACAAGGAGGGATTAAGAGGTGCCCACGAGTAGCTGTGCCTTGATAAGAGGTCAAGAAATCACTCACTGATGGGCTCTGGGGCAGCTCCAGGCTACAGACATGGTTCAGCTCACACAATGCTGGTTAAACTATTAACCACGAGAGGCAACGGCTCTCCAAGTTGCCCCAGTGTGTCTGTCTCTCGTGTGCACACATGCACACTTCTGTGATGTCACTACTGAGTGCAAGAGTCATTTCTATTTCACACATTGATGGTTTTCTAACAGCCAGCCTGCTTCCTGCATCATGTGACCTGCCTGGCCCCTGAGGCACCTGACTTCACACTTTTGCCTGATGCCTTTGGGATGTTCTGCATAATGGTGAAACATCTCTGTCCTCTTCACCACAAAGCACACACTCACACACACACGACTTTAGCAATATGCATTTTCTTTCTCCCTCTATCATGGTATGCTCTGACGTCCTCATTTGCCAAAAAAAAAAAAAAAAAAAAAGAACGAGACAGAACTCCCCCATTCCTTGTCTCTCATCCCCAGCAAAGACCTTGTAGGCAATTTAGCAAGCATGAGAAGCTAGGATGATACAGGTCCTTATTGTAAGGAAAAATCTCCCTGTCCACTGAAAAGTTAATAAGTGTGTGTGTGTGTGTGTGTGTGTGTGTGTGTGTGTGTGTGTGTGTAGGGGGGGATTAACCTACATGTTTTCCCTTCTCCTTAGTATTTGGAGTACTAATTATAATTGTAAATGTGATAATTAAGATTCCTTTCCTACAATGCTGTAGAAGGGATACTGAAATGGAAAATCATGACATGTTAGCTCTTCTTACCAGTTTCCGCAAGAAGGGACTACAGAAAGACCTGCCTTTTAGAAATATAATGCCAGGGTATTAAGAACAGCTTACAGTTTAAGCTTTCATTAGCTTAAATATAATTGGACAAACTCAATGGCTTATTCCGATTTTTTGCATTTTACCTTTAAGAGAACGACAAGAAAAAGAACCAGAATGGAACTAAAAGACAAATATTGAAAGCAAGGCAAAACAGCATCATTTGGTACCTGAGGCAGGTACAGCTAATTCACCCATGCTCTGCCACCTACTGGGCAAAGAGAATTGTTTAAAATGAGGCAGGTCCTTCAGTTCTCGAACCAACAGAAAGAGGTCCAAGTAGATTCAGCAATAGTTTACTTACAGGAAGGAATCTGGTAGGTATGGAATTCAGGCAGAAGATAAGCAGATCTTCATAAACCATCTCTAATCGTCCAGAAACTAGCCTGCCTCCTGCCGAAATTCAAACTAGAAATGCTGGAATTTATCCACAGCAACCAGATGAAAATGTTTTTCAACCACACATTTGCATTTCATTATTGCTGAATCATGCCTTTAATCTTACTACCTACTAGTCTGACTTTGAGTAATCGTCAGTTAAGATAGTAACTCTTTAGGGACTTCCCTGGTGGTCCAATGACTAAGACTCTGCACTCCCTATGCAGAACCCTCCCAATGCAGGGTTCCATCCCTGGTCAGAGAACTAGATCCCATACGTCACAACTAAGAGTCCACATGCCACAACTAAAAAGATCCTGCATGCCGCAACTAAGACACGGTGCAGCCAAATAAATTCCTTTTTAAAAATAGTTCTTTAAAGAAATGGATTATTTAGGGCCATTGAGAAACCTTATAAATAATTAACATGAACCAAATGACATTAGGTACTTAGAATGTCCTCAGTTTTGTGTTACCTTCTCTCAATTTTTCTCAGTAATTCTCTGAAGTAAGTACAAGTATTATTCTTATTTTACAGATGAAGAAACTGAGATCTAGATAGTTTTAGCATCATATGTTTGAACAAGAGAATGTTTCCCTCACAAAATTATTCCTGAAGTAAAAAGGAACAGCCTTACATGTATATCATTACAAAATCTCTCAAATTATAGGGTATTCCATCACCAAGTGCCACTTGGGGAAGGCACAACAGTTCTGAAGTGACCTCAGTCAATCCTACTTTTGTACACTTATTAAGGCAAGCTGATAGAACTAGTCAAAAGAGAAGCAAAGAAATTTAATACATATTTCATACTTTCTATTAATATGACCTCTCAAGTAGAATGAACAAATACCATTAAAAATAACCTCTTAGGGCTTCCCTGGTGGCACAGTGGTTGAGAGTCTGCCTGCCGATGCAGGGGACACGGGTTCGTGCCCCGATCCGGGAGGATCCCACATGCTGCGGAGCGGCTGGGCCCGTGAGCCATGGCCGCTGAGCCTGCGTGTCCGGAGCCTGTGCTCCGCAACGGGAGAGGCCACAACTGTGAGAGGCCCGCATACGGCAAAAAAAACAAAAAAACAAACAAACAAACGAAAAAACAACCTCTTAAAATCATTTTTAGAAGTAAAACAGTAAGTAGTTATATAGCAAAGTATATAAACATAATTTATAAGAAGAATGAAAAAATAATAATATGTGAAAGTCTGTTTGTGACTTGGGTAAAAAATGCCAGTAACAGGATCATAGAAAGATTTAGAAGTTCTATATTTAAAAAGTGAAGATCTCATAAAACCATATTAGGTGACTCAGAGACGGCTCTAGTGATGAAAAGAAAATTGATGCATGAATAGAGTTCAAATATAATAGTTTCAGGAAATGATGAAGTTGACAAAGGCAATATTTCAAAATTAATATTTTAGGATAGAAGTCTTTTAAAAACACATGAATTTGTCTCTCCAGATCCACTTCCCAACTTTCTCTCCCCTATCCTCTCCCCAGGAGATAACCTAGGTAGACCACACCCATGGGCTCCCTTGGGCTCTGTTATGGGTTGGATTCAGCCAACGGGAGCCCAGCCAGAGATCAGAGGATGGGGAAGAGGGGGAGAGTGATTGATTCCTCAGCCTTGTTCCCTGCAAGGGCCCCTCGACCAGGCTATGCCCCTCACTGGAGGTCACCACTCTCTCATGACAGCTCCCTTTTTCCAGCTTCCACAGGTGCTTCTTCCTGCGCCCCTCTGGGCTTATGATGAGAACTTCTCTGCTGCTACAAACCCCAGGCAAATGCCCTGCCCCATGTGGTCCCCCTATACCAACTACACTCTTATTAATACTCCCTTTGTAGTGAGCCATCTTCTTTGACTCTGCACTTGTTTCCCACTGGGATCTGAATACATTAAAGAAGGAATTAATCTATATATTAATATGGCAAGATTTAATATTATAATTACATATTAACTACTGCCTCTATATTTCAAAAAGTTTATGCACTGAAGTTGACCAAAAGAAATTTTGGGGGGACTTTCATATTAGGAAAAAAAGCAGAGCTTCTAAAATGAGGATCCAGGGCTTTCTGACTTGTGAGGTCAAGTGTCTGCCTCCTTATGAATCATAAAATAGGTAAGGAAAAGGGAGAGGCTGCAGACAATTGGACAATTGCGTCAAGTGGAAAATGGTGTATTCCATTATCTAAAGGGCTGTTGATACTTCGGAATCTTTTTTTTTTTTTTTAATGCCAAGCTTGTTATTGTAAGCAAATTCTGTTGAACACAAGAAGTTTGGTCATTACCTTTTATCAAAGTGTCAGGAGGGCAGATTTCAAAGGGAGCTAGACAATATGAGAGAACTTTCTTCCCGTCCACAGAATCTTTGAAATTGATTGCAAATGAATCGCCTCTGAACAGCATAGGAGCGAGGCTGAGAGCTTTCCTAATGATGTACATCTGTGAGGCTTCACTTGGGGTTTGGCTGCATTTCCATCACTATAAACTCTGCAATTACAGCTCGAGCCGTTTCCGGCACTGACACGAAGAATGCGAATTGCAACAGCAGGTTTCCTGACTTGGATTTCTGCCAGGAGCCTGAGTCACCGTCCCAGACATCTGTAGCACATTAAACTGTACTCTGGTTATCTCTCAAAACTGAACAATGGCCTAAAGCTCTGAGAAAACAAACGGCTGAAGCCTTTTTGAGAAACCCTCTAACGTGAGGCTGGGAATTATGAGCCTGTACAAAAATTTTAGGCTCATTCACGCTGTAGAAGAAAAGCCAAAATAGTGTTGCTCTGATTTTTGACTGTCTGATCTTTATTTAAACTTCAGGGATTTAGATGGTCTGAACTGCAGACTGAATGAATGTGTCCCCCCAAAACTCATGTTAAATCCTCATTTCCAATGTGATAGGATTTGGAGGTGGGGTCTTTGGGAGGTGATGAGGTTATAAATGGGATTAATACCCTTAAAAAGAGACCCCAGAAAACTTCCCCACCTCTTCTGCCACGTGAGGACTGGGCAAGAAGATGGTCCTCTATCAGCCAGGAAACAGACCCCAAACCTGCCCCAGCCTTGATCTTGGACTTCCCAGACTCCAGAACTATGAGGAATAAATTTGTTGTTTATAAGCCACCCAGTCTATGGTCTTTCTGGACAGAAGGAAAGAAAAAATATAGCTGAAATGATTTTTGATGGTCTGAACTTTATTTCAACTTTGCAAATTTAGATGGTCTGAAAAAAAAGTGTGCTGAAAGAGCAACCAAAAAGTATGGCTAATCCTCGTCCTCAAGAGAAGAAGTTCAGGCCAGTTGGGCAAAGAGGGATAGAAACAGTATCTTCAAACCATGTTCCCACTCTGGCTCCAACTCTCCATCTTCCCAGCTACCCCTCGGAGCCAAGCCACCATCCTTTTGGAGAGAAAACTGCCAACTCTTCATCACTTGTCTTCTGATTCGTGGCTCTTCTAGCATCCATTCCCCACATAGCAGCCATAACGATCTTTTATCAATATAAATTCAGGCATGGTTTCTCCTGCTTTAAACCATGCAACTATGTCCCACTTCTACAATAACATCTAAGGTCCTTCCCATGGCCCAAAGCCACCACATTCTCTAACCCCAGTCCTCTCTCTTATAGCTTTTCCTACTCCGGCTGTTTTTCTCTTCCTTAAACATGCCAAGCTTGTCCCCTCCTCTGGGCCTTTGCACTGACGTCTCTCTCTGCCAGTAATGCTTTCTCCAGTTATCCACGGCCGGCTCCTTCAGATCTTAACTCACTTATCACCTCCTTGGAGAGGACTTTCCTTATCATCCTTGTTTTCTTTATTCATAACACTTATTATTTAAAAGCATGTGCAAAAGAATAATAAGGGAATATGACAAATAACTTTATACTCATAAATTCTACAGCTTAGAAGAAATGGACCAATTCTCCAAAACAATAAACTACCCAAACTCAATCAACGTGAAATAAACAATCTGGATAATGCTATAGCCATTAAAGAAATTGAATCTATAATTAAAGAACGTCCAATAAAGAAATCCTCATCCCAGAAGGTTTCACTAGAAATTCTACCAAACATTTAAAAAATAATTAACACCAATTTTACACCATCTCTTCCAGAAAACAGAAGAGAAGGGAACGCTTTTCAACTCATTTTATGGGGCCAGCATCACCCTGACAAAGACATCACAGAATTAAAAACTGCAGACCAGTATCTCTCATGAATTTATACATAAAATCTTCAAGAAAACATTAGCAAACTTTGTCCAACAATGTAGATAAATAATTATATACCATGATTAAGTGTATACCTGGTCACTGGTCATGATCAAGTATGTACCTAAAATTTACCCTAGGTATGCAAATTTGACTCATCACTCATCAATCAATGTGCCTCACCACATCAACAAACTAAACAAATAAAATTGTCCAATCATATCAGTCATTTGACAAAATCCAACAGCCATTCATGATTAAAAACTCCAGGCAAACTAGGACTAAAGAGGAACTTCTTCAGGTTGCTAAAGAACATCTACAATAATCAATACAATGCGGTGTAGGAGAAACAATAGATGACTAGACCAATGGAACTGATCAGAGAGCCCAGAAATAGACCTGCATCAATAGAGTCAACTGATTTTGACAAAGGAACAAAGGCAATTCAATGAAGAAAGAACAGCGTTTTCAACAAATGGTGCTAGAGCAAGTACTTACTCCCATGCAAAAAAAAAAAAAAAAAAAATCTAAACATGGACCTTACAACTTTCACAAAATTAACTTCAGTGAATCATACATCTCAATATAAAATGCAAAACTATAATATTTCTAGAAGATGACAAGAGAAGATCTAGTTGATTTGGATTTGCTAAAAACTTCTTAGATACAACACTAAAAACACAATGCATGAAAGAAAATAATTGATAAATTGGGCTTCATTAAAAGTTAAAAACGTTTGCTCTGTAAAAGACACTGTTAATAAAATGAAGAGGCATGCCACAGAATAGGAGAACATATTTGCAAAACCCTGTCTGATAAAGAACTTGTATCCAAGATATATAAAGAACTCTGAAAACTCAACAATAAAAAAACCAAACAACCCAATTAAAACTGGGTAAAAGGTCTGAACAGATATCTCACAGACAGCAAAAAAAAAAAGCATATGAAAAGATGCTCAACATGAAATGTCATTAGGGAATTGCAAATTAAAGCCCTGAGATACCACAGCAACGAGTGGTTAAAATGCAAACACTCCCAAGACCAAATGCTGATGAGGATGTGTAGCAACAGGAACTCTCGTTCATTGATTGTGGGAATGCAAAATGGTACAATCATTCTAGAACACAGTTGGGCAGTTTCTCACAAAGCTGAACCCGGTCTACCATCCAATCCAGAAATTGTGTCCCCAGTACTCACTCCAATGAGTTGAAGCATACATTCACACAAAAACTGCCCACAGATGTTTATAGCAGTCTTATTGATAATTGCCAGAAACTGAAAGCAACCAGGATATCCTTCAATAGTTGAACGGATAAACAAACTGGGGTACCGCCAACAATGGCATATTATTCAGCAGTAAAAAGAAAGGAGCTCTGGAGCCATGAAAGACATGGAAGAACCTTAAATGTACATTGGGAAGTGAAAGAAGCCAGCCTGAGAGGCCACATATTGTATAATTTCACAGACAGTAAAAAGGTCAGCGGTTGTCAGGGATCCCAGCAGGGATGAAGGGAGGGATGAATTGGCAGAGCGCAGAGGATTTTTAGGGTGCTGAAACTATTTTGTATGATACAGTAAAGGTGTATACACGACACTGTGCGTTTGACAAAACTAGTAAGACTATGATACAGAGTGAATACCTAATGTAAACTATGGACTTTAGTTAATAATAATCTATCAATATTGGTTTATTAATTGTAACAAATATACCACATGAATGCAAGATTATAAATAATAGGGGAACTGTATACAGAGGAGGACGGGTATATGGAAACCCTCTACACTATCTGGTCAACCGTTCTGTAAACCAAGTACTACTTTAAAAATAAATCCTATTAATTAAAAAATTAATGATAGAATCTGGGTAGTGGGTATATAGGTGTTCACTGAAATTATTTCAACCTTGCCTTATGTTTGAAACATTTTATAATAAAATAATGAGAGGAAAAAAACTTACAGTCACACAAAACCTATACACAAATGTGCATTCCTAACAGCCATGAACCAAAACCAGCCTAGATATTCTTCAGTGAGTGAATTCTTAGACAAACTGGTCTCCACCTATACCATGGACTACTACCCAGCAATTAAAAGGACTAAATATTGATACACAGAACAACCTGGATCAATCTGAAGGGAATTACCCTGAGTGAAGAAAGCCAGACCCCAAAGATTACATACTGAAAGAGTCCATTTATATAACATTCTTAAAAAAGAAAAAATTACAGAAAAAGAGAACAGATCACTGGTTGCCAGGGGTTCAGGACAAGATGGGAAAGGGAGGTGAATATGGTTATAAAGGCAACACAAGAGATCCTTGATCCTTTTCTGTCTTGACTGTGGTGGAGGATACATGAGCCTGCACATGATAAAATCATATAGATGTGTAGACACACACACACACACATACACACACAAGTACAAGTAAAACTGAGGAAGTCTTAAAAAGAAGGTGGACTGTATCAATGTCACTATCCTGGTTGTGATTTTGTACTATGATGTTGCTGTTGGAAGACAGTTTAATTCTGGAACAGGAATGGAGCCCCCAATATGGGTCCTGCACTGTCACATGTGGGATATATATTTCTTACACTTGCATGTGAATCTACAATTATCTCAACAAAAATTCAATTAAAAAATTAACTGCACTACAAAATTTGTTAATTTGCTTACTCTCTGTCTCTTCCCAGCAGAAAACAAGCACCACGTGAGCAGAGACATTGCCTGTCATGTTCACTGCTGTATCCCCATCATGGCTCCCTGGAATTTAGTAGGTGCTTCATAAAAATGTGCTTAATAAATGACAATGACAACATGTCAGCATGAAATGACTGTTATGATAGAGGTATTATTCCATTCATTCACTTATTCATCCGACAGAAGTTTATTGAGTGCTACCCAAGCACCTGACAGTGTACCAGATAAAAGAGATGAAGCCAAGAAAAAGTCATCGTCTTCAGGGAATTAAAAGCCAAAGCATGAGGCAAGGATTCTAGAAAAGGGACTGTCTGCCTGACCTTAAATCATCAGTAGCGTCTCGACTGGGGGAGAAGGGAGGGTACCCTAACGTTCACTGGAGTGGTCACCCCACTTTGGACAGTGATGGAACTGCAATGCAAAGTAAGAGTTGAAGGAGGCAAGCAAAGATAGAAAACGAGTTGGCATGTGGTGGGACTGCTGGATTCTGAGATGTCCCTGCCTCTGGGAAGCCCGTCTGAACAGAGCAGAGACGATGATCACTGGTCCCTGCAGTGTCACTATGTGTGTTCACCAGCTATGTGCCCTTTTGGGCAAACTACTCAGACTCCTTGAGCTGCAATTTTTCTCAGGTATAAATGGAATTAATAACCCTACTCCTGTGTTTATGTAACTCTTAGATTAGGATCTGGGCCATGGTTCTCTAATGGTTCTTACACATCAGGCTGTTGACAGAGATAAGCTTGAATTTGGAGCCTCTGAAAAACATTCAGAAGGCGTCTGAGAAGGCTTCTCAGACAGATCTCCTACCGGGAGGTTTACTCTACTGTCATCAACTTGATTCGTTGTTTGAAGATGTTCAAAAAAGAAGAGAAGGGATGACCCAGAAAGCCAGATGCCCCCACCCCCAGGTGCTTTCTTTGGTATTTTGAGGGAACTAGACATCTAGAGTTCCTCCCGCTTATGACTTGCCGTCTCATGAATGTGAGTGGGTGAGAAGCCAGACTGGTATGCCACAGGGCCAAATGTCAGAAGAGAGTTTTCGAAGGGTTTATTGGAGGCCAGATTTCTTTCTAAAAAAATGAATAGAGTTTTATTTCTCAGAGCAGTTTTAGGTTTACATAAAAATTGAACAGATAATTCTCATACGTTCCCTTTCTCCACTGCCCCCCTCCACCATAAAACACATTTCCCCCATTATTAACATCTTGCATCGGTGTGGACATTTGTTACAACTGGGAAACCAATACTGATACAATATTATTAACTAAAGTCCATACTTCACACTAGGGCTCACTCTTTGTGATATATATTCTATGGGTTTTGTCAAATGCATGATGTCATGTATACACCATTATGGTATCACACAGAATAGTTTCACTGCCCTAAACATCCCTTAAGCTTCACCTATTGATCCCTCCCGAAGCCCTGGCAACCACTGATCATTTTACTATCTCTACAGTTTTGCCTTCCCTAAAATGTCATATAATTGGAATCACACAGTATGTAGCCTCTTCAGACCAGCTTCTTTCACTTACCAATATATGTTTAAGGTTCTTCCATGTCTTTTGTGGCTTGATAGCTCATTTCTTTTTATTGCTGAATAATATTTCAGTGTTCAGAGGTACCACAGTTTGTTTATCCATCCAACTACTGAAGGATATCTTGGTTGCTCCCAGTATTTGGCAATTGTGGATAAGGCTGCTATAAACATTTGTGGGCCATGTTTTGTGTATACATAAGTTTTCAACTCATGTGGGTAAATATCTAGGGCACACGTGCTTCATCATATAGTGGGCTTGGTTTAGCTGTATAAGAAACTGACAAACTGCCTTCCAGAGTAGAGACTATAAGTAGAGACTGCCTTCCACAGTGGCTGTAGAATTTTGCATTCCTACCATCAATGAATGAGAGTTCCTGTTGCTCCACATCCTCACCAGCATTTGGTGGTGTCATTGTTTTGCATTTTAGCCAATCTAACAGGCATGTAGTGGTATCTCACTGTTGTTTTAATTTGCAATTCTCTAATGACATCTGATGTTGATCACCTTTTCATATGAGCATTTTCCATTTACAATCTTCCTAAGCTAGGTGTCTATACAGTCTTTCATTTTTCTGTTATTGTTGTTTCAAGATTTAAAATATAGATATATATCTTGGTTAGTAGGCCTTTATCAGATATGTGTTCCACAAATTTTTTCTCCCAGCCTGTGACTTCATTTTCTTAACAGTACCCTTCCCAGAGGAGAAGTTTTTAAAATTAATAAAGTTGAATTTTCAATTTTTTTTCTTTCATAGATCATATTTTTGGTGTTGTATCTAAAAAGTCATCACTAAACCCAGGGTCATCTAGACTTCCTCCTATGTCCTCTTTTAGAAGTTATATAATTTTGATCTTACATTTAGGTCTCTGATCCATTTTGACTTGAATTTTGTGAAAGCCGTAGTCAGTGTCTAGTTTTATTTTATTTTTTATAAATGTCCAGTTGTTCCAGCACTATTTGTTAAAAGACTATCCTTTCTCCATTGGATTGCCTTGAGGCTAGATTTTAAAATGAAGTTTTTAGGTTATAAGATATTAAACATTTATGAATATCCAGAGGTTACCACTGTTAACACTTTGGTGAATATTTCATCAGTCTTTTACTCCATGTAGTGTGTGTATATGTGTATTTTACACATTTGGAATCCTGTTATGTATGATCTCTACCCCTCCACCCCCTGTCCTCACTCAGTACTTTCTTGGGACAATTTCTAGCTTCATCCTAAAGCAGCAATTTGTGGCCGTGGCCACTGGAATATGTTACACATACTCTTTTATAATCTAATTTTTTGCTTAACTAAATATTATGAATATACTTTTAAGCAATTTTATATGTCATCACTTTTTGCTGTTGCCTATTATCCCATGATATATTTAACCAAATTCTAATGGTCAGACATTTAGGTTGTTTCCAATATTTCTATTTGTTTATAAATGAGACATAAGAAAGGAAGCTACTGTGAACTTGAGTGCAGCCAGGAAAGTGGCCTTTAAAAAAGATAGGAGACAGGCAAGCAGAAGGGTCTGCAGAGAACAATGGCCCAGACAGAACGTACAGGGCCAGGAGGGTGAGAGAGTTTTGTTAATCAAGAGAACACGTGAGTTAAGGCTACTGAGCTCAGAAGAAGCCCTCAGATGAACAGTTTTCCAAAAGCATGACTACTCCTAGGGCACTGGGTCAACCAAACTCAAGGAAGGTGGAAAGCTCGTGGACTTCCAGATCTGGTGGGTTCTACTGGCCCAGCCCTCCTTCATGCCCACTTGCACTTGGTGCTCTGTCTACATAGCACCAAACCCAACACTGACGTGACCACTGTTTCCCCTGGACTTTGTACCCCCGAGTACGGGCCTATTTCTCAGTTGGCTTTATATTCCAGATGTTAGTGCAGGGCCCATTTTGGGGGCTGAGTCCCTGTTCCAGAATTAAACTGTCTTCCAGTAGCATGATTTCTAGGCATCTCCTAATGGAACTAATTTCAGCAGCTACAAGGAAGCAAAGGAAACACTCATTAGCAAGAGGCTGGGTCAGGAGTGACTGCAGGGAAATAGCAATTATGAATCAGGGGAGGATTCAAAATCTGCACAATGGGTTTGTAAAAGCAAGAGAAGCATTTTCCTCTGAGGCACCCAGCTTTCACTCTGAGTGCCTGTGACTAGTGATGGGGCCTCTAAACACCAACATCTGCCTAGACACACACACACACAGACTCTCTCTCTCTCTCTCTCTCTCTCTCTCTCTCTCTCTCCACTGAGACAACTCAGTCCAAACTTTCGCAGAGGAGCTAATGAAAGGTAGCCGTGACAATGGCTGTTATGTGTACCTACCTGGTGTCTCTTGACTATATCCTTTGCCACACCAGGCAAACAGCAGTCATCTCCCATCTCACCAGACTCTCCCTTGTAGCAACCTCGTCCAAGCCATACCCTTTCCAGGTGGGCCACATTTTACAGTCACCCAAGGTTAACTTTCTGATTGTAAGAGTCAAAGCCAATTCCTGATGGAGGTCTTATAAGCATATGGATTGCCTCTGACCCTGTTCCGCCTGCACGAGGCTCTTACATGCCAGAAGAAAAGATGTATTAGCTATTCTGAATTCCACTGCTAAACGATTTGTAATTATATACTCCTGCCCTGCTCATTAAAACAGCTGTGAGCCAAAAATACTTTATAGTACGCGACTGAAATAGCACAGATTATTCTATTTTTAAAAAATAATAGTAACCCTGTTTAAACTCTAAGAAGCTTTAATAGGGTCCACCACCAGGTGTCACCAATTTCTCTATTAGTACAGACCATTGCTTCATTCTTTAAATAGAGTTTGTTTAGAAAATCTTTCAGTGAAACATTTCAGCTTTTAAAACAATTCCCCTTTGCACTGAATGTGAATAAACATGTAAAAATGAGTTAGCTGAAAAAGACAAAATTTAGTTGCAGATTAAATTTTATAATTGTCTTTGGACTAGTGACTGCCATGAACGAAAAAGAGGTAATCTGATAGCAAATCAGAAATTCCTCCTTCAGTCTCAGCCAGTACTTTAGTGCTTGGCTTCCCTTGAAATTGAGGCTGTTGTCTTTGCTGTTCCGATTCAAAGATGACACCAGGCTGAGCTGAGGACAGTAGGAACTTTCTACTTGTCAAGTTTCTGAAAAGTCCAAAGAGAGAGTGTAACCAATGAAGAGTTCACCAGATTTGAAAGTTTCCTTAATTTGAATTCAGCAAAGGAAGGTTAAGATAAACATAAGGATGAGGAAAAAGCCTGTTCTTGAGAAAGTATGAATTTCAATCTGCTGTTTTTAGGAGGTGGCTTATTACTCTACGACAGTGGTTCTCAGCCAGGGATGATTTTGTCTCCCAGGGGACATTGGCCCTGTCTGGAAACATTTTTGGAAATGGTAGTAGGGGAAGGTGCAACTGGCATCTATGAGTTGAGGCCAGGGATGCTGCCAAACATCCTATAGGGCACAAGGGAGTCCCAACAATAAAGGATTATGCGGCCCCAAATGTCAATAGAGCCAATGGTAAGAAACTCTGCTCCTGAATGATACAGACTCCAGGAAGAACCTTGGAGTCAGACAGACTGAGGTGATACATCCTCTATACATCACCTGATAGCAAGAGTGATTTTAGGTGAGTTATGAAACCTTTCTGGGCTTTGATCTCTTATTTATAAAATAGGAATGATGAAACCTACATCTGAGGGAAATGAGAGAAGCGGCCTGGAACATCATAAGGGATCAATAAATGTTAGTCTCATTTTCATAATTATTATTAAGGTTAAGACCGTAAGTTGTATACTCTTTTCTATTGCATCCCCCTTCCCTTCTTTCTTCCTCCAATAAATATATTGAAGGGGTACTCTGAGCAAAGTACTGAACTAAGTCCTGGGGATCCAACAGGAGAAGGGACAGACATCTTTTGACCCTCGTGGAGTTTACACTCCAGGGTGAGAAACAATCATTAAATGATCAGTTACTTTATGAGCCTAACAGCTGAGCTGCCCAGAGCCACACAGGCAATAAAGGGGACCAAATTTGAGGGCAGGAGTGGGAGGTGGCCATCAGGGAACACCTTTCTGCTGAAGGGAGGTTGGAGCTTCATGTAAAGGATGCGTCAGAGACATGAGCAAAGAGAAAGCCATGCCCTGGGAACCACAAGCCTCAAGTTTCCAAGGCAAGGAGGCATGAGACTCCAGGAAGTCCAATTAGGAGACTCAGCTGTCTTATTCCCTTCCTCACTTGCTTGGTTTGGAACTTTTTATTCTAGATCTGTATG
Organism: Monodon monoceros; assembly: GCF_005190385.1. Lineage (NCBI taxonomy): Eukaryota > Metazoa > Chordata > Mammalia > Artiodactyla > Monodontidae > Monodon > Monodon monoceros. Next base: position 76,360,306 of record NW_021703780.1, on the reverse strand, counting down.
CTAGATATCATTTGAAAGAGAACACAGCCTGGAGAGGATGAAAGCACAGCCCTCAAGATTGCCCACAAGCTAAAGGTAACTTCGGGATTCATAGAGCACCTACCTGTTACCTCATCAGTGTTTTTTATTCGTCCTGTCTCGCCAATTAGAAAGTACATGCCAGATAGAAACACTGGCTTAAGCCTCTTTCAAACCCTCAGCTTCTAGGTTTGAACACGCAACCTGGACTGGAAAAGCTCAGTATATATTTGTAGATTTGTTGCTAGAAGCCTGAGATCCAGGACCCAATTCTGTTACTTCCAGCTGTGTAACTTTAGAAAAGTCTCTTGAACTCTCTGAGTTTCCATTTTCTCATAAAGGAAGTGGGAGAGTGTACTACCCAGGGCTTCTGAGAACAGGTTCAGGCCCTGTAAAGAATTTATTTCAAGCTCCCCAGGTAAAAATATGTACCTGGGTTTGTAATGGAGCCCTAGACCTCTTCGAGACTGCTAGCTTGTCTCAGGAGTCCTAATGGAATGCACTTCAGAGAGTGGGTGCAAACGTACATGAACATATAAGAAGAGGGGTTTATGGTATGTGATCACTATTTCTGTTCTGATTAGAAGAGGAGGAAAGAGGATGGAACAAACCAAACAGTTTGGCAGGATGACCTGGAGAATCGGTTACAGAATTCTTGAAGGATTCTTAGAACTACACTTGCTCATAGCAACTCATAAACTCTTGTGATTATGCTTTGTAATTATGCTTTCTGACTGCCTCAGCTGCCTCAGAAGAATTCTGAAACATTAGCCTTGGAAATGTCTTTAGCGATCTTTTAATCCTAGAATGGCAACAGGTTTCATTTTCACTTGTAAACTCTGTCCAATTAGCAAGCCTCCCTGGATTAGTGTGTGGAGAAGGATCCTGAGGATGCATCCAGATTTAAGGGACAAATAATGTGATGATAGATTAGCAATGTCTGCCAGGGGAATAGCACGGGCATAATGGTGGTTGTGGTATGTGTATTGTATATTTCAGATCCTCATCTAGACCAATACTTTCCTTAAAATGAGGATGAAGAATTGGAGGGTTCAGTGACCTGTACACGTATGATTTAGGTCTATTGGACAATGTTAGTGACCTCTATTATTGTTAGATTTTTGTCTGAACAGAAAGTTTTATTTTAGAAAACTGTTTCTTCCTCATCTGGTGGAGCTATCCATTATATGCCTCTATGGTACAGTGGATATCCATAGTTAGACTCCCTGGGTTCAAATATCAGCTCACCTAAAGAAGATGTGGTACATATATACAATGGAATACTACTCAGCCATCAAAAAGAATGAAATAATGCCATTTACAGCAACATGGATGGACCTAGAGATTATCATACTAAGCGAAGTATTAATAAGTCAGAAAGAGAAAGACAAATATCATATGATATCACTTATATGTGGAATCTAAAATACAGTACAAATCAACATATGTATGAAACAAAAACAGATTCACAGACATAAAGAACAGATTTGTGGTTGCCACCAGGGAGGGAGGGGAGGGGAGGGAAGGAACGGGAGTTTGGGATTAGCAGAAGCAAACTATTATATATAGGATGGATAAAAAACAAGGTTCTACTGTATAGCACAGGGAACTATATTCAATATCCTGTGACAAACCATAATGGAAAAGAATATGAAAAAGAATATCTATAAGTGAGTCACTTTGCTGTACAGAAGAAATTAACACATTGTAAATCAACTATACTTCAATAAAATTTTTAAAAAATCAGCTCACCAATTACAAGCTATATGACCTTGAACAAATTAATCTGTTTGTACCTCAGTTTCCTTATCCGTAAAATAGAGATAGTAATACTACTAATAATTTTTCTTTCATACAGCTCACGGAGAGATTAAGTGAACTAATACCTGTGAATAAAGTATTAAACTATGACTAGCATATAAAAACACTTTTTAAGTGTTCACCGTCTCCTCTTTTATCTCGTTTGGTTAGAGCATTTATCTAAGGGCTGAAATGCACACAGAGAGCAGTGGTCTCTTTTTCTGAGGTCTCGAGCATGAAGAACTACGGAAGCTTGGACCTGGTTGTGATCATTGTGGCTGCGTGTGATGAGACTGTCTACAAATACAGGGAAGAACAGCCAAGAGATGGAGAAAGACAGATCCCAAAGACATCATTTGAAATCCTGGAACTGGCCATATCTCATGCAGGAATCTGAACCCAGATTTTAAAGGATTTTTTATTTGTCTGTTTGTTTGTTTTGCCTAAGCCAGTTGAGGAATGTTTTTAACGCTCACAATTAGAAGAGTCCTCACTATTCCCATGAGGGGCATTTAACTCTTATGTAGAGGTCTGTTCCTGAAGTCCTGTGTTTCAGAAGAATGCACGCAAAGGACCTGGAGGAGACTGACCAGTCCCACCACCAAGGACAGACAGGGCCCCAGGACTGCTTTTCTGTAGGGTACATGGGCTGGATAAAAAGCTCCTGAGGGCTGAGAAGCACTTTAAAGGCCAGAAAGGGTCATTGAGCTTCCTGACAACACCAGGCACAGCTGAGCTGACACGTGTCAGATCACAGGATTCTCTCAGCTCAGCCAGCCCAAATTGATGCTAAAATCTCTGCCCAGATGCCCATAGCCCTGGGAACAAGGTGTTACATGGCCCCCTGCAGGCCATCTGATTTCAAGGCTGTGCTGTTACTTCCCTGCTCTAATAAGGGGAAGGTAAGAGAGGGGGCTGCTTGGCCAACCAAGGATCCCCTTTATAGGTAAAGCCCAGAGGTGCCTGGACAGCTTGTTTCTAGTCAAGCCGCAGCCTGGTCTTAATCCTGAAAGCCCCGGGTCAGATGAAAAAATTGGTCTCATCCTTGATAGATTCTAGACACCTGAGCTTTATTTGAGAAGTCTGGACATCTTTGGCAAAGACAAATATGTTCATAGGGTAACCATATAGTTTATTGTCCCGAGACACTTTAGTGAGTGAAAAGGAATACTGTGAACTGTTCCAGGCCGCAGGTGTAAACCAAGATGGTCTTAAACTTGTAATCAACCTTACTAGTCAGTACAGTCCTCTCCTCAAGAAATGTGTTGCGTTACATTTGGAGATTTGGTCTGATTCAAGAAATAATTTGTATTAAGAACAAATTCATTCATTTTCTTCCAAATTACAACATCATGATGACTTGGTTAGCAGGTTAGTAAATTACAACATCATGATGACTTCCTAAAGGTTAGCAGAGCAGGTTGGTTAAAGGATTCGACTATTTTAGATATATTTATCTATTTTAGATCCTGGGTTCAAATACTGACTTGACCACTAAATGGCTGTGCCATTTTAGGCAAGTTACCTCTCTGTGCCTCAGTTGTCTCACCTGTAAAATAGGCCTAAGAAGAGTAGTTACCTCTTTGGGTTATTGTGAAAATTAAATTATAATGTAGGTTAAATGGTTAGTGGCTGATACATAGTGAGCTTTCAATTATTATTAGCTGTTATTTTTAATATTTAAAAAACCCTCGACTATGAATTGAGAGCTCTGGAGCCAGGCTGCTGAACACTCTAAGTCTTTCATTTATTTGCTTGAACAGGCAGTGTATTTTTCTAGGTTCATTGATAATAATTATTACTTTTGCACTAAGGACGTTGAGGACTGGCCCTAGTTTCCAGAACTGGGATAGCTGAGATCATCTGAAGGTTGGAGTTGACTTATAGATTGTATTCAAATCATTCAAACAGGAAATATAATGTGCAGTTACTATAGTGCATCTTATTTGATAAATGTTGGAGATATGACAGTAAATTTGGAAAAACAGGTCCTGGCCTCTCCTGGACATTATAATAAGTAAAAGGCAGAAAAAAAGTAAAGCCATCCAATACTCGTGTCTACACACAAGCCACTAACAAACGTGGCAGGTTTATTTGATCATAGTGGATTCAGACACCAGCTCTCAGGAATTCAGTTCTTCAGAGGTCACATCCATCCTCCGGTCATATGCTGGTTTGCATGACCACAGTGCACAAGCCTCCACAGTTTTCCTGCTCAGCCCTAGAGCATTTCATTCTTCCCAGGACTGCTCGCTACTATTCTTAGTCACCAGCAATTTTGCTTTTATGCTCATCCTCTTGTCCATTTAAAAAACACATGATTGTGAGTCAAAGCCAGAGAGAACAGGCATGTTAGGGGAACTGGGGCCGGGAGCTCTCAACCCAGTGATTAAGTTTTTAGATCATGCTGGTACATTATGAATTCCTCCTTTTAAATATAGACCAGTTTCATTTGATATGAAATGGGCTGACTCAGGCTAGGAATGCTAAACGGGTCACCTAATTGTAGTGAAATGTGCTGCCTGAATAAAAGAATCTGGACAGACCCAAAGAGGGAGAGGACGGCTCTGAGCTTCTAGAGCCTGGGGATAAAGGGAAAAGTGAGAAGGATCTCTCTGCTTCTATCACAGTTTTTCTGAGGGTATGTATATTTTTTATGGCTTAGTATTGAACATCTTGAATGATATATCTGGTCTTATGACAGATATGAAATTTGTAGACTTTCGTAAAAGTAATGCTAACACCTAGTGATGGGCCCATGAAAATCTATTTTAGATTCAGCATACGTGACAGTCTATGTTTGAATAAAATTTCACAATTTATATCTTATTCATTTGTTAACAATATTTAGTTTGCCCTGCTTTTTCCATCTGGGCCTCTCCTGGTCCTTTTCACACAGTACCCTTTGCAAAGCAAATTTCTTGACCTATTACATACAGAAAAGTGCAAAAGAGCTCAATGAATTTTTACAGAGTGAACACATCTATCGACTCAGTTCCTAGATCAACAAAAACAATATTATCAGAACCCCAGAAGTCCCATCCTACCCTCTTCCCAGCAAAGTTAGCTATTGTCTTGACTTCCAAGACTGTAGATCATTTAAAAAATTTAATTACCTACTATATTCTCTTCTGTATCTAGTTTCTTTTTATTTTTTGTGTGAAATTCATCCATGGTGTGTGAACTCAGTCTGATCTTTCTTCTTGCTGTAAGTAGTTCAGTGTATAAATACACCACAATGGATGTGCCTATCATGCCACTGATGAACATGTGTGGTTTTACCAATAGTCTGTTATGAACATATTTATTTGTATCTTTTGGGGAACACATACTTAAGAACTGCTTGGCCATATAAGTTACATTACATATAATAATATATAATATTACTGTATATAATATATATTATATACAATTACATACTGCATGTATATGATATACCTACATATATTCCACATGAACCTACATATATATTTACTTTAGTAGGTACTACTAAATAGTTATCCAAAGTCACATCCACTGACATCCCCAACCAGCAGTGTAAGAAAGCTTTCACTCTTCTATAACCTTGTTATCACGTAGTATTATTTTGTTCATTTTAGTCATTTTGGTGGAGGCACATTTCCTTTTATAGTGTGTATATTCATCTCAATTCGTCATAGTCAGTGGCTATTTTCCTCCTCCCAATTTGCACAAATGACTGCAACTTTAACATAGCTAGTAATTAATATATATCAGGTCACTGAAAAAGAAAACAAAATGCTAAAAATAAAATGTCAGTGGTTCATTTTATTTCTAGAAGGGATTTAGTCTTCTAATGGATTGAGAAAACATCACTACTAATTTTGGGAAAAGTTAGGAGTGGGGAAATGGATCTGATGGTCATTTAAATCCAAGATATTTCCATATTACACATCCTAAAACCAGCCCAATGTAAACTTAATTAGCAAGAGTACAGGCACACCCTTCAATTACTTCCATGAGTTACTGAGTCCAATTCTTGCCATGGACTTCTGCTTTCTTCTGAAGATCTCCAAGTTATTAACAACCACAACTCCCTTTCTTGGTGCTATTTAACAGAGAGACACCAATGGGGGATGAAAAAGACATGGGTATCGGGGCATCACTGTGGGAAGGTGAAGACTGAGGACCAGAATCTAGGCTTCCAGGCTTTCAGTTTCATCATGACAGGGTATCACCTTTGGGACAAGACTGGCCACTCGGTGATCTGGAGTAAACAAAGTAAAATCCCAACCAGTGACCTTCTGAAGTTCCTTTTAATCCACAAGAAATGGTGATGTCCTTTGGAACCCCAGCATAATCCCATTTGTATGAAGGAGACTTTCACAACACTGACATGGCTTAACTATGGCTCCTGATAGCTGATAATGGAAAAATAAAGTCGCTCCATCACAAGGTAATTTGGTTCATACAACAGTCCCAAATACATACCCTGAGAAATAAGTTCTATGTGATTAACATAAGCCAGCCTCTGCCTCTACTACCTGGAGAGTGATGGGTAAGAGCTCACCGTTTGCAGTCAAACAGCTCTGTCCAAACTCCTGCACCACTGCTGGCTTTAGTGGGACCTCTAACATGTTCCTTAACTTTTCAAGGCCTCATTTTTCTCATTAAAGTCATTGTTTCCATGACCAAGAGGTGTTGTGGAGATCAGAGATCACCCATGTGTGGCCGAATCATAATTTGAGGTCTTTACCAATCTCTTCTTTTACTCTCCCTGCCTCAGCCCCATTCAGGTGGGGAGACATGGGTCACCATTTGTCCTGGGGCTGGAGTCCTCAGAAGTGGGCCAATGAATAAAAATGACAATTTCTCAGCTTCTGGTTCCATCTCAGACACACAGGGGTATGGAGACGAAATGAATCTCCTCTTATAGTCCCAAGACCTCCAGAGCCCTAAAGTGTTGTGAGGATGGGACCTGCAAAATTTCCCCTGGGTCTTAAGGGGGAAGTGAAAGTTGGCTGAGGAGGAGAGGTAAAATGGACAGGTACCAGGTCCTGTTACAGGCACAAGGAGCTAAGTGTGAGACACCCACTGTGTAGATAGTTTCCACTGGGAATAACGGGGGGATTGAGCTTCACCTCACCAGGTTATCTGAGCCAGGAGTCTAATGGGGGCAAGTCAGAACTGGCAGATTAACTGGTCTCTATTTGCAGGTTTATAAAGATCTGATTAAATGAATTTACATTGAGTGTAGGAGGCTAGCAGAGGGCCTGCCAGGTCCAGACAGAGAAGTGGACACCCAGTCCCTACTGTCAGCAGGTTGGCACTTTAGTAAGCTCTCCTGGGCTTAGTACCCTCCCTGGGTCAAAGGGAGGAATACACTGGAGGAAGGGTGATTCTGAACATGACTGAATTCCAAACGTGGCTTGACTAACACATTTCAGAATCACACCTTTCTTCAAAGTATGTGGATGATGTTCTGATCACTAGGTAGATTGTGGGCTCAAATTATTTTATTAAAGAAACTGTTAAGTTATGTTTCTTGTATACCCCAAGTGAGTCATGCTGAGAATTCATACCTTTTACATGTGAAGAAAATGCCTGGTACCAGTCAGTGGTCATTACTATTATCTGAGAGGTCTAATTAACATCCTGTCTCTCGTCACCCCAGAATTAAGTTGTAATTGCAGTGGCTGTTCTGCCATGCTATAAATAGTTTTTACTAATACTGTACAAGCAGAGAATTTTTCAGCTTCTTACCTGCTGGGAGGACTTTTGGGCTATCAGGATATACAAATCCAGACAACCCACCAGATGGCCTCATTAAAAGAGAATCTGATTTGTATAAAGCATTCTTCACCATTATCAATCTGAGTTCATATAACTGAGATAAAATGGGAAGAAAATACCTTGAGAGAATCAGAAACACACAACGCAAGTTTCCTGAGTCCATGGGAAGCCATGCGCCTCTCACTTGTGATATTTGTTGTGTTCTCTCTCGAGGTCCGTGGAGAACAGCCAGTTACCCATCACCATCTGGCCAGGCTAATTCTGGGTGGCTGCAGCTGCAACCCAGTGTCTGGTAATCACAGCTCCAGGTTCTCTCCATACTAAATAGCTCCTAGCTCAAGGGCCAGCAGATTCACTAAAGGCAGCCTCTCTCTCTAGCAAGCGATCCAGATTTCAAGGCACCAAAGAGCCACCCTTATCATTCATAGACCCAATACTGTATGCTTCCTGTCTCTCCTCCCAGGGGTCTCTATTGCACTTTCAGGACCAATTACCTGGACCACACATCTCACCTGGATAGGACCTCTTACATGGACTCTTGCAGTAGGTCCTAAAACTGCTCTCTCTCTTCTGATTTTCCATTCTATCAATATAATCTATCCAATGCCAGTTCCAGGTTAATCATCCAAAAGCCCAGATCAAGCCATATCATCTCCCAGCTCACAAATCTTCATATTTCCATGTTAGCTACAGGGGTCATCTGGTCCCAGTCTTAGGAAGCAATACGATGTAACGGCTGAGGTCACTGATACTGATTCAGATCTGCTGCTCCCTTAACATCCTTTCATCAAGTTAGTTACTCTCTCAGTTTACTCATCTTAAAATGAGATTAATGATACTTACACAACTGTGGTGCGGATCAAGTCAAATCAAAGTGATTTGCCTAGTGCCTTTACACTGAAAATACTCCCTGGGGGCAGGTGATAGTTATAATATTAAATTTTCAGTAGTATTACTTCTTGCTATTGGCCAATATTCCAGCCACAAAGGACTATCTATTGAGGCAGTATATTGTCCGTGGCTAAACATTAGGATTTTGCAATCAGATTAGGGTTAAATGACGAGTCTGCTATCTACTGTGTGACTTGAGCAAGTTACTTAACCTTTCTGGACGTCACTGTCCTTGTCAGTAAAATGCAAATAATAATACCTATCTCGTGGAGAGGTTCTGAGTATTAAATGAGAGAATGCATGTGAAAAACTTAACATAATTCTTGGAACAAAGTAAGGGCTGAAGGAAAGTCAAGCATTACTTCCTGTCCTATTTTGAGCTTACTTTAATATAATCTCTTTGAATGTACCTTCTTTCATTTGTGTCTTTTGCTTTTGCTTTTCCCCCCCTATTCTAGAACCACCATTCTATTTATAACTCACCAGGTCCTACAGTCTTTAAATCCAGAACAACTACTCAAATGTTTCCTCCTCCAAGAAGCCTTTCCTGATGTCTTAGCAGGAAATCACCTCTCAGGAATAAATTACTCTGTGAGTATAAAGGAGTACTTTCCAACATAACTGAGGCATTCTGGTGTGGACAAAGAATGTTGCCTGCTATTTCAGTAAACAAAGAATGTTGCCTGCCATTCCCCGCAACAAGCCATCAGCCACTGGAGCCACCTTAATGGTGCACCCTGAGGGGAATTCAGGATGGAGAAAAACAGGATACTGGCCCGAGATAGCTGAGATGCAAATGAAAGAAATAATTTCAGTGAGCCCAGACTCACTGAGATCATTAACTTGATATGTCTGTTTTTTTGTGATTAGCAGTAATCTTTTGATGTTTGACTACAAGTCTTTTTTTTTTCTCCCTGAGCAAAAACTCCTATATATCCTGGTTCCTCCCTTACCTCTTGGGAACAGTTCCCCAGAGCTATCTGGGAGGTTGTCTCCTGGGCCATAGTCCTAAGTAAGGTCCAGGAATAAAACATAACTGTCAGCTTGTAGGCTGTGCCTTTTTTTAGTTGACAATGAACTGTGTATAATTTTTTTGAATTTTATTTTTTTTTATACAGCAGGTTCTTATTAGTTACCTATTTCATACATATTAGTGTATATATGTCAATCCAATCTCCCAATTCATCCCACCACCACCAACCCCCTCCCCGCTTTCCCCCCTTGGTGTCCATATGTTTCTTCTCTACATCTGTGTCTCTATTTCTGCCTTGCAAACCAGTTCATCTCTACCATTTTTCTAGATTCCACATATATGCGATAATATATGATATTTGTTGTTCTCTTTCTGACTTACTTCACTCTGTATGACAGTCTCTAGGTCCATCCGTGTCTCTACAAATGACCTAATTTCGTTCCTTTTTATGGCTAATATTCCTTTGTGTATATGTACCACATCTTCTTTATCCATTCGTCTGTCGATGGGCATTTAGGTTGCTTCTGTGACCTGGCTATTGTAAATAGGGCTGCGATGAACATTTGGGCACATGTCTCTTTTTGAATTATGTTTTTCTCTGTGTAAAGGCCCAGTACTGGGATTGGTGGGTCAATGGTAATTTTATTTTTAGTTTTTTAAGGAACCTCCATACTGTTTTCTATAGTGGTTGTATCGATTTACATTCCCACCAACAGTTCAAGAGGGTTCTCTTTTCTCCACACACTCTCCAGCATTTGTTGTTTGTAGATTTTCTGATGACGCCCATTCTAACTGAAGTGAGGTGATACCTCATTGTAGTTTTGATTTGCATTTCTCTAATAAGTAGTGATGTTGAGAAGCTTTTCGTGTGCCTCTTGGCCATCTGTAGGTCTTCTTTGGAGAAATGTCTATTTAGGTCTTCTGCCCATTTTTGGATTGGGTTGTTTGTTTTTTTAATATTGAGCTGCATGAGGTATTTATATATTTTGGAGATTAATCCTTTGTCCATTGATTCGTTTGCAAATATTTTCTCCCATTCTGAGGGTTGTCTTTTCGTCTTGTTTATGGTTTCCTTTGCTGTGCAAAAGCTTTTAAGTTTCATTAGGTCCCATGTGTTCATTTTTGTTTTTATTTCCATTACTGTAGGAGGTGGGTCAAAAAAGATCTTGCTGTGATTTATGTCAAAGAGTGTTCTTCCTATGTTTTCCTCTAAGAGTTTTATAGTGTCCGGTCTTACATTTAGGTCTTTAATCCATTTTAAGTTTACTTTTGTGTATGGTGTTAGGGAGTGTTCTAATTTCATGATTTTACATGTAGCTGTCCAGTTTTCCCAGCACCACTTACTGAAGAGACTGTCTTTTCTCCATTGTATATCCTTGCCTCCTTTGTCACATTAGTTGACCATAGGTGTGTGGGTTTAACTCTGGGCTTTCTATGCTGTTCCATTGATCTATATTTCTGTTTTTGTGCCAGTACCATATTGTCTTGATTACTGTAGCTTTGTAGTACAGTCTGAAGTCAGGGAGTCTGATTCCTCCAGCTCCGTTTTTTTCCCCTCAAAACAGCTTTGGTTATTCGGGGACTTTTGTGTCCCATACAAATTGTGAAATTTTTTGTTCTACTTCTGTAAAAAATGCCATTGGTAATTTGATAGGGATTGCATTGAATCTGTAGACTGCTTTGCATAGTATAGTCATTTTCACAATGTTGATTCTTCCAATCCAGGAACATGGTATATCTCTCCATCTGTTTGTGTCATCTTTGATTTCTTTAATCAGTGTCTTAGAGTTTTCTGAGTACAAGTATTTTACCTCCTTAGGTAGGTTTACTACTAGGCATTTTATTCTTTTGTTGCAATGGTGAATGGGATTGTTTCCTTAATTTCTCTTTCTGATCTTTTGTTGTTAGTATATAGGAATGCAAGAGATTTCTGTGCATTAATTTTGTATCCTGCTACTTTACCAAGCTCATTGATTAGCTCTAGTGGCTTTCTGGTGGCATCTTTAGGATTCTCTATGTATAGTATCATGTATCTGCAAACAGTGACAGTTTTACTTCTTCTTTTCCAATTTGTATTCCTTTTATTTCTTTTTCTTCTCTTATTGCCGTGGCTAAGACTTCCAAAACTACGTTGAATAATAGTGGCAAAAGTGGACATCCTTGTCTTGTTCCTGATCTTAGAGGAAATGCTTTCAGTTTTTCACCACTAAATATGATGTTTCCTGTGCGTTTGTCATATATGGCCTTTATTATGTTGAGGTAGATTCTCTCTATGCCCACTTTCTGGAGGGTTTTTATCATAAATGGGTGTTGAATTTTGTCAAAAGCTTTTTCTGCAACTATTGAGATGATCATATGGTTTTTATTCTTCAATTTGTTAATATGGTATATCACACTGATTGATTTGCGTATATTGAAGAATCCTTGCATCCCTGGGATAAATCCCACTTGATAATGATGTATGATCCTTTTAATGTGTTGTTGGATTCTGTTTGCTAGTATTTTGTTGAGGATTTCTGCATCCATATTCATCAGTGATATTGGTCTCTAATTTTCTTTTTTTGTTGTATCTTTGTCTGGTTTTGGTATCAGGGTGATGGTGGCCCCATAGAATGAGTTTGGGAGTGTTCCTTCCTCTGCAATTTTTTGGAAGAGTTTGAGAAGGATGGGTGTTAGCTCTTCTCTAAATGTTTGACAGAATTCACCTGTGAAGCCATCTGGTCCTGGACTTTGGTTTGTTGGAAGATTTTTAATCACAGTTTCAATTTCATTACTTGTGATTGGTCTGTTCATATTTTCTATTTCTTCCTGGTTCAGTCTTGGAGGGTTATACCTTTCTAAGAATCTGTCCATTTCTTCCAGGTTGTCCATTTTATTGGCATAGAGTAGTAGTCCCTTATGATGCTTTGCATTTCTGCGGTGTCCATTGTAACTTCTCCTTTTTCATTTCTAATTTTATTGAGTCGTCTCCCTCTTTTTCTTGATGAGTCTGGCTAAAGGTTTATCAATTTTGTTTATCTTCACAAAGCACCAGCTTTTAGTTTTACTGATCTTTGCTATTGTTTTCTTTTTTCCTATTTCATTTATTTCTGCTCTGATCTTTATGATTTCTTTCCTTCTACTAACTTTGTTCTTCTTTCTCTAGTTCTTTTAGGTGTAAGGTTAGATTGTTTACTTGAGATTTTTCTTGTTTCTTGAGGTAGGATTTTATTGCTATAAGCTTCCCTCTTAGAACTGCTTTTGCTGCACCCCACAGATTTCGGATCGCCGTGTTTTTGTTGTCATTTGTCTCTAGGTATTTTATGACTTCCTCTTTGATTTCTTCAGTGATCTCTTGCTTATTTAGTAATGTATTCTTTAGCCTCCATGTGTTTGTGTTTTTTACGTTTTTTTCCCTGTAATTAATCTCTAATCTCACAACATTGTGGTCGGAAAAGATGCTTGATATGATTTCAATTTTCTTAAATTTACCAAGGCTTGATTTGTGACCCAAGCTGTGATCTATCCTGGAGAATGTTCCGTGTGCACTTGAAAAGAAAGTGTAATCTGCTATTTTTGGATGGGATGTCCTATAAGTATCAATTAAATATATCTGGTCTGTGTCATTTAAATCTCGTGTTTCCTTATTAATTTTCTGTCTGGATGATGTGTCCATTGGTGTAAGTGAGGTGTTAAAGTCCCCCACTGTTATTGCATTACTGTCAATTTTCTCCTTTATAGCTGTTAGCATTTACCTTATGTACTGAGGTGCTCCTATGTTGGGTGCATATATATTTATAATTTTTATATCTTCTTCTTGGATTGATCCCTTGATCATTATGTAGTGTCTTTCCTTGTCTCTTATAACATTCTTTATTTTATTTATTTTTTTATTAAACCTTTTTTTAAAAAAAATTATATATTTATTTATTTTTGGCTGTGTTGGGTCTTCATGGCTGCATGTGGGCTTCCTCTACTTGCAGTGAGTGGGGGCTACTCTTCGTTGTGGCGCGCGGTCTTCTCATTGTGGTGGCTTTTCTTCTTGAGGAGCACATGTTCTAGGTGTGCAAGCTTCAGTACATGGGCTCAGTAGTTGTGGCTTGCAGGCTCTAGAGCGCAGGCTCTGTAGTTGTGGTGCACGGGCTTAGTTGCTCCGCAGCATGTGGGATCTTCCCAGACCAGGGATTGAACCCGTGTCCCCTGCACTGGCAGGCGGATTCTTAACCACTGCACCACCAGAGAAGTCCCAACACTCTTTAAGTCTATTTTATCTGATATGAGTATTGCTACTCCAGCTTTCTTTTGATTCCCACTTGCATGGAATATCTTTTTCCATCCCCTCACTTTCAGTCTGTATGTATTCCTAGGTCTGAAGTGGGTCTCTTGAAGACAGCTTTTTGTATCCATTCAGCAAGCTTGTGTCTTTTGTTTGCGGCATTTAATCCATTCACATTTAAGGTAATTATCAATATGTATGTTCCTATTACCATTTTCTTAATTGTTTTGGGTTTGTTTTTGTAGGTCCTTTTCTTCTCTTGTGTTTCCTACTTAAAGAAGTTCCTTTAGCATTTGTTGTGAAGCTGGTTTGGTGGTGCTGAATTCTCTTAGCTTTTGCTTGTCTGTAAAGCTTTTGATTTCTCCATCGAATCTGAATGAGATCCTTGCTGGGTAGAGTAATCTTGGTCGTAGGCTTTTCCCTTTCATCACTTTAAATATATCATGCCACTCCCTTCTGGCTTGGCTTGTAGAGTTCCTGCTGAGAAATCAGCTGTTAACCTTATGGGAGTTCCCTGGTATATTATTTTGTTTGTTGTTTTTCCCTTGTTGCTTTTTATTTTTTTGAGGTACGCAGGCCTCTCACTGTTGTGGCCTCTCCTGTTGCGGAGCACAGGCTCCGGACGCGCAGGCTCAGCGGCCATGGCTCACGGGCCCAGCCGCTCCACAGCATGTGGGATCTTCCCGGACCGGGGCACGAACCCGTGTCCCCTGCGTCGGCAGGCAGACTGTCAACCACTGTGCCACAAGGGAAGCCCTCCCTTGTTGCTTTTAATAATTTTTCTTTGTCTTTAATTTTCGGCAATTTGATCACTATGTGTCTTGGCATGTTTATCCTAGGGTTTATCCTGCCTGGGACTCTCTGTGCTTCCTGGACTTGGGTGGCTATTTCTTTTTCCATATTAGGGAAGTTTTCGACTATAATCTCTTCAAATATTTTCTTAGGTCCTTTCTCTCTCTCTTCTCCTTTTGGGACCCCTATAATGCAAATGTTGTTGCATTTAATGTTGTCCCAGAGGTCTCTTAGGCTGTCTTCATTTCTTTTCATTCTTTTTTCTTTATTCTGTTCCATGGCAGTGAATTCCACCATTCTGTCTTCCAGGTCACTTATCCATTCTTTTGCCTCAGTTATTCTGCTATTGATTCCTTCTAGTGTATTTTTCATTTCAGTTATTGTATTGTTCATCTCTCTGTTTGTTCTTTAATTCTTCTAGGTCTTCGTTAAACATTTTTTGCATCTTCTCGATCTTTGCCTCCATTCTTTTTCCGAGGTCCTGGATCATCTTCACTATCATTATTCTGAATTCTTTTTCTGTAAGGATGCCTATCTCTACTTCATTTACTTGTTTCTCTGGGGTTTTATCTTGTTCCTTCATCTAGTACATAGTCCTCTGACTTTTCATTTTGTCTATCTTTCTTTGAATGTGCTTTTTGTTCCACAGGCTGCAGGACTGCAGTTCTTCTTACATCTGCTGTCTGCCCTCTGGTGGATGAGGCTATCTAAGAAGCTTGTGCAAGTTTCTTGATGGGAGGGACTGGTGGTGGGTAGAGCTGGGTGTTGCTCTGGTGGGCAGAGCTCAGAAAAACTTTAATCTGCTTGTCTGCTGATGGGGGGTGCTGAGTTCCCTCCCTGTTGTTTGTTTGGCCTGAGGCAACCCAGCACTGGAGCCTACCTGGCTCTTCGGTGGGGCTAATGGTGGACTCTGGGAGGGCTCACGCCAAGGATTACTTCCCAGAACTTCTACTGCCAGTGCCCTTGTCCTCATGGTGAGCCACAGCCACCCCCCCGCCTCTGCAGAAGACCCTCCAACACTAGCAGGTAGGTCTGGCTCAGTCTCCCATGGGGTCCCTGCTCCTTCCCCCTGGGTCCTGATGAGCACACTACTTTGTGTGTGCCCTCCAAGAGTGGAGTCTCTGTTTCCCCCAGACGTGTCAAAGACCTGCAATCAAATCCCCCTAGCCTTCAAAATGTGATTCTCTAGGAATTCCTCCTCCCATTGCCAGACCCCCAGGTTGGGAATCCCAACGTGGGGCTCAGAACCTTCACTTCAGTGGGTGGACTTCTGTGATATAATTGTTCTCCAGTTTGTGACTCACCCATCCAGTGGTTATGGGATTTGATTTTATTGTGACTGCGTCCCTCCTACCATGTCATTGTGGCTTCTCCTTTGTCTTTGGATGTGGGGTATCTTTTCTGGTGAGTTCCAGTGTCTTCCTGTCAATGACTGTTCAGCAGTTGGTTGTGATTCTGGTGCTCTTGCAAAAGGGAGTGAGCGCACATCCTTCCACTCAGCCATCTTAACTGAATCACTGAACTGCATATATTTTATCTCAACAATTATCAAGTTCAAGGATAGAGACTTAATTTCATCTTTCATCTTTCTATCATAGTAGGAGTTCAGTGAATGCTCATGGAACTATGTTTCATCCAGTTCCCAGCTGTTTTGCCAAAGGACCCAGAAGTTTAGAAACTGAAACCACAAAATGAAGAGAAAAATGGTGGACTGTCCATTGCAAAGTGAGCATCACTAATCCTTGAGTCAATCTATATTATTCCGTTAGTCCTTTCTTATTTCCTCTGGAGCCAGCTTTTGAGCATTTTGTCCTTGAGAGAAAGCTTGCTGAGGATTCAAAAGCTCTGCTGTTGTTTCAAAAGGAACCAATGTCAAAAGATCTGCCCTGACAAATGGCACAGTGGCTCTGCAGCTAGAGCCCTGCTACTTGAATTCTATTGATGTGCTTAAACTACTCTTTCTGTCTGAGCCTTTCCTGGATCTTGAAAAAGAGGTCTCTTTGAGGTTTAAGGTCTTATCTTCCGGTCTTTTCTTTTCAGTGTCTACTTGAGCAAGCTCTTTCTGGATCATGCCCAATGGATGGCCTCGCCCCGTTCCTTAAGGGGATGATTATGCAGGAGAAATGCCCCATGGACAGGTGGCTCTTACCGTGACTTTGCAGCCTCTTCCAGAAAAGATCACTCCTAAGGGGCAAGTAAGTCTTCGATGGGGACTTGTAAATCTCTTTACATCTGTGTCTATTCGTCTCCGTGAGGAGCTTCTCAAGGGCAGGGGAGACACTGGGATTGAGTGAAAAGGGCTTGGCCTTTGACCCCACACAGATCTAAGCTGTAACACCGAAAGGCTGAGTGTCATGGGCAAGTGACTTGGCTCTTAGCACTTTAGTTTTTCCTTTGTAAGATGGGGACGGAGTCACCTAACTCAGAGAGTCATTGTGGAGATTAAAGACTTAAAGATGTATATAAAAAAAGCCTTTATATGATCAGTAATGTAACACTTCTAAATACATTTATATTTGTGGAGGCGGTACAGACCAGTGGTCAAGCATGCAGATTTTTGGGGTATCAGGTGGATGTGGATCCAAGCTCTCTTTTATCCTCTTCAAATTATATGACCTCAGAAGAGTGCTTCTCCTCTCTGACTTTGTTTCCTCATCTTGAAAGTGGAAATACCACCACTTACTTGAAAATCTATAGGAAATCAATGAGTTAGAGAAAGTAAAGTGCCTACCACAGTAACCAGTCCATATGTGGCTCTCAGAAGTGTGAGTCCATCTCCTCTGTTACATGTGCTCGTATCTTCAGCATCTATACAAATATTTGAGGGTGATATCATGGGAACCCTATATTCCTCTAAGCCCTGAATGCAAAGGATTGCTGTTAACCTCTCCAACTGGTGTCGGTTCTCCTACTATTCCTCCATTAGGAATAATTTCCTAGGATTCTGGCCAAGCAGGGACACTGCAAGGCAACATCCCTCCCCACTGACTGTTGTCACAGACCTCACTGGGTGAGTTAGAAGGGTGGACTGCCTTGGTGAAAAGAACAGCCACAACGTCAACCTCCTTAGAGCTGAGAGCTGCAAATTCCCTGGCAGCCAGCACGACATGGCTGCTTTTTAGCTGCCCCCTTCAAGGGAAACTTCAGAGGGCCCACTGGGAGCTTCTAACGTTAGGGCACAAGGAAACCTTCAGCTGATTTTATTCAAGGGGTGTTTTCTTTGTGTTCAGACTGGCTACCCACATGGAGACACAGAGAACTTCCATGCATACACAAAGGGCTAGAAATTTAAACTCTTCTCCCTAAAAGGGAAGCAGAGAGAGTTTCTCCCGCTCTAGATGATAAAGCGTAAGCACCTACCACGTTCTAAGCAACGAACTGGTATTCGAATGACAGACAAAATAAAGCACAATCCACATTGTTAAGAAACCAGCAAACTCCCAGGAGATTTGGACACACATACCACTCATCCTTCAGGGGCTCAAAATTAATTGCTCCTTTCTCTGTGCCGACAACTTGACTTTCATAATCTTTATAACAGTAATCACATTAATCTATTCCAGAAATAGAAATGGATTCTTACTGAAATATGTGACCCTCACAATTGTCAACAAAGCAAGATTAGAGAGAGAATAAAGCACACTTTCCTCTTTGATCTTTTCCCCAGGAGCCTCATTTTCCTACAGTAAAATAAGTTTTACTTACATACTAAGATGATAAAGAAAAGTGTTACTGTATTTATAGGTCAGAATTGGACTAAGCCCCCGAAGGCATATTTTGACAAAATGAAAAGGCTATAAAATGTTGATATTTAAAAAAAAATAAGTCCAAAATATGTAAAATCTTTTCTATAATTGAAAGAAATTTCTGACGGGTATGCAGTCAGAAATTCCAAACTTCCAAATGCAGTCTAAGTAATTAGGTTATTTTGAGTTAAGAATCCAATCCACATCCAGCATGCTTAGCCAAGCAATGCCCTTTGTTCTCCCGACTTCTCCATAATACATGTTTTCTAGCACTGTTACTGCTCCTGGCTTTTGGATTACAATTTCTTTGAAATGGTAGGGATTTCTGTAAAACCAAGTACTGCATCTTCATTTTACAGAGGGGGAAACAGAGAACAAGGTCACAGAGTAAAGCACAAAACTACGATTAAAAATTTCTGTCTCTCAAAGTGATGCCATTTCCATGCAGAAAGTCAGTAAAAAAATTAGTAATTACAATTCCTGAAATGTATGGATGAGCTATTACGGTCTAAAAGTTCTGTTCCACCAATCAGCTAATAATGGTTCATTCACTCACTCAGTCATTCACTAGACATCTCCTAGCTTACTGGACTCAAAGTAGAGTGACAAAAATAACATGACCTTACAGAATTAAGTAGTTTTTCTAAATCCCAAATTCACATGTCTGTGAAAATGTGTTACTTAAAACCTCTTGAATAGGCTACAACAAGTTTTGACTCAGCAGAACATTCTCAGAACTCTCCAGTGTTATATCCACGAAGTAAGGGCAATTTCAAATGGAAATTCTTCCATATTAATTTCTTACCACACAAGTAAGGAAAAGGGTTAAATTCATATAACATATTAAAATGTCTATTCATATCTTACTTTTCAGGTGAACTTGTACGTGACATTCAATTGGTTCTGAGAAGACAGTGCAAACTTTTCAAGAAGACCTGGATTAGAATCATGAAGACTCTGGGGTAATACCACAAAATTTAATCTCTAAATGTTTACGAGTCTGGCCTAGATAAAACATTAGGTCAACTTTTCTTCAGATGAAATGTTTCCCAAGTTGGGAAGATATTTGTTCACTCATTCATTCATTCGATCAACACATGATAACATTATTTGGTACTCTGCTTGGCCCTGAGTATACCTTAGTTGTTAAAACAGAGTTGCTGCCATTATGAAGTTTCTAACTCTGTGAGAGAGACAATGAACAAAGGAACAACCCAAGAATCCTACAATGTCTACTGTGGTCACTGCTGTGAAAGAAACAAGTGTGGTACTGATATAGAATCTATCAAGGTGAAGAGACATCTCCTGAGACTGTTACAGAAGCACTTGCAAAGGAAATGGAAATGTGAAAGATGGAATGTGGCCAGCCCTGGGGAGAGTGGAGGAAAGACCATTTCAGAAACAGGGACAAGAACGAGTCCTAAGACAGGAAAGAAGTTGCCCTTTTCAAGGAACTGAGATGGGGTTGGTGGCCGGGGAGTGGAGACCTTTGGGGAGCTCAGTACTGCAGACTTGGATGGGGCAAGGCCACTCTGGGAGAGGCAGGGATCCAGGACACAGGTGGACAGAATGGTAATGAGCAGGCCTGGAACCTCTTTCACGAAGGAAGGAGAAAAGGATGTGCGTGAACACGGGTAAGTTATGTAAGTGGGTTTTACAGCAGGAAGTTGAAAGAAACAGTTTCTGTCTTCTCTGGAAGTAGGAAATGAGTGCATCTGCTGGCAGGGAAGGGAGAGATGGATATGGCTGAAGTTTAAGATGTGGCCTAGCTTGAAACAGTCCCCCTAAACAGCAGAGAGAGCTGACTAAGGAAACAGAGAGAGTGCTGGGCAGCACCTAGATCCCAGCTGGTAAAAGGTCGTGAATTTATAGTTTTAGTAAGAGCAAATTAAGTCTTTGACCATCAGGTTAACAGCAAGTATGGTCAATGTTAACATATGTAAAATCATATGCATGTATCTTTGGGCACAGAGGCAAAGAAAATCCTAGATGAAATTTCATCAACATGTCCAACACTACCCTCTTACAGGGTGAGTGACTTTGATGTACACATTATTCTTTGCTGTTTGAATTATTCTATATGACTCACTTCAATGTTAGATTTATTTCCTAGCTGCACAGCATTGGACTTTATGATATTCCCAATGGGAGGGTCTAGAGATCCATGTTATTCTAGATCTGAAAAGAACCATCTTGTCTGCCTTTTCCTTTTAAAAATGAGGAAAGTGAGGCCCAGAAAGAGGAAGGTTTTTTTTGTTTTGTTTTGTTTTTTAAGTCTTACAAGGATTGAACTGCAGAGATAAATGTGTCCCAGGCCTCCTAACTGCCACACAAGGGTCTTTCCTATGCTAAGTTTAGATTGAGTATTAAATTGAAAATAATGTATAGAAAACTGGCTTTAACATGGGTGTTGAAGGTATTTTTCAGATAAAGACATATCCTGTGTAATATTTCAAAGTATGCATAGATGGATATGAATACATGTATATATTTGTACATATATATGTTCATACATACATACACACAACTTTAGATTTGGATTGCATTATGTACATCATCTATTTCACCTTTGAGATCACCTATTTCTACAGATGCCACACTGGGCACGTCCATGGAAAAGTCTATCAGATTTCCTTCACCATCATTTTCCCCACTGTCAGCCAGTGGTTATCAGAGGCACAGATGAAATTTCTCAAACCAACAACTGAGATTCTCTTATGAATGTAATTACATCTCATTTCTTCTTAGAGTAAGATGTTAAGGGGAAAGCCAGAAGTTAATTAAAAACACAAAGAAAGCAAAAAGATTTTTAAATGAAACTAAGCAACAAAACAACAAAAACACTACCATTGTCTCTTGCCTTCTGTTCACACGTGCACACTCAACTTTACACATCTGATTTTTGGCAGAATGTGGGAAGGACAACTGCATTAAACGATGTGTGTGTGTATTCTGGATGGCCTTGAGTTAGCTAGGCAGGAGTGCAGGGAACAGCCCACCAGCAGCCCCTCTACCACACTGGTCTGTACGTGTTTACCTCAGGTATCTGAAGCAAGACACTCTCATGGTCTGAGCTGGTCCCATGTGCCCCTTTCCTTATTTTATCAGGAAAACAAGCCCTCCCAACATTCATGCTGTGGTTCAGGTAGGACTCCCCTGCTGGTCCTAAGGCCTAAGCCAGCCAGTGCCCCACAGCAGCCTCAGGACTGGCTCAGTGTTGGGCATGTGAGTCCATCAGAGGCAATGGGGCAGCATGAACTTTTTGTTAAGACCTTAGAGAACAAGAGTACACATTTTTTCCAGTGGACTTGGACCTGAGAAGGCATAGGCTGGGGCTGCCATAGCCATCTTGACAACACGAGGTAGAATCTGTCTGACACAGAAAGCAAACTTATAGTTACCAAAGGGGAAAAGGCCGGGGTGGGGGGAATAATTAGGAGTTTGGGATTAGCAGTTACAAACTACTGTATATGAAATAGATAAA
Organism: Monodon monoceros; assembly: GCF_005190385.1. Taxonomy (NCBI): domain Eukaryota; kingdom Metazoa; phylum Chordata; class Mammalia; order Artiodactyla; family Monodontidae; genus Monodon; species Monodon monoceros. The sequence continues at coordinate 76,338,596 of NW_021703780.1, read as the reverse complement.
GAACAAGGTCCTACTGTATAGCACAGGGAACTATATTCAATATCCTGTGATAAACTATAATGGAAAATAATATAAAAAAGAATGTATACGTATGTATAACTGAAAGCTTTATATGCTGAGAACTATAAAACATTAATAAAGGAAATTGAAGATGATTCAAAGAAATGGAAAGATAGCCCATGCTCCTGGATTGGAAGAATTAATCTTCTTAAAATGGCCATATTACCCAAGCAATCTACAGATTTAATGCGATCCCTGTCAAATTACCCATACTTTTTTCACAGAATTAGAACAAATAATCCTAAAATTTATATGGAACCACAAAACACCCAGAATTGCCGAAGCAACCCTGAGGAAAAACAAAGCAGGAGGCATAACTCTCCCAGACTTCAAACAATATTACAAAGCTACAGTAATCAAAACAGTGTATTGGCACAAAAGTATTGGTATTGGCACAAAAGCAGACAAATGGATCAATGGAACAGAATAGAGAACCCAAAATAAACCCACATACTTACAGTTGATTAATGTTCAACAAAGGAAGCAATAATATACAATGGAAAAAAGACGGTCTCTTCAGCAAGTGGTGTTGGGAAAGTTGGACAGCATGTAAATCAATGAAGTAAGAACACACCCTCACACCATACACAAAAATGAACTCAAAATGCCTTAAAGACTTAAGTATAAGACATGACACCATAAAACTCCTAGAAGAGAACACAGTCAAAACATTCTCTGACATAAATCGTACCAATGTTTTCTTAGTTCTATTATTTCTTATATTTAATGGATACTTTGGCCCTCAGTCTTCCTCTTCCTTAATATTTTCTAATATTATTAAAGATAATCTTCCTTTACTCTTTGTCCTTCAAAGTCCTTAACTTTGGTAAAAATCCTTATTCATTATTTTTCCCTAATGTGAGCCATGAACTACGTCCTTCCCAAGTCTGATATCAGATCTCTATTAGCCCCTTAATGCCAACTGCAATTAGACTAGAGTCTAGCTTTTTCTTGAAAGAGAACTTTTTAAATAGACTCCCCCTAGGAATCTTATCAACACAGGATGTCTCACTTCATCTCATTGTGTGACCTCTGTTAAGACAATTTAATATACGAAAATCGAAATTTATAGAACTTATAAATTGAGGGCTGATTATCTGCATGAGAAAGGATTTTCGTGAAGAAATTTCTTCAACTTAAAATTGTTTGGTAGAGGTGAGATGACAGGGAAAGGAAAGACCACAAAACTGCCAGCTAGAAGCCAAGGAAGCTGCTAATTAAAGGGCAAAGAGAAAGGAGGATGAAACGTTTCTGAAATTATATGTCGGTCAATAAGAAAATATGAATAATGAGTATACAACTTCTGGGGAAACAAACATATTAAGGAATAAAGGAATTAAAGTGAACTTGATACTCTATCAATGTGTTAGCAACCATTTTTTAAATGATTTATCTAGAAGCAAATTGATTTCCGTAGAAACCTCTTGTTTAAGAAGGTGGTGAGGGTGGTGGAGTAACGCAGTAGCTATGAACTTGGGTTTGGAAGTCGGACTGCCTGGGTTTGAATCCTGGATGATTCTTGTAGCTTGTGTGTGACCCCTGGGTGAGTCACTTCATCTCAGAGTCTCTATCTCCTCACTTGTAAAATGGAGACAGTAACTCCTCCTTTGCCTTACTGGGAAACCTAAGTTGAATAATGCACTATCCGATACTGGATAAAGCACAAGACTACTTTAAATTCACAAAGGGATTAGTGAGAAACTTCACCCAAAAGAGATGCATTCACTTAGCACAGATCCTAGAACAGACTAAGGATACAATACATGACAACTAGTATTATTATTATTGCCCAGAAATGTCCTCCAGTTATTCTGCCTTCACCAGAGAGACTGTACATCTTATATTTTAGGAGAGCAAGCACAATAAAAATGAAGACAGTTGACTGGGCATATACCCAGAGAAAACCATAATTCAAAAAACACATGCACCCCAACGTTAATTGCAGCACTATTTACAATAGCCAGGTCATGGAAACAACCTAAATGTCCATCAACAGATGAATGGATAAAGAAGATGTGGTACATATATACAATGGAGTATTACTCCGCCATAAAAAAGGAACAAAACTGGGTCATTTGTAGAGATGTGGATGGACCTAGAGACTGTCATATAGAGTGAAGAAAGTCAGAAAGAGAAAAACAAATATCGTATATTAATGCGTATATGCGGAATCTAGAAAAATGGTACAGATGAACCGGTTCGCAAGGCAGAAATAGAGACATGGATGTTAGAGAACAAACGTATGGACACCAAGTGGGGAAGCAGGGGTGGGGGGCGATGAATTGGGAGATTGGGATTGACACATATACACCAATATGTATAAAATAGATAACTAATAAGAACCTGCTGTATAGCACAGGGAACTCCACTTTGCTGTACAGCAGAAACTAACACAACATTGTAAAACAACTATATCCCAATTAAAAAAAAAAAATGAAGACAGTTGAAAAGAAAAGCCTCCCTCCCCTCCCTAGATCAACTGAATGAATTTGCCTTCCTCGAGTGGAAACCGAGTTGACGTCAAACCCATGATTAAAATTACCTGTCCCCCAAGGTCAGTCTTCTTTTTGTATAGAATCCATCTGAAGCTGGGCATAGAGAACTTCATCCTTTTCAAGGATGAGAGAGTGCTTTGATGGATTTCTTTGCATTTTGAAGTCGTAATTAAGCATATTGAGTTCCCTGCTACTTTGATCTTTATCATTATAATGAACTCCTTGGCAAATTTTAATGGGCCATCTACAAATTAATTTTATATTGTTTTTCATCATGGGTAAATCTGACAGACACAGGTCGGGTATAAGTGGCAGTCCCTAGGAAAATGTCAGTTCACTCTGCCCGTGAGGAACTGTCAGGTGTCAGGAAAGAAGTCACCTGCTTCTGTGCAGCGTCCTATTCATAACGGCAGCCTATTTACTGTTTCCAGAGTGAGGAATACAGGATTGCTTTAAATTCAAACATACTGAAAGGGAGCATATTAAGAAACCTCACTAAAGAGAGAGGCTTTCTTTCCTGCCCCAAAGGTTTGCTCCTTGGGGCTGCAGCAAGCTGGCACCTGATCTCGAATCCACACTTCAAATCAAGGAGCCTGACATTATGAGATGAATAAGACAGCAGTCCTTGCCTCCAGGAGTTTACAAAGGATAAAGAAGGTACAAATGTTACTTTTATAAGTTGCTGTAAAAGGAAACACGCTCTGAGAATCTAAAGGCTCTCAGGATTTTCAGAGGAACCCGAAAAGCTGTCTGGAATGGAGACGTGGCATCTGAACTGGGCCTTGAAGGTTGGGTGAGACGCTGACAGGTAGAGATGCAGAAACTGGGGTGAAGAGGGCATTCTGGTTGCAGAGGCTGGTATGGGAAGTTGCGAAAATGACCAATCCTCCTAGTGAGCCCACAACTGAGGGATTTCCTGGGACATAGGATTAGACCTGGGAAAAATCCACAGCAAACCAGGATGGACTGTCATTCTAAGATATATAAGGACTGGAGTTGGTTCTGAGAGAAACAGCTCAGTTGGACAAGGGCAGAGTTTCTGTGAGCTGGTGTGTGGGTGCTTGTTAAAAAGAAAGATGCCTAAGCCCTGGCCTTGATTTATTAAGTCAGAATTTCTGGTGGTGGGGCCCAGGTATACTGTTTTTAAGCAAGTTCCCCAGGTGATTATTAATCACAATATAGTTTGAGAACTGACAGAAAACATAGGGTTTAGGTAAGGAAGAAAATCTAAGACACAAATCTCATATACTCCCTACTTAAATATTCAACAAGTTTTCAAATGTGTAGAGTATAAGAAATACTCTTCTTCCTGTCATCATGCATGTTGGTTATCAACTACTACGTAGCAAATTAGCTCAAAAATTAGCCACTTAAAATAACAAACATTTACTATTTCACATACTTTCTGGGCCAGGAACCCAGGAATGCTGAGCTGGATGATTCTGGCTCAGGGTGTGTCAGGAGACTCAGTCAAACTGTCAGCTTGAGCTAGAGGCATCTCAAGGCTCAACTCAGGGCTGGAGAATACACTTTCAAGGTCATTCATGTGATTTTTTGGCAGGCCTCCTTTCCCCTCTGGCTGTTGGCTGGAGGTTTCAGTTTTCTGCCTCCCGGGCCAGGCCTCTCCACCGGACAGACCAATTTGGCGGAGTGTGGGAGGGGACCACACAAAGATGTGAACACCAGGAGGGAGGGTCATTGGGGACCATCCTGGAGACCAGCTAGTACATAATGTCATTCCAAAACCAGACCCATTATATACCTCTGGAAACTGAGGCTCAGAAAGAATATAAAACTTTCCCCATTGTTCGATAGGTAATGTGGCAGGATCAGGACTGAAATCAAGATCTATCTTAACCTTAAACATTTTTTTTTTGGCCGCACCGCATGGCTCGTGGGATTTTAGTTCCCCGACCAGGTATTGAACCTGGGCCCTCTCGGCAGTGAGAGCGAGAAGTCCTAACCACTAGACCGCCAGGGAATTCCCTTTTTTTTTAACTTTTTTTTCCCCCTGATCCTTAACTTGTGTAAAATCTTGTAATCACTATCGTAGTCTTCTTCACAAGAAGGATTTAATAAAAATTATCATATGAAATCATATTTACTAAGACACTAATTTGTCTTATCACTAAACAATACAATTATCCATTTTATATTAAACAACTTAATTAATAAAATTAAGTAACATAAATTTAACTTCCAGAAAGGCCAACCCTTCATTACCAATCCTATCCTTCCAGTGAGACATAAATGATGTTTTCATTAAAAAAAAAAGAGTGGGGGAGATTGTGATACTTCTAGCCCCAAGAGGAAGAAAATGTTGAGTATTTTTTCATGAGTCATTCATACAATTCTCACTAGTCATTTTTTAAATCAGAGAACTCCAACTGGGAGGCTCTGAGAGGGACAAAATCTTTTAACAAGAAATGAACGGTTGTAGCAAGCCCTGCAACCTGAAGGATCAATTGCCTTGTAAGTTACGCCATTTCTCTGGCCTGGTCTTTCCTTTGCTCTTAGCAATTCTGACATTGTTTAAAGAGACAAACTACATCCAAATGACCAGTAATTTAAAATTTCTTTGACACCCACACTTTTCTTACTCAAGGTGAGTGATTCTTAAGGTGACTGAAGGCCTTACAGTTGTTTGGGAAGCTGGGCTGGCATTGGTGATACCTTTTTCTCTCCCCTTAGTTCCCAAATGCTTTCTCCTATAACAGAACCCACTTGCAGAAAAGGATCTGCTAGCAGCCATTTACAATGCAATATAAAATGAACCCAGCTGTTACTTGTTTGAAGAAAATTTGCCATTCAAATGCTATCACTGACTGTGGAATGAATGGCTTTTTTGAACAGTCCTAGAATAAGAAAAGAAGCAAAGAAACACCAAAAGCACTCATTGGAGAATTCATGTGATGTTTCAAGGTAAAGTTGGTTGGTGCAGCTTTTTATGCTGGATCAGTTCTACAGCCCTTGGTAACAGCAGACTTTTGCTCCTCAGCTCCCCAGAATTACCCACTGAGAGGGTTTCATTAACTACAGAGGATCTCATTGGGCCATGAACCCTTCAGCCCTTAACCCTCACGGAAGATGATGATGGCCAATGTCTGCAGATAACTCAGCTTTCTCTTGGTAAAACTCAAAAGGACCATTCAGCTCTATAGGAGATGACCAGGTAACACCAAACAATGATGTAGCTTTTTTCAAAACCTCACCCAAAATTGCTGGCAGAGTCTAACATGTCTGTAAAGTGAAAATGGATTTTTTTAAAAGGAGAAATAGAAGAAACTAAAGTCCTCATTCTTCATAACTCTTTATAGTAGCTAGCCTTTGCCGAGAACTTATCCTAAGTATTTTACATGCATTTAAAAATTTCATGGTCACAATAAATGTATGAGGTAGGTAAATTAATCCCAGTTTTACAGATAAGATGAAAAACTTTCCCACACGTGGAAGTAACTGAGTTCAAACTTGAACATGAATCTGTCGGACTCCACAGGATAAATTACCTTCTGTGCATATAAGAGTTTAGTAGGCATGATCACACACATGGCTCATATACTATTTGATCTCCAAAATCTGGGAAATAAGCTAAGCAGGTACCACTCACAGAGAGAAGTGGTTTGCCCAGGACCTTAACAGCTAGTACATGACAGAGTCAGGACCAGAATCAAGGTCTTTTGATGAACAAACTCAGGCCTCCCTCCCTCTATGTCACCCTGATTGAAAGGGAAACTTGCACATAGGGCACCATGAAAATAGCAGTGATGTTTATAAGATAAGATCATACAGAGCATTTTATTCTCAGATTTTTTTTCTGAGTTCTGAATTACAGGGTAGAATATTTCTAAAGCCAGTATTTCTATATGAATGTTTTGCAACTTTTTATACCTGATGATCTTCACCTCTGAAAATATACATTTCTGAAAGTGAATTCTTTACTGTACTCACTGCTCATTTCTAAATTTAGGATGATGATCATCTGTTACATTTATATTTAGAAAAAATTATTTTTAAATGAATAAGATAAAATTACGCACATTTATTCAACGTGGCTGTTGAATACTATCAATGCTTTATTTCAAAAATGAAAACCAATACATTAAAATTTTTGGTAAAAATTATCTTTTACCGAAGAATGTAATATATGCCTAGATAATCTGAAGACTATTGAAATAAAGTGCCACAGAGGACTGCATAATAAACTTGGGGTCAGGCCCAGTAAGATTTAATTCTGTTCCAATGACTTATAGTCCTGTGGCTTTGGACATAATGTTCATTATGTTTGAATAATAACAGGAAGAGATTCCTGCTGCAAAGCCTAGTTTATGTTGGGAAACACCAGCCTAACTCATTAGGGCAGACAGTGAAACCGTGAGTCTCCCAAAACAGGGTAAGAAATTTCTTTCATGAAAGTTCGAGTAAGTAAAAGGAACAATCTGAGAATCTGACATGGTTCTAGAAGAATGGGTAGAATTTCAACAGGGGAAAAAATGATCAAACAAGGGATGCTGACGAGGAATGGCATTCCAGGTGGGAAAAGGACTAATTCATTTATTCATACATCCATTCACTTAGGAAATATCTGAGTGCCTGCAATGAAACAGGCACCGCTCTAGGTAATGGAATTGTAGAGGTGAAGTTCACAGATAGGCTTATCCTCATGAAGCATACACTCCAGTGAAGCTTGTGGTAACGCTCAATATTAGAATGAAATTAATTCATTAGACAGACAACAGGTGAGCAGCTGCTGCAGAAGATAAGATGGGAACTTGACAAAATCCAAAGGCGTCAGAAAGTTACACAAATTCATGTCACAAGCATCCATTTGCTAGTTACTGCTAAGCTTCTATGGAGAATTTTCTAAAATAGTTCAACTCTCCTCCTTAAATCATATGTATTTAAGCATAAGCCTGCAGCAATATATGTGGAAGAGTTGTATATATTGCAACATGTCATTTCCAGAAGATTCATATCACAGCCCCAGGACAGAAGGTCTTTTACTCTGGTGAAGGAATACTGTAGGAAATTTTAATTGTTGATACACTTCAGAACAAAAATAAATTTATCAAACTAGTGAATGTTGGTATATGCATGAAACCCAGTATGAGATGGTAAACCATGTCCTCTACCCATTTCTTCCCTACCAGTCCAACTTAAAAAAAAAAATAGCTAAATCCTTGTAATGGAACCTTTTCTAGATTTTGTTCTATGGCTTAAGCTGTCTCTTAAGTAAACCAATAGTTACAAACGTATGCCTTTTTAAGTATAAATATTTTTAAAGAATTGCTCAAAATTCACAACACTTTTAAGGGCCCACTCTACATTAGGTATAATAAGCACATCTTATTCTAAAGGTCATTCAAAACATTATATAAATATCCAGATCTATTTCTCCAACTTGTCACAGTAACACTACTAAAAAAAAAGGATATGTCTACAAAACACCAGATTCGCAAGAGATGATGAAGGAAAGATCAGTACATACTCCTATTTTCCCAACGAGGGAGCGGAGGCTCAGAAAGTGACTTGTTTAAGGTCATGTGGGGGAACAGAGATTCAAGCCTGGATTTTCAAATCCAGTTCTCTTTTCACTAAATCTTATTTCACTGCATATAATAGAACTACTTCCAACCCTCCACAGCTTCCTTCGCCAATACGCTTTTCAAAAAGTTGGGTCTAACGGCAGTAATATCCCTATCTTTGAACAGGTTCACTAGAGGCAGAGCCTGAGACAGAGATTGGAGTGCTCTTGATTTACCAGGGAAGTGCTCTCCAGGGAACAGCAGAGAGCTGTTTCCTGGAGAGCTCAAGGAAGGGGATGCTCAAGGATGTGGCGTCAGCCAGAGGCCAGCTTCAGTCTGACCCCGCCAGCTGCTCTCAAGTGTGAATTGTACCAGACATGGTCCCACCCTGAGGCAAGGGACCCAGTCTTTTGTGTAACCCAGTATTAGACAGTTACAAGCTGTAGGTTTCCCCTGGGGCAGAGAATAAGTTCCTAGTTTTGGTGGCTTTCATTCAGCCAAAGGCAATTTTCTGGGTAGGGGACAGCTGTGATCTGTTAGCAACCAACATTCACAACAGCTGAAGTTGGAAGACGGCCGTGCACGAGCCCAGCACAATTATTTTATCCTTAAAGCATACCTGAAGGCTGGCATCGAGCTAGTGAATACCAACACCATGCCACATTTTTTTAAACCGAAGCATTTGAGTCAGCAGATCCATGCTGACATTACCTTAGAATGAAGATGTATGGATGGGTGAATGGATGGAGAGAGAGAGAATGTACCCTCTAGAATTCACACTCAGAACTCAGAACACAAGTAGCGTTTTTAAAGGGGGTTCTGGGTAACACATTTTATAAAATATCACTTGCCAAAGTACAATTTGCAAGGCATCACTTGGAGGTGAGTCATATTCCCGCCTTCTTCCACTCCCCATTTCTGTACCCCAACCAGCTCTTCTGTGAAGAGTTCTTCTGAAACTGGCAGGGAAACTTGGAACAGTTATCAAAAATATATCCCAATCACTCTGGAGCACCAGAGAAAAACATATTCCAATTCTGCAATCAAGAACACTCATAATCTGCTGCTAATTTTAATACCAAGCACCTCTAATGATTAATGAATTCAACAATGCCACGTTCAAAACATGGAAGAGCCTCTTCCTGCTGCACAGGAGATGGTCTGAAAAGGAGTGTCCCCACCATCTAAGTGGCGGTCACCACCCACAGAGACACCTCATTTGTGCTCATTTCTCAATTACTGTGGAACTACTACCACCATTCTCCTGGGAGTTTGTGATTCAGCAATGATTACCAACTGCCTTGGGATTCTGCTTTCTTATAAATGCTGCAATTTCTCATACTTGAAGAAAGTCACTCTCAGTGAAGTAGAGATAGCAACCCTTTTCTCCCCACTCATTGCCCCTTCTAGAAGAATCTCCTTCCCTCCAACACTGGCTAGCCTCTGTATACTGTGTGGTCCTACTCCTTTGCCCAGATCTGGGGGTAGAACCTTAGCTGAACCACACCAAAGGTGAGTCTGAGTCAGCCATTCTCCGTCTCTGGAGAATTTGTGCCAAGAGCAACAGTGCTGGATGCTCCTACTGTGTGGTTAGAATCAGGCAGGGGGCAGATGGTGCCTCCCTTGAGTACAAAAAGCAGAGCAAGATACTGACAGTAAAAGTCAGAGAAATGGAGCCAAGATACAAAGAGGAGCGAAGAGCAAATGAAACAAGGGCGCGGCAAGATGATGGAGGGATTTTTCACCTCCCAGCTCTCCTTTCCTCTTCCTCTCTCTCGTGAAGGCTGACTAATCTTGTTTTTTGATAACCCTGATTCCTTCCAATATATCCTATTTTTCCCCTAAGCCAGTTTGAATGGGTTCCTGTTCCTTGCAACCAAATGATTCCTGCTTAATGATCTCTGATAAGGATCAGAAAAGATTTTTGTTTTAAAATATAAATTCAGCCAAAGCAAAGTGGAGAATTCAGCAACTATTTGAAAAATATCTGTTGAGTAGCTGTGTCAGAAACTGGTAACTCCCCAAGATCCAGTCTCTTCCTCTTCTTTAGTAACAGTTCTGTTGGAGGTATCAACACACCTAGCTACAAACTACATTTTCCAGCCTCTTCAGAAACAGCAAGGTGACACAATTATAGCCAATGAGTGTTCTACGCTGGCCTCCAGTATCTCCCACTGGGATTAACCTTCAATTGCCAATGGTGGTAACATTTTAAATAACGTGTTCTCTATTGCCTCCCATTCCCTGTCCCATTTCTCCACCCCCTTACCAGTGTTTGCAGGAATTACCTGCCAAAGAAACTACTGTCATCCTTACCTCAGAGTGTGCTTTTGGGAAACTAAAACTAAGACAGGAGTTACTTTCCATGAGGCCACCCCTGAGTAACAGGGGTGGGAGCCAAAAGGTTACTATTTCCCCCTTTTGTCCCCAAGGTACTTAGCTCTGAGATGCATTGCATGAAGCTCTCTCAGGAAGCCCTATGAGTTATTGGTTATGCCTCCTTCCTATCCCCATTTCACTTCCCTGGTGCCTCATTCCTATTCCCTGGGATCACTTTCCAGTAAATTACCCTCATAGATGCTGCCTTTGACTTAGGTGTTGCTCTCAAGGGAACCCAAACAAAGACACTGCAAAACTAGGACACTAGGGCCAACTTGAAAATTCTATACTATCTATGGGCGACTGAAACAGCAGGCAAGCAGGGTGTGAGACACGCAGACTTGCTCACTTTCAGGTCTTGCTCATATGGCTGACACCACAATAGTGATGCATCTGTACCACTGTTGCTCTCTTGATCTGATTACCATGCTCTTATTCCTCTTAAATGTATACTTGCATGCTAATTATACTGCTCATATGGCCACTGTCAAAACATTACCAGACTACCTTGCTTATCATGGAATAAATAAATGTCTCAACATGATTTCTTGATAACTAAACCTTAAAGAAATTAATTTTTCTGCATAACATGATACTGAGCAATCTGTGTAACTTTTAGCCTGCTTCCCAGATAAAATGCATATCCCATTAAAAAATAGTAACTATTATTATGAGATATTCTTGTGCTAACAAATTAGTACAAATTTTAACAACTGTCATCTTGCTTCATATCAGGGGGCAAATAGAAAAGGTTATTAGTTTGTTTTATCTTCTTATTTCAATCTATAAAATTGATGTATAAATGTATAAAGTTCACAAATATATGGAAATACATAAAATGCATAAAAAGCATAAAGAGCTGGTAAAGCTTGGAAAATTTAGGCAGGGTCTGATAAATTTCTAGAAGTTGGCTTGAAAAACTCCCTGCCACCAACTGTATGATGTGTGTTGAAAAATAAATGTAAAATTGAATGTTTTAAAGAACAGAGCCAGTCCCTATTAAGTTTTTTGCTGAAGTTTAGCACATCACCCTTGCAAAACAGATAGATGGTCTGATTCTCTACACACGGGCTGTCCAATATGGTAAACACTAGCTATTTAAATTTAAATTAATTATAAATAAATTGAATTAAAAATTTGGTTGCTCAGTTTCAAGTGATCCATAGCCACACATGGCTAGTGACTGCTACATTGGACAGTGAAGAACAGAACATTTCCATTATTGCAGAATGTTCTATTGGACAGTCTACTCTAGATAAATATACAGAATTCTCCCCCATTATTCACTGATTCCTTAAACTATAAACAATTAAACTGCACTTCTTATGAACAGAATTCTTTGAGATTACACTGATTGAGAAATTCAGTTCTTCTCAATGCACTGTCTGGGACCCAGGGCTGTATTACTAACCTATCCTACATTGCTACTAGGAGCCATGGCTTCCATTCCCATTATGGTTTTGGTCCAAGACATAGACCTTATATTTTTATGCTTCCTAGATATTTAGTGAAAATAAATTTTTATTTTATCTGACAAAAGGCAAAAGGGATCCTTGAAGTCACTAATTCCATCATTTCAAAAACCAAGCTAGGGTTAATTTCTGAACACCAAAGTTCCCATTCATCCATCAGTCAAATGGTTCCTGAGAAATTTCTGTGCAAGAGGAACTGGGCCAGGTCCTTGGGGGCACAGAGACAAAGCCTCCAGGTACCAGGATTCTGGGGTTCAGTGGGAACAAGCTGGAGACTGTGGGCTACATCCAGAAGTCAGCCATGCTTTGTGTATTCTGCAAAGTATGGGCCTCCTGGTGTTTGAAAAATAGAATACAGTTCCAACATTAAGACCTCCCAAGGAGGGGCTTCCCTGGTAGCACGCCTGCCAATGCAGGGGACATGGGTTTGAGCCCTGGGTCCAGGAAGATCCCACATGCCGCCGAGCAACTAAGCCCGTGCACCACAACTACTGAGCCTGCGCTCTAGAGCCCATGCGCCACAACTACTGAAGCCCACGCTCCACAACAAGAGAAGCCACCACATTGAGAAGCCCACGCACTGCAAAGAGTAGCCCCTGCTCACCACAACTAGAGAAAGCCCGCCAGCAGCAGCAAAGACCCAGCGCAGCCAAAAATAAATAAATAAAATAAATTAAAAAAAAACAAAAACAAAAAATCTCCCAAGGATAGCACCAGAATTCTTATTGCCGTTTTCTTAAGAAAAGTGGAAATTTCTAGACACTTTAGGCCTATGCTCTTGCTCAGCAACAGCTGGCTAGAGTGGAAGTAGCTGCATCTATAGGCAGAAATGCCATCACCTCTGGTCAGCAGTGTTGCCTCTTACGGCAGCCTGCTTCCTGCTTCCTCACACATTAGCTGCCTGGCCCCCAGCAAACCTGGTTTGCATTCTGGTCCCCAACATTTACCAGCCAGATGGCCATGGGCATGTTCCCCAGGTTCTTCCAAGGCAGGCTAACCAGTATGGGAGAGGAAACTGAGTGTCGCCCCAAACAAGGCAATAAAACAAAAGGCTTACAAGCTCAAGGATCTTTGCATTTTTACAAGCAGATGGGGGTCAGTTAAGGGGTGGCGGAGACCTTCCTGACAAACTGAAAAGGCAGGGAGCAACCAGTCCCTGGCTCTTTTTGAGTATTTTCCATCCTTTGCCTAGGCCACTGTGGTACTGATTTCTACAAATCAGAATTGCTTTTACAATTCAAAGCAAATAAAAACCATGCTTTCTTTCATTTATTGTTTTATCAAGTGAATTCATTAGACATGCTTTTTTATTTTTACATCTTTATTGGAGTATTATTGTTTTACAATGGTGTGTTAGTTTCTGCTTTATAACAAAGTGAATCAGTTATACATATACATATGTTCCCATATCTCTTCCCTCTTGCGTCTCCCTCCCTCCCACCCTCCCTATCCCACCCCTCTAGGTCGTCACAAAGCACCGAGCTGATCTCCCTGTGCTATGTGGCTGCTTCCCACTAGCTGTCTATTTTACGTTTGGTAGTGTATATATGTCCATGCCACTCTTTCGCTTTTAGACATGCTTTTTTTAAAAAAAAGTACTTGCCTTTGAACTGCAAAGCTGCAAAGAGAACTCAAGAATTTTGCTCTGCCGGCCCACAAGAGAATTCCCCACCTAACTGAGACAAATAAGTAGGTTCAGTCAAACCACCACCTTGGTGGATTTTGCCCTGACAGGTACCATCGGTCTGGCTAAATGGTTGGGACTGTCCCTCAGTTGGGTTCACTGAGGGCTACAGACAGCAGCCCTGTTGGCTGGGATGGTTCTTCCCATAGGGATCTGGTCTCTGGGAGAGAATGGGAACTCTTCTTCCTCTACAACTGCTAGGTGAAGCACACAGTATCTTTCTGAAGTACTAAAGACCTGGGTTCAAATCTCAGCTCTTTTGTTATCAACTACACACACTTAAACCATACACAACTAAACTTGTTTTTCTAATCTTCAGGTTTCTTGCCTAAAGAAGGGGAAATAATGATGTATGCCTTGTAACAGAGTCGCTAGAATTAAATGGCATACTTGTTGAAAGCATTTTGCACAGGGCCTGGAGCTCCGTAAGTATACAGTGAATGTTAACAGCTGTTATTTTAATTCAGAGAGCCCAAGGTGGCCCAAAATAGCCCTGCGTGAGGCAGAGGCAGAGTGCAACCATAATGTTATCATTGTTAATAGCAAGTGTGGTCAGGAATGTGATCCCAGAGAGAGAGGAAATGCCCTTGGCATCAGGCAGCTGCTGAATTCATTTTATTTTATTGAAAGGGCATTCTACAATCATGAGCCAGATACACCCCACGATTCCTCAGATGATGCAACAGCACCCCATCCACTCTGCCTTTCCCTCAAAAGAGTTATTAAAGTTCCAAGTGCCTCAAACCCGAAGAAGGTATGTATAAATCTGTATGCCTAAGTCACTACATACCTATGCGTGAGCTTCACATTTCAGAAAGGTACAGAGTATGGACCAACACTTATGAGTATCATTTAAGGTAAAATAAGTTACTGATGATAAATAAGTTTAATATTAAAAATATAAATAAATACAAATTGGATGATAAATTTAGATTATAAAATTATATTATTACAGATTCATAACACAGAAGTTAACTCTGGTATGCTAAATATTACATAAATCTATTCTTATATAATGATTCAGAGAAAGGAAGGCTCAGTATTTGCCTCTCTACCCAAGTCAGAGTACAGCAATCTAAGTAATTTCCAAACGGTGGAGTAGTACAATGACCAAGAAAGATTAAGGCAGCAGCTTAAAAGCCCACGTGAACAGCATGATGAATTTGGCAGCCTCAGCTACTGCTTTACAAATCCATTCTGTCCATTAAAATGTTTCCAAATGAAAATGAGAAGATAAACAATCTTATAAAAAAATGTGCAATCTCACTGCAAATTAAAGAAGTACAAATTTAATCAAGATTACATTTTCGTCTACGAAATTAGGAAACCTTTTAACTGGTAATGCCCACAGTGGAAGCACCTCATTGGAGGGCAATCTGGCATTTGTTTCAAATACCTTAAAAATGCATAACCTTTTGAACAAGAAATTCTACATGTGGAAACTAAGTAAATAATAACAGAGGTACAGTAAACATTTATCTTTAAGAAGGGATTGTTTGCAGGTTTTAAAAATAATATCCATTTAAAAACTATTAAAAGTAGAGACTAGTTAAATAATTTCTAGTATAGGCATACAGTGTAATAATACACAGCCATTAAAATTGTGAAGAAAGGTATTTTATCTAGTGGCAAAGCAGATGACAAAGTAGTATCTATTCTAAGAACCCATATGTTATGGGTTGAAGCGTGTCCTTCCAAGATTCATATGTTGAAATCCTTACTTTTAGTACCTAAGAATGTGACCTTATTTGGGAATAGGGTCATTGCAGATGTAATTAGTGTAGATGAAGTCACACCGGCATTGGGTGGACCCTAATCCAATATGACTTGTGTTATATAAAGAGGGAAATGTGGACACAGATACACACACAGGGAGAACACCACGTGAAGACAAAGGCAGAAATTCAGGCAATACATCATCTACAAGTTAAGGAACACCAAAGATTGACAGCAAACCACCAGAAACTAGGAGAAAGGTAAAGAACAGTTTCTCCCACATGGTCTTCAGAAGGAACCAACTCTACCCACACCTTGATCTCAGATCTCTGGTCTCCAGAAATATGAGACAATAAATTTCTGTTGTTAAAGCCACCCAGTTTGTGGTACTATGTTATGGCAGCCCTAGCAATCTAATGCATCATTGTTTTTTCAGGGAAAAAAGGTACATCAACATGTCTGAAAGAATATTTTTCCAAATATTGACCTTAGTTGTCTCTCAGTAGAAGGACACTGAGTAATTTTGCTTTACTAACTTTTGCTTATAGTTTTGTGATTTTAAATTACTAAACAAATAACTTATGCATAAAAATGGCTGTAAATAGCAAGTCAAAAGAAATCCACCCCCCAATACCCATATACGTAGTATGTTTAGATCACAGCAGCGTGGGAGAGGCAGGAGGTCAAACATACGTGGCTTGAAATCCTGCCTTGGTTATCTATCAGCTCAGTAGCTTTGGGCAAGTGGACCTTATGAGGTCAATGTAAGAGTTGAATGAAATTGTATATATAATGTACATAGCACTGATTTAGGACAGCCTGGCACATAACAAGAGTGCATTTATTTACAGCCATTTAGTGAACTCCCACTGTTTATGGGGGCTTTTTCTTTAAAATAAAAAAGTATGTTATTCCTTTCAGAAAAGCAAATTCATGGTCATCTAGCCAAAGCCTGCAGACAGCCTGGGGCTCCAATGTGTCTGGGACACTGATCTAGGACTTGATGATCTACTCTAATCATTCTCCTTGACGACCATACCTGCCAGATCATACTGTCCCATTTGAATTCATTTGGCGTAGGTACCTGCTCTTTATGGCCTTTAGTACAAAGAATGTGTGTGTGTGCATGTGTGTGTGTATGAAGGAGGGAGGGAGGGAGGGAGGGAGGGAGGGAGGGAGGGAGGGAGAGAGGGAGAGAGGGAGAGAGGGAGAGAGGGAGAGAGGGAGAGAGGGAGAGAGGGAGAGAGGGAGAGAGGGAGAGAGGGAGAACATGAGAACATCAAGGAAAACCTAGAGAAACAAAAAGACTTGTGAAATTTTCCAGAATTTCACAAATTCTTTAGAAATTTACATTGGCAGTAAAACACATTCTAAGGGAAAGAAGGAAAGGAAATAAAAATGTACTGAGTGCTTGCTATAAGCCATCACTCTTTGCAAGTGTCATCTCATTTAACCAACACAATAATTCTTCCTGCTAATTATCATTATTTCTACTCTTATATATATGAAAGGCCCAAAGGAGTTAAGTAAGGTGCCCAAGGTTACCTAGCTTGTCAGTGGTGGAGCTGACAGTCAAACCCAGTCACTCTTTCTGTTACCAAATGAGGGAAATGTAATGAATAAAGCCAGGCATTAAAAAGAAAACAAAAAGGGCCAGCAATTTAAAATAGTAATAAAAAGTATAAACAATATATATACTTCAAATTTATCATTCTTGCTAATAAGCATAGTCTTTGCCCCAGAAAGACTATACTTTTCCCTCTAAACTCTAGGTTAGAGTTTAATGCCACAAACAATTTCATATA
Organism: Monodon monoceros; assembly: GCF_005190385.1. Lineage (NCBI taxonomy): Eukaryota > Metazoa > Chordata > Mammalia > Artiodactyla > Monodontidae > Monodon > Monodon monoceros. The sequence goes on along the minus strand of NW_021703780.1, from coordinate 76,321,463 downwards.
TATTCTTTGTTTTTTTAACCAATGAAGCACGTCATCTAAAATAGATTTCATATACATATATTCATGTTTTGCTTTCAGTTCCTTCATAAATAGAATCTGTGATGCGATTCTGATGACAAAAGTTCTTCTACACAGTCTAGTCAATGATTATGAAACATGAACATATGCCTTCTCCCTTTCCTCAGATAACTGCAACTGTAGATGAAAAGTAAAAGTAACACATCAGGCATTGCTCCTATAGTAAAGAGTCCCCAGACACCTGAGCTTTAGTTTTCTAGATCTGGGAACATTCAATATTTATTGAGCCCTCTTATGGGAACTTCCATACATGTTGGCTCAGCTTATTTCACAAGTCTGTGTTCTAGATTTTATCCTCATTTTACAGTTCAAGAAGTTGAGAGTCAGGGACAGAAAGGCAGTCTCATGGTAGACGAGATGGATGTGTGAGCGCTTCTTGTTAAAGCCATAGGGGGTATGTCTTCTTATTTGGCACACAAATCCTTCAAAGTAACAAATCCAAAGGATGGCAGCTCACACACACACATGCACACACACATACACACACACACACACACACACACACAATGGGCAGACAATTCACTTGCTCTTCCTGCATCCATGATGGAATCTGTTTGACTCAAGTAATTTATCAGGCATCCAAAGAGAATTTAAGTGTTCATCATCTTGCTAAATATCTGGATTCTTTCTGACTTCTACAAAACTCTTTATAGGCATGTTTCAACAACACATTCCTAAACCTGTATTTCTTTATGCAATGGATCAGTGAATAAAGATTTTGTTAGAAAAGATACACAGATCACTAAAATTTTCTCAGGGGTTAGGAGTATTTTTGAGAAGGAAAAAGGTTCCTGAGAAGGTCTGGACATCCTTAGTCTTTATGGGGATGAGCATTTATATTTTTCTTTGTGCTCTGACAACATGAGATAGCAGAAAGGGACCTGAATGAGGAATAAGAAGGCATGACTTTAAGAAGCAATTATATATATTGTCCTGGCTGTTTTCATTGGGGAAATCATTTAACTTCAAGATTCAGAGGTAATGAGTGATCACTACTAATGGGTGGTGATATGGAAAAATGATTAAGATCAAGGGGCCTGGCATCTAGATGCCTGGGTTCAAGTCCTAGCTCTCTCACATGCTCGCTATATGATTTTAAGCAAGTTGTTTGCCCTCTCTAGGCCTCAGTTCCTTCACATATAAAAAGAGTTATTATTTGGTCCTTCAAAAGTAAACTGAGATCAAGTGAAATAACACATGTAGGGCACTTAGTTTAAGTCCTTGTCTCTATGTATTAGTGTTACTACTATTTGTGTATATTTTATGACTGTCTCACAATGAAGAGAGAATAGAAATAAAAAACAATATGATGATAATATATTGACCAAACTTTATGTTTATACTCTCCTGAAAAATTTTGGAATGCTTAATTTTATTTACAGATAACATATCATTGTCTTTAACAACCTCTTCCTTAGTTACAGTTAGGGAGCCTCAATATAAACCAGATGCTCTGCTGGGGGTTTTATAAACACTGTCTTACTGAACCCTCACGGTAACCCAAAGATGTGACTTTCATGACCTTCATTTGACGGCCTCGGACCTGAGAACAAGCACAATCACGTAATCTGCTCAGCGTCCCATGGCTGGAGAGAAGAGCCAGGCTTCCAGCAAAAAGCTCATTCCAAAGCCCAGGCTCCTTCAAGCCCCATATTACCTTTCAGGTTTTTCATAGGATTCTTGCTTGTCAACCAATTCCTCCCCCATACCCTCCTGAAACAAACAGGACCCATCACACCAGGCAAGCCAATGACTCTTCCATGAGTAAACATTCAGGATAAAAAATTTTATTTGCATAGGGATATTAAATTAAACCGCCCCCCATCCATTCATGTTTTTCTACCACGTTAATAAACACAAGCAGATAACTGAGGTACTCATTCATGTTAAGGGCCAGTGTTGAATTAACCTACCAATTTATGAACAAAGATGAAGTATGTGTGATTTGGGGTTATACGTTTTCCTTCACGAATAGGCTATCTCATGACTAGGGAAAAACCCCATCGTTATTCTCAGAAAGAGGCTTTTCAACTGATGAACAAGCGGCACCAGCTGGCAGAGCCCACGTGTTGAAAGGGCAAAGGCACAGCCCCTCCAGATCACATTATCAGTGTGGATCCCCCCAATGGCCTCTCGTCAGAGCGAATTCCAGGAAGCCTGCTCCCCAAATCTCAAAGAGGCAATGTCTTCTCCTTAAGAAAATTACCAGTTCCGCCTTCTTCGTCCACAAGACACATACACCTCTCCCTGTGCCTAAAGTGCCCGGGACTTAAAGAACAGTCTAGGGGACATGTTTTGAATCTCATGACACTTTGTATTCAGGCCACAAGTGACAGGGACTCGCAGTGAACCTCTGGCCCAGGGCAGCCAATCCGTAGCCTGATATGGCCTGGGGCCGACGGTTGTGTCCCCTGAACAAACCCATTCCCCTGAACGAACCCGTGTCCCCTGCATTGGCAGGCGGACTCTCAACCACTGCGCCACCAGGGAAGCCCTATACATTCTTTTTTATATTCTTTTCCATTATGGTTTATCTCAGGATATTGAATATTGTCAATTGCCTGGTTCCTATGTTCAATTGCCTGGGTGTTTTGGTGGGACTTATGAATGCCCCTGGAGGTGTTCCTACCATGTGTCAAGCACTGTGTTAGATACTTAGAATGTACTGATGAACAAGACAAACAAGATCCTTGTTTTCACAGAGCCTTTAGTCTGGTCGAGGAGCTAAAATGTAAAAAAAAAAGTCACTAAGCAGTGTGCTCTGGGAGCCATCAGGAGGCTGACTTCATCTGGAGGGACCTCCCTACTCAGAGAGGCCCTCCCAAAATAAGTGATGTTGGACTTCCCTGGTGGCGCAGTGGTTAAGAATCCACCTGCCGGGCTTCCCTGGTGGCGCAGTGGTTGAGAGTCAGCCTGCTGATGCAGTGGACGCGGGTTCGTGCCCCGGTCCGGGAAGAACCCACATGCCACGGAGCGGCTGGGCCTGTGAGCCATGGCCGCTGAGCCTGCGCATCCGGAGCCTGTGCTCCACAACGGGAGAGGCCACAACAGTGAGAGGCCCAAGTACCGCAAAAAAAAAAAAAAAAGAATCCACCTGCCAATGCAGGGGACATGGGTTCGATCCCTGGTCCGGGAAGATCCCACATGCCACCGAGCAACTAAGCCCGTGTGCCACAACTACTGAGCCTGCGCTCTAGAGCCCGCAAGCCACAACTACTGAAGCCCACGCACCTAGGGCCTGTACTCCTCAGCAAGAGAAGCCACCGCAGTGAGAAGCCCGCGCACCGCAATGAAGAGTAGTCCCCGCTCACCGCAACTAGAGAAAGCCCACGTGCAACAAAGACCCAACGCAGCCAAAAATAAATAAATTAAAAAAAAAAAAAAGTCCCAAAGAAGTGATGTCTAAATTGACACCTGAAAAGAGGAATTTGCCAGCCAAAGAGGGGTTGGTGAAAAGAGAGAGTGAAAAGAGAGTGTTCTAAGCACAGGAAGGGGCATGTGCAAAAGTCCATCAGCCCAGCAAGAGACCATCACCAGGCCCCCGAAATACCTAATAAAGGTGAAATGTGTACAGAGCAAGAAACAGGCTTTTAGTATGAGAGCGAAAAGGGTTGAGGGCGGATTTCCTCCAAGTTTTGATGATGCATCAGTTTCAACAGACAGCAACATTCTCTCTTGCAGGTTCCAAAGAGATCAAAAAGACTAGGGCAAAAGCTAGAGGATGGAGAGTGGTTGAGAAGGGCTCAGCCCCAGAGGGAGCAGAGATACTTCACACCCCAGTCTTCACCAATTATCCCATGATATCCAGAGTCTCCTAGATTGGAGAAAATTGCCTCTTATCATCACCATCATCATGATCACAACTATCTTTTACTTTTGGAGGACATTTAGTAGTTTACAAAGTGTTTTACTTGTTTCCAAAACTATGAGAAGGTAGGCAAGGGGTGTTGTCCCCAAAATTCAGTGAGGAAGTGAGGTTCTCACAGGATGGGTAAGCTAATAGAATGAACAAGAATAATTACAAATACAGCCAAGGTCAAAGACATGCCTGCAGAAGGAGAAGACTCAAAGGAAAGTCATTGTTTTGTAGATGTATTCCTTAGAGGCTTTTTATTATTTTTTTATATTAACATAAAACTATTTTTCTTACTTGAATCAGGAAGAAATGTGAATCCTCTGGGGAACAGAGAACTAAGGGTGATGTTTCTACTTGAGCATGAGAGCAGGGTTCTTCTCCTATTTTTATCTGGGTGATTCCCAAGAGCCAGGTGTACCTGGGTATTAGGGTGTGGTTAGTAAGTGCCTTATAGTGGTTGATGCTATAAGAACCTTTGTCTACACCCTGGAGAATTCAGTTGGATACATGTAACTCTTTCAAGAAAAAGCAATGTCTATGGATTATGATTTCAGAAATATCAGGAAAACTGTCTCCCCACACCTCAGCAAAAAAATTCCTTAGAACTAAGGTCCTGCAATTTTTCTTTTCCTTTAGGTCCAACACTGGCCTCTCTGGAATGTTCCTTGAATGCAATTATTCCAAGGAGCAATTCCCTAGAGAGTCACACATGCTATGGTAAAAAAAAATCCCTGGCAGCAAGGTATAAGTGGTGAGGGGCTCAAAAGAGGCACACACATAACTGTGAATATAGATTTTCTACGTCAGAACTTTGCCAAGGCTCTAGCTTGCAAGAAGTTGCCATCATGTTATAAATTACTCTCCGGTAGATTTCTACTTCTTCCTTTTTCATCATTCCCAGAATCACTCAAATTGTTATCATCATTATCACCACCATCATCATCGTGTCATCAACATCACCTTCACAATCATTTGCTGAGCACTTTTTATAGCCCAGGCACTATGCAAGGTGGTTTATGTGAATTAAGTCATTACAGCAATCCTTTGAAGTAGCAACTATTGATGTTATCAGTCCCATTTTACAGATGAGAAAAAAATGATACCTAATAAAGTTAAATAACTTGCCCAAGGTCACCAAGCTAGTGGAAGAATAAAATTGGGATTCAAATCCATACGCAGTATTTTAATCTTTTTTCCTGTATTCGTGGCGCAAAATACCAATGTCTTAATGAAACTCAGAAAAGCATGAAGGGACAAATCCATTAGCCCACTGGGGAGCTGCTCTTTTACGAAAAATGTATTTATTGATTCATATTTCATTTATACATGATTTTTGTCGCTTGAGAAGCTAGAAGTTATAATTAAATCCAAATTAATGTAGCTTTGAAATTACATCCCACCCTCAATGGCAGATTGCTGCTCATAATTTAAACAAGTTGTATGTTAGAATTCCTGTGTTATTTATGCTTAGAAAAGAAGAGTTGTCTGACTCATGCACAGGTATTTTTAAGAAAATAGAAAAAAAAGACCCATAAAATAAGGTTAAATTATTGGCTTTATAATCAAAATCTTTTTCTATGTATTTTAAATGAAAAGATACTGATTTTTAATTAGAACCTACTCTACCTTGGTTAATTAATAACCAACAGAAAATAAAACAATATCAAAGACAATTGAAGTCTCTTGAGTTAGTCTCTAAATATAAACACTCCTTGGCATTTTCAGAAAACGCCTGAAACACATATCAGAGTGGGTGAGATAAACACCAAAATCGGATAGCACCTGCCTTTTAACGTTTCTGAGGATTAGGGATAAGTTACAGCAGGTGCCTGTCGCACTGAAGGAAGCAGAAGAGTGTAGCATTTAAGAGAACACAGTTTGGAGTGAGAATGTCAAATCTTGGCTTTGCCATTTCCTACAATTTTGTCCCTGATGAGTTATAAACATCCCCTGAATCCCGTGGTGAAATGGGAATGTAAGCCATACAGATTCAATATGATGATGTATGGAAAGCACTGGAATATAGTGCCTCATATGAAGCCTGCATGACAGAGGTAGCTACTGTTACTTCTCTCCTTAAGAGTTTAAAATGATAACTATATTATATTATATCAAACATGCTTACTGTGTTATTATCAATAACATGATCAGAAATACTATTCATATCAAGCAAGCAGTATGACGTTTGAAAAACATAGATCAGAATTCAGATTCAGGAATGAAGATTAGAGAAGCAGGTGCCTCCATTTAAATCAAGGAGCTCTATGCCTCGTACATCAGACATGCTGCATCTCTGGATAAGCTGGCCTCCTTTGGAAAGGCAGAAAGGAAAGGCAGAATGGAGATATGGAGTCCAGGGGTTGTAGCAGAAATGGTAGCAAAATGGGGGATGGAGGTCAGAGAATAAGAATTAGAGGAATCAAGCAAGTTGCCCCAGCAGTTAATTTTAGAGGGACGGAGTCTGGACTTGCCAGCCAAGCAAATATCATTTGCGGGAGCTGAAGTCCCTGTGATGCCCTTACATGTGCACTAATTCAAGTCCTGGACAATTTGGAACGGTTGGGGTCCCCACATTCCATTACACACAAATCCACAGGTTCAAATGCAGAGCCTCGTAAATAGTAGACAGAAAAAAGAATGTATTAAGAAAAATGCTTTAAAAGGAAAAAAAAAAGCAGGCCAAAATTCTACTGGCAAAGAATTGAAGTAGCAAAATAAGAATGAACAGTGGAAGGCAGGATTCTACACCAATTTAGTAAGTCTGAGAAATAAGGTAAGTTCAATTAAAAAAATTTTTTTTACCATCTCCAAATGATGGTTTAAGACATTTTTCTGGACATATTTTATCATCAGGAAATAAACAAAACAGACCACCAGAGTCAGTGCTGTGTCCTGAATTTTGGTTTTGACCCAAAAGATAGCGGAAAGTCCCCTGACCTCATTTAAGTAGAGATTAAGGATTTGGAAGTTTTGCCTCAAGGTCTTTGAAATTGGCTAAAGCTTTTTCCCTGAAGACTTGACTTTTATATGTTTTTTAAACTTTAAATCTACTGTATACATGAGCCTTTCCTAAGCAAGGAACACATCAATAAAGTGCATTTTCCCCCCAAGGCAATAAATCTCAAAGTGGAGGATGTATTTAGAAGTAATACTGCTTCAAATGGTCAATCCATAGAAGATCATTAAAAATATAAGTTATGTTTTTTTAATTACTCATGCGCACAACTGTGGACAAGTGATATGCCTGTGATTCTTCCTGAAGACCACAGCTTTCCTTCAACCTCTTCTCTCCCCACCGAACCTCAAATTATACCCTTTAGGAAAAACATCAGTTTTAACAGTTCAGAGGTATACATCTATGGTTATACAAATTACAAACACACGTACCCACATTCACATACAAAACTATATTTTCTTTTTTTATTTTTACAAAAATATTGTATGCTATACATTAGTCTGAAATCTGACTGAATACATTTCCCATGTGTTGATTAAAAGAAGGAAAACCGAAAACCACTTTTTTCCATATAACAATTTCATCAAATACTAAGAATGAAACTCATTTTTCTGCACTTAATAATTTTATCAAACACAATTACCTATGCTGACTGCCAGTGCAATGCATATTAATTTAACCCATCTTTTTAACGACAGTATAATATTTCACAGCGTGCATGAATCATACATTAACGATTTTCCTATTAACGGACTTACTAATTGTTTCTAGTTCTTTCCTCTACAAAGGATGTTGCAGTAAATAGCCTTGAGCATAGAGCTTTACATACACTTTTACTTCTACAGAATAAATACTGAAAAAGAAAAAGGATTGTAGTTCAAAGTCTTTCAAGACTACCAACTTTGAAGCTGTCGCCCCACAGAACAGGAGAAACCAGGTGTTTTAGTGCTCTCTCATGGTCAATTTACACTTTTTGCTGATCACTACTGTTTACCGAGCACCATGAAAGGCACCTGTGGGGAACACAGAAGCAAGCAGAACAAATTTCCTGCCATCCAAGAGCTAGAACTCTCTCGTCACTCTCTCCCACAGAAAACAAAGACCTCAGAGTGACTCTTCACCCATGGCATGCAAAGAAGAGATATTTTCCTTTCTCCATTTTGATAAACTTTCTCAAAGCTTCTATGTCCCTGCTCTCATCTCTTGACCTTAGCTCTTTCAAAAGGTAGTGATCAACTAACTTATCTGACCTTTTAAGGTTTCACTGGTCCCTTATTCAGGTTCTCTCCCACAAATGAGAGGCTAATCGCTGATTTACAAGCAAAATACCTTCTTCCTTAGAGCCTCAGAAGAGAGAGGAAACCAACTATACGTAAATCAAAAAAATATTTTAAATGTAATAAGTTCTCTCTCCCTCTCTCTCTCTCACACACACACACACCAAGAAAAAACTATAAGGCAGTGTGATAAATTCTCATGAATAAATGAATGGATAAGATGTCATGGAAGCCCAAAGAGTGGGGTGAATCATTCAGTTTGGGGTAGAGGAAAGGGGAAGAACCAAATATGAGAGAAATCTTCACTGAGGAGGTAATCTTTAAGCTGAGGTTAAAAGACAAACATTTGTTCTCAGCTTGGGCTGTGAGGGCATTCCATATAGTATTAATAAGAATAACAAGAGCCTTAAGGTAAAAAGTGCCTTGGAGTTTGCGGGGGCTCCTTGTATAGCTTAGGGTGGTAGTCCTCTAACTTTAACGTGCATAAGAATTATCCGGGGAGCTTGTTTAAAATCCAGATTCCTGGGCACCCACCTTCCCAATATTTTTATTTCGTGTCCAGAAATCTGCATGGAAAAAAAATTCATCCAGGTTTACCACACTCTGAAAGATACTCATAGAGGCTGTGTGTGGGGAGTGACATGAAATAACATTGCAACAGGACCGAAGGGGATACAAACTAATGTTTCAGGTGAGTGACAGTGACTGTGAAACAATAAGAGATTATGTCAGAAATGATGTCAGGCCTTTGAATTTTGTTTTGAGAGACAATGGCTTGACAATGGAGCCTTTACACTGAGCAGAAAAATCACTCTTCCATAGAGAATGTTTGTTGAATGGCTGAATGATCGAATGTGGACAGAACTCTGAGAAAGTCAACTGAAAGCTGCCCAGACTGTGAGTCCTGCTTGCTTTAACCGGTGGCTGTGAGGAAAACAATTTTAGCATAGCTATCCCCAAACCAACAGTTCAAGCCTTCCAAATGCTGTCCTGATGTTATGTGCGGTTGATATATTCGTGCATTTTTATGCAGGTTTACAAACAAGGCAAATGTGATTACCCTGTAGATCATCCACGTAAGCATGTACCACAGTTTGTGTTGCCAAAGCTGGATACTGGGCCTTGGAGCTAAGATCTGGGAGGACAGAACACGCTCTTACATAACTTCCCAGCTGGTCAGTGATAGGGCCTGTGATTAATGCTACATGACGGGCTCTGAACTTTCTGTTCAGATAGGTTCGCTTGCCTTTCAGAGCTCCTAGCAAGAGAATGTGTGACCCGCAGATTTCACTCTGAATAACCATCATGCAAGCATTGACACTAACATTGCTCTGTGGCCCCCTGGGTAACTGTTTCTGCGCCTCACTCCTCTGCCAACAGATAAGTTGCCCTAGGACTATCAAGTTGTTTGTTAAGGGGACAGAAGAGAAGAGTACTATAACTTCCTAAAGCCCCGTCGCTGAAGCAAGCTCCACAGAGAAGGCTGGGAGGTTCTAGAAGAAATCAGAAAAGCCCTCGAGAGCAGCCAGGGTAGAGAAACTCTGAGATGGGAAGAAGGAGTCCCGCTCTCGACGGCAGTATGTTTCACAGCCTCGAAGCTTCTCTCTCCCTGGAGCTCCGGCTGCTGAGCGCGGATCACAGCGCTTCCAAGCATCCCGGGCGGGGCGGAGAGCTGCCCCAGTGCTCACCAACTTTCCCAGCTTGGCAAAGCCCTCCCCGCTCGCTACTCCGCTCAGCCCCGGTCCCTCCTCTCACGCCCTCACCCCCGCAATAATCCAGGTGAGCAGCCAGAGCCCAGCGGCAGCTCCCCCATCTGTTCCCCTCCCGGTCTCCCCAGGAGGCTTCTTTCCCCAACCCCTGAGCGTGTGCAAGCGCCTCGGTGACATGAGACATAACACCTCGTCTAAGCGCCTGCAAAAACTCCTCCACGTTCCCGCCTCCAAGCCGGGACCCTACATCCTGTCCCCGCCATCCCGGAATGGCACCTGGGGAGTGGGGAGGATTGAAGGAAGCGGCTTTTGCATCCCAGGCTTGGAGCAGAACCGAGCAGACAGCACCGCACCCGACCTCTCCTCACCTACTGGTTCGCCGCCTCGGTCCCCTCCCCGCACACACACCGCTACTCACCAATTCCAGGGCTCGCAGGAAGGCAAGGGGCTCCTTCAGCACCTGGAAGGTGCCTGCCGAGGCCAGCTGTGGACCAAGGAGGCAAGAGAGAGAAAGAGACAGCGTGAGGAAGGGTCTGGAGACGCAGCATCCGGAGCCCGGGGGTCCCGCGGCATCACCCGCGCTGCCCAGTCGGTCCTACCTGGCTCACGGGGTCCATAGCTAGCCTCGCTCGGGCTTCTCACCCAGCGGTGCCTTTGAAAATGAGGTTTGAGGGCCACTACCGTCCTCGTCGTCAGAGCCAGAAGCCCCCTTTCGGAAAGAGCCGGAGGAGCTAGGCCGGGGAGAGCTGGGTGCCGGGCGCGGGCTCGCGGACGCTGGGTTCTCGAAGCCTGCGCGCGGGTGAGGTGAGCACAGGCGGCGAGAGTGGGAGGGGCGGGCGGGGAGGCGGGGCTGCGGTGGAGGCGGGAGAGCAGGATGGCGCTGGAGCCCGCCCAGCGGCCCGGGGGAGGCTGCAATTGGCCAGCTGCGAGGTCCGGAAGGGAGGGCGAGGAGGTGGGCGAGGCCCAACCGCGACCTCGGGAGCGGCCCCGCCGCTCGCGCCCGGTTCCCTGAGGCTCCAGGGCAACTCTGGGGTTGTAGGTTTGGGGAAAGCAGGCTGGCACCCTCAGGAAGACGGTCCCCTGCCTGAGGACGGGGTTTCCAGGTAAGAGGCAACCCACACCTTACGTGGGGAGGTGTGTGCGTTCTGGTGACTTCTGAATACCAAAGAAAGACTGCTGACTCGGTCATTCCTCTGAGCCTTCATGGAACGTTCTCCATGTGACCAAGCAGTGCCAGGTGCTGGGATACATCAAGGAACAGGATAAACACTGCCCGTTACCTCAGGGGTAAGCAGAGGGTCAGGCCAGGGGGAAGGGAGCTAGAGGGGGAGAGGGGAAACGAATGAATCATGAAAATATGGGACAGTGTGCCAGGCAGGTAATCCCATGGCCACTGTGTGAGGTCAGGAGAGAATTATAATGTCCATTTTTTAAAGTAGGGAAAAAAAAATAGACTTCGCGAGGCTGAATTAGCCAAGCTAACATAGCTCATGAGGGGCTAAACAGGGATTGGAATTCAAGTTCCTTCAAAACTCATGCTGTTTCTACTGGGATACTTTGCCTAGGATACAACCCTCGAATGAAGCTCCCCCAGTCCGTCTTAAATAGGCCTGAGTGCATCCCCACCTCAACTCATACTCTTTCTCCCTTAGTCTGCTAAGCTTGCCAAAACTAGTAAACAACAACAAGACAATTGAGTTCTTTCTATGAATCAGAAATTGTGTTAAGGGCTTTATAAACATTACTTCATTAAATATTCACAAAACCCCCATGGGTTAGTAGTAGTGTTATTCTCATTTTAGGGGTGACGGAATTGAGGGCCATGGAAGGGGAGTGCAGAGAATGAAGCCAGAGTTGAATTCAAAATAATCAGAAAAGAAGGAGGAGTCGTCTTCAGCACGCTTAGCCATTCCACCATGTAGTTGATATGTCCCCTTCCTTCTCACTCCCTTTGGACTGGACCCCATGTATGAAGTGGTCGCCCAGCAACACAGATAGCCCATCTGTTTACTAATAAGATTTGCCAAAAAGGTCTGGAGTTGGGGGATGGGGGGAAGAGGAGGAGGGAGAGTAATTAATATTCAGGAGTTGGGGAGAAAGATGCAAATGAATAGTTTAGAGTCTGAGAAGGGGAGGCAGCAGGCCAAAACTGGGTAAGAAAGAGTGTCCAATGTAGATGCCCCCTGCCCGTGGGTTTTGTTGGAGAAAAACTAGAAAGTTAGTGAGTCAGAACTCCAGAGGGCTAGTTGCACCATCTGCAGCCAGCCAGTTTTGTTCCTACTGCTCTTCCTACATGCAGATAGAGTCTAAAACAATTAGAAACAAGTTCTTTCAAAAATAAGCCATTATGCAACTACAAATACTTACTGTGTGTCCTGCAATTTTTGTATATGATTTTGTGTGTGAGGTTATCTAACGTCCTCAAGACCTCATGTTTTTAAAAATCTGTCAAAGGGAGCCAACAACATTAATTTAGCTGGTTGTTATGAGGACTCAATGAGGTTTTGTAGGTAACGTATCTTGGGCAGAGCCTGGTACATCATAACCTCTCCATGTGTATTAGTTGAATTTCTGACTGCTAACACTTCTACAGAAGCAAAGGTGAAGGCTCAGAGGCCCACATTAGAGGCGTGGTCGATTGTGGCACCGTCTTGTCACTCTCTGCAGTGCCCCTCCGCTATATATCCTTGCCCCTTTGAACTCAGGAGTTGCAGAGTTACTTGCTTTGGTAAATGGTTGTGGGCAGAAGTGATGAATACATTTCTGAGCGGAAGTTTTAAGAACCTCTTCATGATTTGCCATCTTGTTAATTTCCTTCTGCTATGATGAATACAATGTACAATATTACACAGAGGCTGCACTCACAGCCTGGGTCTTGGCATAAGACTGATGTAGTGTAGAGCTGCAACTGGACCTTGATGGATGTGGAGCTGAGCAAGAAATGAAGTTGTAGCTGTAAGCAACTGAGATGTTAAAGTCTTTTGTTACTACAATGCAGCATAACCTAGGCTGATTGATACAAGTGTTCACACAGCTAGTAAGTAGCTGAACCAAGATTCCACCCTGTATGACTTCATTGTCCTTGAATCCTTCCTCTTTCCATTATTGTCAACTAGCTTATGCGGTATAACACCTCCTGCGTATGTTTAATAATGATGATAATTATCATAATAGCTTATATCAATTCAGTTCTCGCTACATGCCAGCCACTGTGCTAGGTACTTTAAATACATCATTTAAGCATCACCGCCATCCCCTTTTTTATGGATAGTATATCCAGGTTAGAAAGGCTAAGTGATGTGCCTAAGATCATCTAAACATTTGTATCTCTTTAGACAGAGAGATTGATTTATTTAAAATACCACCCACTTGCATTTCATTTGAGCTGAGAACTTGGCGAGGATGAAGTGTGATGACTGAGCCTATTCCCCCAGGCCTGTCTTCACACCCAACATTCCTCCTTGCTAATATGGTGGCAAATTTTCCAAGTCCTCTAAACACCACGTGAAGGGAGCCAGAACTGTGGCAAATGGCAAGGTAGTCGCTTAGACAACAATTGCACATTGTCAGAGGATGCTTCTCACGTTCCAGAAATGTATGAGCTGTCAACAGCTGCATCACCAAAATAACCCAGAGTTCCATATCCCATTTGCAATGTTAAATACTTTGTAGACATTGGGGCTAGAACCTCTATATTCGGACCTGGAAATAACATTAGGTTCCTTTAAGAACTGGGTTGGGAGAAGTAGGAGGGATGATAAAACACTGCCACAATATTACTCTCAGTGACTGAGGGTGACCCCTTCTCTTCTGCCCCATGATGATGAAAGATAATTTCCCTCTTACAATAACAAATCTCTCGAAATGATTCAATAATCCTGTTAACATTGGTGGAGAGTAAATGATCCATTTTAGTGCCCTGTATTGATTATGTAAATCAAATAGCTTCCAAATTCTTCATTTGTGTTCAGCCAGGAACTTATAGTTTGGAAGATTTCCTTTGACATGTCAAGGCAATGCATTCCCTTGCTGCAGTGGTTTCAATAAAGGGCAATGTGGACCCTTCCCTCCCCCAAAAGACATTTGGCAATAATTGGAGACATATGAGGTTGTCACAGCTGGGCGGGGTGGGTTGGTGCTACTGACACCTACTGGCATCTAGAGGCTAGAGGCCAACGATGTTCAACATCCTACAATGCAGAAGACAGCTGCCCACAACAAAGAATCAAATGGAAAATGTCAGTAGTTGCCAAGGTTGAGAAACCTTGACTTATGCATTCGACAAGTAAGGACGCCTGCTAATATGGGTTAGTATTGCTCTGTAAACTATAAACAGCTTGACAAAATTCCTGAATTCACAGATCTTACCTTGTAGTGGGATATACCATAAGCCCAATTTGTTCAAGCTCCAATATTTGATGACAAGAAAATAAACAAAATTCAAAAAACCATTTTGAATCTCAAAGAGGGTTAATCCTGAATCAAAACTACCAAAAACCAAAGTACCAACCTGCTGTAGACAGACTTGAGTTATTCAGGCAAATTAAATCTCATTCTCAGGGAATAACATACCTGGGTTTAATCTTCCTATATCTCTTGTGGCAAAAAGGAAAAAGTAATTTAAAATTTTATTCATAGCAACTTAATACAGGAGGAAATACTACCCACACATTATGATATTTAAAATACTGGAAGTACGTAATGAGTGAAAGTCATTCAAAATATTACATATTTCACCCTCTGCTCATACTACTAACCTTATCTTTCCAAATCTTTTCTTAACTAGTGTGGGTGAAAGCAAAAGCCAGTAGCATGTTTGTGTAATATTTATTTGTGTGTTTGGTTTGCATGGGGTCACTGGTACACAGGACAGGAGATGGTGTGGAAGTATTTTCAAGATCTCTAATTTTACAATAAAGATAGCATTATCTCTCCACCCAATGATCAGGTAAAGCCATCTTTACTTACCTATGTTTCAGTCTTAAATGGCTTCAATAACATGTAAGGATGTGTGTTTTTTGTTTGGCTTAAAACTTCATCACAAAATAAGATTCCATAGGCTTCCTATGGAATTTTTAGCATTCAAGTAGGATCATTCTTAAATTAACTATCAGAACTGATATAAAATTTCAAGGGTGGTTGGCCAAGGTGAACTCACATCATACAATGCTTTTGCTATTTCTGCTTCCATCTTTGTTTTAAACAAAAGTTATCTGTGTCAGTATGACCAAGCTTTAATACCTGCCCATTAGAGGACCAAAACTCATGTCAGAGGACTTATCATTGACCGCAGGGAGTAATGGTAACAGTAATCATAATAATGACTCTTGGAATGTGTTAAGTAGTTGCTGGACAGAATGCTAAGCACCCCTATAGGCATACCTCATTTAATATCCTCATCAACCATATACGTATGTACTGCTGTTTCTTGTTCAGACAAGAAAACACAGCCTCAAAGAAATTTAAAAATCTCAGCTAATCTTTTATGGATAGTAAACAGCAGAGTCATGATTTTTCTCCCACCCTCATAACTTTCCAAGAAAAAGAGGATATGCATTTTCCATTGCAAATCTGCAAAAGTCACAAGCTTTAGGCAAAAATATTTTTCTTGCTGAAACATAAACAAAATTCCTCTGCAGAAAGAAAGTAAAGATGGGCACCATAGTCTATTACTACTCTTATGACTACTACTACTGTTATTCCATGAACACAAGTAGAAAAATACCCTCCCCTCTCAAAGGCTCAATCATTCTAATTATTTTTGTCATTCATCATTAGCCGTATTTTCCAAAATGCTCATCATTTTTGATGTTCTCCTTGGATCACTCCCTTGTTTTCATAGACTCATGGATCACAACAGCATTGAGTTAATCTCACACCACTCACTGCAATTTTTTTTTTTTTTTTTGCGGTACGCGGGCCTCTCGCTGTTGTGGCCTCTCCCGTTGCGGAGCACAGGCTCCAGACGCGCAGGCTCAACGGCCATGGCTCATGGGCCCAGCCGCTCCGCGGCATGTGAGATCTTCCCGGGCCGGGGCACGAACCCGCGTCCCCTGCATTGGCAGGTGGACTCTCAACCACTGCGCCACCAGGGAAGCCCTCACTGCAATTTTTGAATGAGGTAAATTCTTCTTCCCCAGGCAAGAGTCCAGCATAAAAGGTGATGACACAAGTTCTGGAATCAGATTCACTGAGTTCATCATATGCTGGTTTGATCACTTCCTAGGTGTGTGATCTTGAACAAGTAAGTCCCTTAAACTCTTGTCACTCAGTTTCCTTATCTGTAAAATGGGGGTAATAATTATACCACCCACATCACTTTGTAAGAAAGAGTAAAGGAGTTACAAGTTAAGCACTCAGAAGAATCTAATACAGAAAGTTGCTAAAAGGCCAAGAAATATGACCTACCCCAGTGGTAAGGAGATGGTCTATGATATTTGCACCCCAAGTAGTTATCACACAGCCACTACTTATAATAAACACTTTAGAAAAATCACTTGTTTTCTTCTATTTCCCTTCTTCTTTTCATAATTCATATTTCTTTTCCCCAAAAATACTTCTCTCTTTTTGGTTGGTAAGAATATTGAGTCATTCAAAACATTTTTAGGAGGGAGGCTTCCTGATACACCTCAAAAAATAACAGTTCAATATGAAAGTGTTTTTATTTCTTTAATGTTTATAACTAGAGCTTTGGCAGGGATTTTTATAATTTTCTTAAAAAATAGTTTTACTTGGCAGTGTTTGCAATCTGTATTGTTTTAAGAAACATTTATATATAAAAAACTTACAGATGATGAAGATAGAAAAGATCAGATCGATTCTCTCATATCTTTAATAAAAGTATGTAATCCAAATTGTATTGCATCCTTTTTAATTTTAATAAATTCTCCAGATGGTCTTTAGACCTTGTGTTGCAATATGACAAAATGGCTTTTGCATCTGCTCTGAACGAGGCAAAAGAAAACCTTACCCTGGACAGTGATTCTAAGAACACATTTACTTATTCCTTCCTAATCTAAACCTTTAAGTAAAAAAAAAAATTAAGTCAAATATGAAACATTAGAAAATTGGCTCCTTTGGTCCTTCATGGTCATATTCTCTGCTGGCCTAGGTTCTTTCACAGGGCATGACAGCTGTGTGAGGACCCTGCTGGAGCCACTCACACGGAGAGAAGCACAGATCCAGAACCTAAAATTAGGTTTTACTAAATTATATTGCACTGCACTTTTACACCTGCTTGGCAAATAATACCCAGAAGAAAGGTACAATTACACAGGCTCTTTGCCAGAAATAGAAGACAGGTTTAAAAAAAAATACTAAAAAAGAGAGAAGGAAGGAAGCAAGAAAAAAAGGAAGAGATAAAGAGGGAGATGAGACAGAAAATGAAAGAATCCTGTCCCCAAACCATGGTCAGCAGTTATCATCAACAGCATCCCTGGAAGTTACTTCTATTGAGAGTTTGCTATGTGCCAGGCACTATGATAAGCTCCTCATAACACTATGAGTTAGTTATTATCCATATTTCACAAATAATAAAACTGAAGCATCGACAGATGAATTGCTTGCCCAAGTTCATACAACTAAATGGAAGTGAAGCCAAGTTTGAAGCCAGTAATTCTTGAGAGTTTGAACTTATTTTAATACCTTCTAATTATCCAGAGTCTAAAATATGCATCTCTCAGACCACAACTGGAAACTGGAGATATTGATGAGCCTTTTATTTCATTACCAACCCCAATTACCTAATTAAATATTACGGAGATGATCACCTACATTCTCAACTGTTTCTAAATTGTGGTAAAGAACACATGGATATCCAGCCTCCCCAACACCTTTTGTTGAAGAGATTATCCTTTCCCGATTATGTAATCTTGGCAATCTTGTCGAAGATCTGTTAAATGTAAACGCCTGTGTTTATTTCTGGGTTCCATTGGTCTACGTCTGTCTTTATGTGGGTACCAACTATTTTAATTGCTGTAACTTTATAATGTATTTTGAAATCAGGAAACGTGACACCTTCAGATTTGTTCTTCTTTCTAAAGATTGTTTTGGTTATTTAAGGTCTTTGTGATTCCATATGAATTTAAAAATTTTTTTCTGTTTCTGTGAAAAATGCCCTTGGGATTTAAATAGGAATTGCGTTGATTGTAGATTGATTGCTTTGGTGCTATGGACATTTTTAACCTTATTAAGGATTCTAATCCATGAACACAGATGTCTTTCTGTTTATTTATGCCTTTGATTTCTTTCATCTGTTTATAATTTTCACTGTAAAAGTCTTTTACCTCCTTGGTTAAGTTTATTCTTATACATTCCACGTTCTCAATCTTTATATGCTCTTTAGTTTCAGTCTTCTGAGTAATGATTTTTGGAACTCATTTGTTCTCAAGAAAAGCACTGTTCTCATTTATTTTTCAAGATATCCAAAGGATATCTTGTTTTACCTTAGTGTTATAGGACGTTAAATGCTAATGAGGTGACATGAACATGCTTGATTAAAAAAATAAATTGAGCTATTAATTCATGAAAGACATGGAGGAACCTTAAATGTACGTTTAAACATCGGAAGCCAATCTGAAAAGGCTACATACTGTATGATTCCAGCTATATGACATTCTGGAAAAGGCAAAACTATGGAGACAGGAAAAACAAGAGTGGTTTCCAGAGGTTAGGGTGGAGGGAGGGATGATTAGGTGGCACACAGAGGATTTTTAAGGCAATGAAGATACTCTGAATGATACCATAATGATGGATACATGTCATACATTTTTCCAATCCCATATAATATGCAACACCAAGATTGACCATATTGTAAACTATGGACATTGGGTGATTATGTTGTATCAGTATAGCGTCATCAATTGTGAAAATTATACCACTCAGGTAGTGGAAGTTGATAACAGGGGAGGCTATGCTCATGGGGGTGGGGAGCAGGAGGTATATGAGAAATCGCTGTGCCTTCTGCTCAATTTTGCTGGGAACCTAGAACTGCTCTAAAAAATAATTTAATTTTAAAATATGATAGATCTAGCAATTCCAGGTTGATGTCTTGAAGTTAAAAAAAAAATGTTAATCACTGCTTAGTGCTGTTATTTCTCTAGCCAAGGACCTATTATGCTCAATGGTAGAATAAGAAATGGAGCATGTTTATGAAAGTCTTCATTTAATAAAATGAGTGTTGGATTACTTTTTCCTTAGCATGGTTTATATTAACCAAGAGAAAAATGTAATTTTCTCTGATGGCTTTTATCTCGCTGTATAAAGATTAATTAAAGGTAATGTTTTTTGGTTTAATGTGTAAGTTGCACGTGTTTGTGCATATGGAGAGTTTATGGAGAGAAATACAAGCCCATTAACACTTCTGGCAGCCTTTCTTCTCTTTATTTTACAGATATTTTAAGAGTAATACGTATAAAATTTCAAATAATATAGAACTACTTAAGGTAGAAGTCCCTCTTTTCTACCTGCTACTTCCATTGCCCAGAAGAATATACAATCTCCTGTATAGAGATATATGTGCATGTGTGTGTATATATAAGTGCATATATTAGATATATATACATAAAATATATGAATATATTTGCATATATTATGCGTGTATATATGTATATATCCCCAAATATAATATACATACATTATTATATATTTCAAATAGTATATATGCTATATTTTACAGAAATGAGATAATACCGTATAGATTATTACATGGCCTACAATTTTCACTTTACATTTTATCATGGTGGGATCTTAGTTCCCCGACCAGGGATCGAACCCACGTCCCCTGCATTGGACCACCAGGGAAGTCCCAGGCTTTCCATATTTTAAAAGCAGTTGTGTGAATACTCATTTCAACTTGAACCCTCACACCTACCTTTCCATGGTCAAGCATTTGTGAGGAAAATTCATCATTAGTTATTTTCTGTATTCATAAGCACATCATATCTTTATATTATTAGGAAAATAGAATTTATGCTTATATTATAATTGGTATAATATATATTGGGGATACTTAAGTATATAAATGGATTCTTAGTCATTTATTATTTTTTTATTTTTTATAAATTT
Source organism: Monodon monoceros (assembly GCF_005190385.1). Taxonomy (NCBI): domain Eukaryota; kingdom Metazoa; phylum Chordata; class Mammalia; order Artiodactyla; family Monodontidae; genus Monodon; species Monodon monoceros. The sequence goes on along the minus strand of NW_021703780.1, from coordinate 76,301,522 downwards.
ATTTATTTATTTTTATTTTTGGCTGTGTTGGGTCTTTGTTGCTGTGTGCGGGCTTCTCACTGTCGTAGCTTCTCTTGTTGCAGAGCATGGGCTCTAGGTGCGCGGGCTTCAGTAGTTGTGGCTGGCGGGCTCAGTAGTTGTGGCTTGCAGGCTCTAGGGTGCAGGCTCAGTAGTTGTGGTGCACAGGCTTAGTTGCTCTGTGGCATGTGGGATCCTCCCAGGCCAGGGATTGAACCTGTGTCCCCTGCATTGGCAGGCAGATTCTTAACCACTGTGCCACCAGGGAAGCCCTAGATTCTTAGTCATTTATTATCACTAAAGTTATTTAAAAAATCTTTTTCACAAATATCTCATATAAGTAAAATTACCTAGAAATTGAAGATTGACACAGTGAAGACATTACAAAAAATTGTATATTTGGGAGACTCACTTTGAATGTTAAACAACTCCATTCAACTCCCCCATATGAAAACAGGTTTAATATTAAGTTCTCTAAATTTTCAAAATATTCCATATTTTCCATGAATATTTTTTATATAAACAGAAACGATCACAATCAAACACATGCCTTGTATGTATCAAGAATGGACTGATTGATGTGATCAGTGATCTACAACATCAAGAGGGGATTTGCTCAGTCCCCAGTCTTTCTGCTGCCTGGATGTCATGTTATTATTGACTGGCACCTTCCTCTCTTTAAAGGCTCTTTGGGGACTCTTTTGCCTCATTATGACTTGGCATGTAAAGTCACGTGTTAAATTCTGTGCTCATTTTGTCTGTTTGTTTGCATGAAGAATGATTATTCCATGATGTGAAATAATATTCAAGTGACAGGAAATCTGAATTTGTGAAACCATTTCTGAAATTCTTAACCGTATCAGAATATTTTTGCTGAAATGGATGATACTGAACAAATTGCCAGGTTTTGTTTTGGTTTGTTTCCTTTCCCTTGATCCTCTTAAAATGTATTTGATGGAGGCGGGGAAGGTCCCTGAGGCCCCTGAAACAAACCTCAGGCATGACTGGATTGCTCTCTTAATAAAATGTCAGATGGTCATTTAAAATAATCTTGATTCTGAAATGTAGACTTCCCATTCCCATATAATCATCAAAATGGCAAAATTGAGTAGAAGTTTACTGTTCTCCGATGCCCCAGCCAGGACCTAATGCAGGTAAGAAGCATCACATGGTGGAGGATGGTGTGGTTTGCTTTTTCTTCCTTTTTCTGGCCCTTCCTCTTCCCCTTGTTAACATCTTTCTGACAAAAACAAACAGAGGTCAGTGGAGCAGGAAAGCTCTTAGTTAACTGACATTGTTATAAATTGCTTTATTCTCTTTCAGCCTGAAAGATTTTCTCTTCTTCAAAATGACATTCCCAACTCCTGTTAGGGACCACTCACCTGGCGCCCCCTTAAGCTGAGGCATGTGCCCCTACCTTAGCTGGTCATGTCCTCCTTCTGCAGCTGCTTAGGAACCTGGCAGTGCCTTCAGGCACCCTTTTGTTGGGGTCCTATTGACAGTCCAGGAAAGCCCTATGACAGTGCCCTTAAATGCGGCCCAGGATTGGTCCACGGGAAAAACGTATGAATCCTTTTTCCCAACAAACGTTGAGAGAGCACGTCCCCCACAGTTTCCACCACTGGCTTTGACTTCCCCACCATTACCTAACCCAGGATATTTGTCAGATGGGAGCCAGACATCAGCTCACTTTTTCCAACTGCCAGGGACACCCATTGAGCCCCAATTTTCAATGAGCTCAGTGCACTTCTGTAGGGTCACCTGTTCTTCAAGCAGCCTAGGAGAGCCCAGGGCCACATCATGACTTTCTTGGACCCCGGGAAGTTTTGCCTTCATGGGCCCTTTCTCTACAAAAACATTAACAACTGTATTTTATGACTCTGTTGGTATAAGGATGAATGTAATCCAATCTGGATTGTTTCTTTTTTTCTACTGATTTTAAAAGAAATGAAACCATCTTCATGATTCCTAGTCATTGTGCCTCTCGAGCAGAGTGGGGAAACCAGTCTCCATAGATGTAACCAGTATATAGAACAAGTGAGACTCAGGAGGATGCTGTAACAAATACAACTTTATATTTGTTTTCTTCCTGTTAAACTACCGGGTACCATGAGCTATGGTAACAAACACAACAGATACTTTTCAACATTTGAATGTAGCAGTTAAAAAAAAGTGATGTAAAGATAGAATAATAAGGCTAATGGTGCTTAAAAAAAAAAGAAAAAAGAAATAACAAATGCTTGAATTTGTTTATGTGATAAATTCTCCTCTATTCCAGGCCACACCCCACTTGGGGGAATGTGGGCACATGTTTGGTTTGGTAAGGGGTAGCCATGTTTCACACTGATAATGAGGATAGCAGCGTCTTTGTTCACTTGGATGGGGGTCTCCCTGGTTTGAATCACTACAACATCTGTGAACATTGGCAAGGTTTGCTAGATTTTGTGATTCTAGGCTCCATTTCTTCATTTGTAACAAAGGTTTAGAAGAGATGGTCTCTAAGGTGCCTGTTGCTCTGTAACAAGTAAACGAAGCAAGGTAAAGTGTATTTTTAAATATAGATGAATCTGATTTAAATCCATTAAGTGGACATAGATTATGACTAAATACTGTTTCTTGAAACAAATGAAACATCTCATTCATTCAACAATTGTTTATTGAATGTTTCCTTAACACAAACACAATACTAAGTATTGGCATTATAAGAATGAATGCAACAGGCATTGTTCCAGCAGTGCAGATGGAGTGTGAAAGTCTGGTGATCAAATACATCATCCTGTTCTCCACATATTAGTGTATTGAACATCATGGAAGCCAAGATTTTTATTACTGACTGAAAAATAAAAACAGTCCTTACCTAAGGAGACAAAAGACCTGTATGCAGAAAACTATAAGACACTGATGAAAGAAATTAAAGATGATACAGACAGATGGAGAGATATACCATGTTCTTGGATTGGAAGAATCAACATTGTGAAAATGACTATACTACCCAAAACACTCTTACAGATTCAGTGCAATCCCTATCAAACTACCAATGGCATTTTTCATAGAACTAGAACAAAAAATTTCACAATTTTTATGGAAACACAAAAGACCCTGAATAGCCAAAGCAATCTTGAGAAAGAAAATGGAGCTGGAGGAATCAGGCTTCTGGACTTCAGACTATACTACAAAGCTACAGTCATCAAGACAATATGGTACTGGCACAAAAACAGAAATATAGATCAATGGAACAGGATAGAAAGCCCAGAGATAAACCCATGCACCTATGGTCACCTTATTTTTGATAAAGGAGGCAAGAATATACAGTGGAGAAAAGACAGCCTCTTCAATAAGTGGTGCTGGGAAAACTGGACAGCTACATGTAAAAGAATGAAATTAGAACACTCCCTAACACTGTACACAAAAATAAACTCAAAATGGATTAAAGACCTAAATGTAAGGCCAGACACTATAAAACTCTTAGAGGAAAACATAGACAGAACACTCTATGACATAAATCACAACAGGATCCTTTTTGACCCACCTCCTAGGGAAATGGAAATAAAAACAAAAATAAACAAATGGGACCTAATGAAACTTCAAAGCTTTTGCACAGCAAAGGAAACCTTAAACAAGATGAAAAGACAACCCTCAGAATGGGAGAAAATATTTGCAAATGAAGCAACTGACAAAGGATTAATCTCCAAAATTTATAAGCAACTCATGCAGCTCCATATCAAAAAAACAAACAACCCAATCCAAAAATGGGCAGAAGACCTAAATAGACATATCTCCAAAGAAGATTTACAGATTGCCAACAAACACATGAAAGGATGGTCAACATCACTAATCATCAGAGAATGCAAATCAAAACCACAATGAGGTATCACCTTACACCAGTCAGAATGGCCATCATCAGGAAATCTACAAACAACAAATGCTGGAGAGGGTGTGGAGAAAAGGGAACCCTCTTGCACTGTTGGTGGGAATGTAAACTGATACAGCCGCTATAGAGAACAGTATGGAGTTTCCTTAAAAAAACTAAAAATAGAATTGCCATATGACCCAGCAATCCCTCTACTGGGCATATACCTTGAGAATACCATAATTTAAAAAGAGTCATGTACCACAATGTTCATTGCAGGACTATTTACAATAGCCAGGACATGGGAGCAACCTAAGTGTCCATTGACAGATGAATGGATGAAGAAGATGTGGCACATATATACAATGGACTATTACTCAGCCATAAAAAGAAACGAAATTGAGTTATTTGTAGTGAGGTGGATGGATCTAGAGACTGTGATACAGAGCGAAGTAAGTCAGAAAGCGAAAAACAAATATCATATGCTAACACGTATATATGGAATCTAAAAATAAAAAGAAAATGGTTCTGAAGAACCTAGGAGCAGGACAGGAATAAAGACGCAGACATAGAGAATGAACTTGAGGACACAGGGAGGGGGAAGGGTAAGCTGGGACGAAGTGAGAGAGTGGCATGGACATATATACACTACCGAATGTAAAATAGCTAGTGGGAAGCAGCCACATAGCACAGGGAGATCAGCTTGGTGCTTTGTGACCACCTAGAAGGGTGGGATAGGGAGGGTGGGAAGGAGATGCAAGAGGGAGGAGATATGGGGATATATGTATATGTATAGCTGATTCACTTTGTTATAAAGCAGAAATGAACACACCATTGTAAAGCAGTTATACTCCAATAAAGAAGTTAAAAAACCCAGAAAACAACAAAAAAGCAGTCCTTACATTATTTCTCAGGATTAAAGAGTTTTTGTTTTTTAAAGACAGAAAGCACACCTTTGGAAGGTAAAGAATGTCATTGGAAACCAAACTGCCACTCTACACTGAACACTTGAAAACACATTTATTTCTATGACTTTGAATGGCTCCTGTGTTTTCCTTCTAGGAAGAAATTTGTTCTGTCAACAAGCCAATAATGTGTCTTGCACCCTACTGAATTTTGAATATTTTTGTATTTTGTGTTAGAGAGCAAGGGTTATTCTCAAAGGGTAGAACTGAGTTTCATATTGAATATCTAAGTACCACTTATAATTAAAATCACAGAAAAAAATACTAGACCCTATTTAGTATTCAGTTCTGGAGACATAAGAAAAAAACACACATACTCCTGCTATGTGCTGATAGGGCTTGTTTCAGCTTATAATAAAATTACTTTTCACTTAGAGCACTTTTCCTCTTAAAGGCTCAAAGAATTTCAGTTCATGCTTAAGGGATGTGCATCTCTATCTGGCATAATTTTTTCAAAAAAGTTAATAAGTCAAGAGTGACTTTCTCATTATTATTTTGCTTCAGTTCAAGCATGATATTGATCATGTATCTGCTAATCCTTCCATATTTCTTCCACAGATTTCTGAGTTCCTTCACCTTTTCATCTACTCACTATCAGATGAGATCCGTACCCATATTTTTCTCAATTTATGGAACTCATCGGTCATTTACCCTTAAGCAACAAATCCTGACTATAAATTATGAAGGCTGTAGAGTTTTATATGCACGAATCACAAGAAGAGACAGAACAGCAGCATCACTGGAGCCTGGCTGTGGACACAGGAAGACCTGGACTCAGGTCTTTGGTGACATATAAAAGCTGTGTGACCTTGGGAAAAATTGATGAATATCTCTTTGTGTCAGTTGCCTTGTCTATAAGATTGGGATGTATTAATAGAAAATACACCTCATGTGGTTATTTGAAGATATGGCAGTTTGAAACATGGCACCCCAATTTTTGGACACTTCTCTCATCAAATGAGTAGAGTCAGTGTCTCCTCCTGTTTAATCTGGGCTTTATGGTCACTTCACCAGTGGAATACATGGTGTCAGATTCTGGAGCCTTAAGAAACTAGCAGCTCCACTTACTATCTCTTGGGATGCTTGTTCTAGGAACGCATCCACCCAGCCATGCTGAGAAGAAGACCTAGAAACTCATGGAGAGGAGTGGGGCCTCCTTGCCCTTGGCCATGACTGAGCTCCCAGCTGGCAGCCACACCAACTTGCCAGCCATGCAGTAACACATCCTGACAGCAGATTCTTCAACCCCAGTGAAGCTGCCCCAACTGACACAACATGGAACAGACATGAGCCTTCTCTGTTGATTGCTGTTTGAGCTGAAAATTCGTGAAGTAAGTAAGTAATTGCTGTGGTTTTGAGCCACTATGTTTTAGAATGGTTTGTTTGTTATGCAGCAATTTAAATTGGAACAAAGATTACATGAGATACTATAGTAAAGTGTTCACAGGATTCCAGCATACAGTCATCACTTAAAAATATTACCTGGGAAAAAAATTTGTAAAGGCAATTTAACTTGGACTTCAATATTTCAGAGAATGTTAAGGTTGAACGGATCTTAGAGACCATCTAGGTGAGAGGTGACCAGTTGGTGGTCCAAATGGCTGACAGGTGTATTGTGTTTGCTCAATACGTTTTTGCTGAATAGTGAATGCTTGACTAAAAATATATAAGTGAAACAGTTTGATAAAATCATACCTATGCTGATTACATTTGATGCACTCTGTTATTTTCTCTTGTGTATTTTTAATATTGGTTGCAACCATTAAATTGGTTTCATGACCCACTTTATTTTTTTTTGAATTTTATTTTTTTACACAGCAGTTTCTTATTAGTTATCTATTTTATACATATTAGTGTATATATGTCAATCCCAATCTCCCAGTTCATCCCACCACCACCAAAACCCTCCCGGCTTTCCCCCTTTGGTGTCCACATGTTTGTTCTCTACATCTGTGTCTCTATTTCTGCCTTGCAAACCGGTTCATCTATACTGTTGTTCTAGATTCTACATAAATGCAATAATATGCGATATTTGTTTTTCTCTTTCTGACTTACTTCACTCTGTGTGACAGATTCTAGGTCCATCCACATCTCTACAAATGACCCAATTTTGTTCCTTTTTGTGGCCGAGTAATATTCCATTGTATATATGTACCACATCTTCTTTATCCATTTGTCTGTCGATGGGCATTTTGGTTGCTTCCATGACCTGTCTATTGTAAATGGTGCTGCAATGAACATTAGGGTGCATGTGTCTTTTTGAATTTTGGTTTTCTCTGGGTATTTGCCCAGTAGTGGGATTGCTGGGCCATATGGTAATTTTATTTTTAGTTTTTGAAGGAACCTCCGTACTGTTCTCCATAGTGGCAGTATCAATTTACATTCCCACCAACAGTGCAAGAGGGTTCCCTTTTCTCCACACCCTCTCCAGCATTTGTTGTTTGTAGATTTTCTGATGATGCCCATTCTAACCAGTGTGAAGTGATACTTCATTGTAGTTTTGATTTGCATTTCTCTAATAAGTAGTGATGTTGAGAAGCTTTTCATGTGCCTCTTGGATATCTATGTCTTCTTCGGTGAAATGTCTATTTCGGTCTTCTGCCCATCTTTTGATTGGGTTGTTTGTTTTTTTAATATTGAGCTGCATGAGCTATTTATATATTTTGGAGATTAATCCTTTGTCGGTTGATTCATTTGCAAATATTTTCTCCCATTCTGAGGGTTGTCTTTTTGTCTTGTTTATAGTTTCCTTTGCTGTGCAAAAGCTTTTAAGTTTCATTAGGTCCCATGTGTTTATTTTTGTTTTTATTTCCATTACTGTAGGAGGTGGGTCAAAAAAGATCTTGCTGTAATTTATGTCAAAGAGTGTTCTTCCTATGTTTTCTTCTAAGAGTTTTATAGTGTCCAGTCTTACATTTAGGTCTTTAATCCATTTTAAGTTTATTTTTGTGTATGGTGTTAGGGAGTGTTCTAATTTCATTCTTTTACATGTAGCTGTCCAGTTTTCCCAGCATCACTTACTGAAGAGACTGTCTTGTCTCCATTATATATCCTTGCCTCCTTTGTCATAGATTAGTTGACCATAGGTGCCTGGGTTTAACTCTGGGGTTTCTATGCTGTTCCATTAATATATATTTCTGTTTTTGTGCCAGTACCATATTGTCTTGATTACTGTAGCTTTGTAGTATAATCTGAAGTCAGGGTGTCTGAATCCTCCAGCTCCATTTTTTCCCCTCAAGATTGCTCTGGCTATTCGGTCATGACCCACTTTAAATGCTGATCTAAAGTATTTAGAAATATAGCTTTAAAAATCTTATAGTTCCATATTTTAAAACAATTATAATATAGAGAATGCTACTGTAAGTCATTAGGTTGGTTTTTAACAGGATAAAATTTATTCATCAAAATTAATTTAAAGTAGTCTGTTAGGAAGGCAATGCAGTTGTTCAAAGGATGCTATAGTTTTTAAAACACTCAAAGTTCTTTGGGGGCTAGGCATTGTTTCCGTCAGTGCTGTAGAGCAGTCATGTTTTTTTAGTTATACCATGCTTTTTTTTTTTACTGTAAATTTATTATCTAAATTGAGCGACCGCCTTATTCACCATACTTGACTCTAAATGGCCTTTGAGTGCTATTAAAATTTAAATTTATCCTTAAAGGGTGATGATTTGGTACCTGCTAGGTCGTTCAAAACAACGTGCCATAACGGTGGAAGTAATTCCCCCAAAATGACTTATTAAATGTTTTCTGTGACTTGGAATAACTATAGGATGACTTTGAAGGAACCATTCTTTATATGCATATGTAAATTTTGATGATATGCCCAGTGTCTGTGACCTGTATGTTTGACCATATGCTAGAGTGTATGAAAATGTATGACTTTGTCCAATTCTTCAAATTATGCATCCTTATTCTGGTTGTTGACGCGTTTTTAGGAAAGTTTTCTGTAGCTTTGTGGTGAGACAAGTTTGCATATCCACTTTTACAGAAATGATGGGGGAGAGAGGGCAGTTTTCCCTTAAGGCAGATTGCAACACCTCTTCTCACTGAAAAAGAAAACCAAATGAATTCTCTTTGGCAGCTTTATGCTATACTCAAAAGATGTTAAAGACACATATTTTCATCCTATATTCTGAAGTTATCAAAATAAATGCTACATAAATGGAATTCTAATTAATGTAGTGGATCGCAAAACATGACTTAAGGATAAAGAGGATATTTTATTACATATAATAAATATATATCATAAAATAATATAAGCTCTTGGTTTAAAAGAAATCTTTATAAAATGGTATTAAATGAAGAGTCTCAGTTTTAGAGGAAATCACAGTTAATCATTTCTTCCATATCCTGGGAACAGTTAGAACATATAACATTTTTATGCAAGTGGAATGCACACTACTCAAATTGTTCTTTCTCTTGCCTTTTTTAATTTAAAGTTTATCTTGCAGATCTTTCACATTGGAGCATATATACTTGCCTCATTACTTTCAATAGCTGCACGTTATTTCATGGTATGTGAAGTGAGAGACTCTCTCATCCCACTAACTCAGGCAAGGAAGACGTTCAGTCATCCTCAGTTTTCTTTAATTCAACTTAATTTTATTTTAGGATTCTATTCCCCTGGGCAGTCCAAACTTAATATCTGCCAATTCTGGGTCTGGCATTTAGCTGAGTTCCACGAGGCTTAGGTAGAACAGAGGTCGTGGCTGCAGAGTCTTGTCCTTGGTTGTTGACTTTCCATGCTGACAGATGCTGAGATGTATTTGTCCCATCTGGTCCTTCACCCTAGTAGATCTCTGGTGATCATCTCTGGCTCTCACTCCAGTCCTGTTAGATCCTTCGGATCTCCTTCATGTGTATAAGTCACTCTCACACACACGGGATTACTTTGCCATGCTGTGACTGGGAGGAGGTCTGGCAGGCTCTTTAGACCCATCTTTTAGTTACACCAGGCAGCCATTCCGTCCCTACTCTTTTAACACTATGTCAGGATACTCTGAAAATGGGGGGGGAGGGGATCAGGAGAGGGCTTGGTCGTTTCTAGGCATCTACCTAATGAGCAAATGTTCTTTTCGCTCAGACTCAGCAAAATAGTCTGTAGTTTTTGTTCCTTCACACCCCTGGATTCAGCCTTCAATGGAAGCTCCTTTCCAGTGCACGTATATGCTCCCCTTCTGACTCCCTCGTTTCCCCAAGCCAGGAAGTTTTTAATTTATGGGGCCAGATAGGTAAGTTTCTCTTATTTACTGCACAAGCTTCTAAATGTCAGGGTCAAGGCTTTTGAAACTTTTTGAAACTCAAACATTTTCTACTTATTTGACATTTGCATTTTGCTCTGCCCTTTGATCCTGAAGCAAGGCATGCAGTATACCAGAGAGAAAAGAAATTCAAGCAAACAGCCCTCCCTAAACAGCTAACATTACCAAATATTATCTCACATATGTGCGTGTATACTAATTATGACTCTTTATAGTTAGTAAATTATGTTGTTTCCATATGTTGTCGCTGTTACAAGCTACAGTAAATGTCCTTGCCCACATAGCTTGGAAGTTTATGTACGGATATTGACAATAAAAATCCTAGCGTTGGAATTCGTGGAAAAAGTGGGCAAGGGCAGGTGTATGGTAAATAGTAATGGACATCACCACATCTCCTTTCCAGAAAGGTTACAAAACCACAATCTTGTATAGAAATGCCTGTTTCTCCATAGTGTCATCCACTAGGTTTTCTTCCATGTTTAAATTTTTTCCAAATTGATAGCTGAAAATATTATCTCTTTATTTTCTGATTTTCCGTGTCTTTAATTAAAAGAGAGATTGAACATATTCTTACAGATGTTCCAGCATTTTGCACCTTGTGTTCTCTCAATTGCTTTTTTTTCTATTTGTTTCCTTTTTAAAAATTTTATTGAAGTATAGTTGATTTACAATGTTGTATTTAATTCTGCTGTACAGCAAAGTGACTCAGTTGTACATATATATATATATATTCTTTTCCATTATAGTTTATAACAGGATATTGAATATAGTTCCCTGTGCTATACAGTAGGACCTTGTTGTTTATCCACCCTATATATGCTTGCATCGCCTTAATTGCTTATTGATATGAAAATGTGGTATTAAATAATTCTAAAATGGTTTAAATAGAATTTTTCTCAAGAGTTATATACTGATTGATTGAATGAGTTTTGTTTTGGGAGGCAGGTTGTATAGAGTTTAAGGCAACTACTACTTCTCAGTCTTTACTGCATTTGACAGCAACTGAATAAGTATTATATAAGGTTAGGAACAAAATAAATCTGAAGATGAAAAACTGAGTCACTAACACAGAGGCAATAATTATGCTCCAACAATGTTGTAATATCTCCACTCTGTAAACACGGAGCTAGTTCTCATCAAAACGGCATTCGGTCCAACTGTCACATGATAGCAGACATGGGAGACAGCTAACAAAGCCAGTGAATGGCCCTTGAGCATGTGTAATTATGCAAAGATTCCAATAACTAATTAGCACAATGGATTTGGTCTCAATTCAAGTGTTGCAGAACATCCATTCACATGTCCCATGATGTCACTGCTTCAAAGAATTGCCACTATAATAGATTTGCTGCCGGTAAGCATTCCACAGAGAAGCTAAGACACGTAAGAACTTTAGGAGCAATGAATGAGAACTGATTGCCAACTGCGTGATTACGTTTTCAACACCTTAATCAAATCATGTAACATCTAAAATATCTGACTTCTCCCTCTTCAGATCTTCTCCATGTCCATTTCTTATATTTTCTATTTCATACTTACCTGTATCTTAACCAAATCAGCATCCTGTCTTCCAGCTAGAAAGCACCTTACAATCTGAGTAACTCCTTACAACCAGCACCCAGCCCCTTTTTCTTGATGATAATTGCTACCATGTCCTGAAGCCATACTGTGTGCCAGGCAACCCTGCTAGGTCATTATCATTACCCCCATTTTATAAATAGAGCCTGACACTCAGAGAGATTGGAAAACTTGCCCAAAGTCAACATCCAGTAAGTTGCAGAGTCAGCAGTATCAGGTTCTGAGGTCTGATACATTCTGCAAGGGAAAAGGAAGGAGATTTTTAATATGAGTTGCAGCATTCCTCAGAGTAGACTTTGCTGGAACTGCTACTTAATAGCTAGCAATGCCGAAGCCTCTCTGTACATGATTTTGCCTCTGGGCAGTTAACTGTCCCTTCAATGCTCTGACTAGTTCTGTTTAATCCCATTTAAAGATTATATGGTTGGGTAAGGCAGTCTGTGCTGTATGACCCTTAGACTGCTTTTCAAACACAGAGAAAGATGCCGTATAAGGAATAGACTAGATTCCTGACTCCTCATCTCATTTTTTGGCCGCATTTTCCTCATGGAAATGGCTGAAGATGGACCCCTTCCTCTTCTGCCTTCTCCTTCTTGGTTCGCCCCCCCCCCACAGCCTTGTGACCCTTCATCTGACCATATTTAGACTGATTGATGGAAAGAGCTTAGAAAAATGGCTTTCCCTCTAGAGGCAGAAAGGGAAGGAGTAGGATTTGGGGAGAAAGGTTGGAAGGAGAATTAACCCTGTGGAAGGGACCCAAAAGTAGTCCAAGTGTTGGACTTAGACCTGGATGATGGAGCCCTTTGAAAATATCTCAAGAAGACAAGAATTTGGGGAAAGCATTGCTCTTGAGGTAAATGTAAATTGGGCAACCTTTTGGGATAGCACCTTGGCTGTACTATCACACTTCACAGCCAGTGGTCTTAGCCACCGAATTCCACGCTTTGTAATTCAGCCCCAAGCAAGCCTGATGGTCAAGTTCCTCATTACCCTTATAAGAAGTAAATATATATATTACATTTAGAATGGATAAACAACAAGGTCCTAATGTATAGCACAGGGAACTATATTCAATATGCTGTGATAAACTGTAATGCAAAAGAATATAAAGAAAACGAATGTCCGTATGTGTATAACTGAGTCACTTTGCAGCACAGCAGAGATTGGCACCACATTGCAAATCAACTATACTTCAATTAAAAAAGGAAGTAAATATAAATTTTCATTTTCAGGAATTTTCAAACAGGGAAACTAGCTCTCATACTACGTTGAAGACTTTAGACTGAAGTGACTGGTTTAACTTAATTTCCTCATTTTGCAAAACTTAAGGTTCATAAAGGGAAAACAGCTTATTCAGGACCACACAGAAAAAGAAACATTTCTACTCATGTTATAATGTTGGACTAATATTTAGAAGAGAGTTCTAGTTCAACATTCGTGTGATCCATTTCAGTACACAAATGTTGCAGAAAACTCAAGTGTCCCTGAGAAGCATTTTTTCCCTGGTCATAGCTAACATTTATTGAACTCAGCACAATGCCAATTACAATGAATATCTTTGTCTGCACTCTCACTTAGTCTTTACAGTAACACTGGGAAGAAGGAAGTTGTAGGAATCCCCATTTTATAGGTGATAAAATAAAGGCTCAGAGATTTCAAATCATTTGTCACTTGCTAACATACAGAATCTTATCCAAGTTTTCGAATTCCAAAAGTCAAGCGAGGTCTTAACTACTGTGTCATGCTGAGCCCCTGGACAGCATTTGAAATATTTAAAGGGTCCAACCTCAGAGAGCTTGCCCATGCTCTTCCTTCCACCTGGAATACTCTTTCTCTAAATGCCCCACGAGGTTTAAACTTTCACTGACCTCAAGTCTCTGCTTATCAGTGAGGACTTTTCCAACCACTTTGTATAAAATACCCACCTGCTGTACACCCACGCTTCTGATCCCCTTCACCCTGCCTCATTTTTCTACATAGAATTTATCATCAGGCATATTCTGTATGTATTTCTGCATTGTATCCATCTTTCCTAGCTAGAAATGTCATCTCTATGAGGTTGGGAACTTGGATCTGTTCCCTGGATCTCCAGTAGCTGGAAGAGTGCCTGGCACACAATAGATGCTCACAAAATATTTGTAGCGTGAATGAGTGTGTGAATGAATGAATCAATCAACTTCAGTTACATCTCCCTCATCAGCCTCATACAGTATCTGTCAGGAGCAGCTGGGGGACTCCAGGAAGTCTGATTTAAAAGGTGTCCGATTTTCTTTAAAAAAAATCCAGTTGAATAAAAGAATATTTAATTGTGTCAGTGGCTGGGATTAAACCATACGAGGGCATCCATTTTTTCTTCAAGCACTGACAGCTGTGGTAAGAATATACAAGTCTGCTCTCCTTGTCTGTCCTTGTGTTCCCTTCCTCCTTGCATAGCTCTGTATATTTAAATCATTGGAAATACTCATTCTGAGAAATGTGGAAGCGGCATTTTTTTCCCTTTTCATAAGCCAACACTTATTCCCAGTGGGTAACATTTAGCAATGAAGTGTTTTTGACTCCAGCACTTATCAGTGTTTCTGAAATATACAGTATAATTAAATTACTCGGAGGTGGTACTTTAATCAGGAGCAAATTTAATGAATATTCAAGCTGTTCACTGTTAGGAAATGAAAAAAGATTGTAGGAATTACAGCCTCAAAAGTCATACAGAAGAGGGTGCTAACGTTCTTTATGAAATATACACACGCACACACACAAACACACACTCACTCAAGAAAGCTTTCTTACATAACTGATCAAGTGATATCAACTATATGCACTGAACATTAAGTAGAGAATTTATAAACACAGGCAGTTCAAAAGTCAAAATCATTGCCTAACAATAGCACTAAATTTTTAAAAAAGTGGGACAGTTTATAAAATCTACCTCAGTTTTAGACAGATTAGTTAACAGTTAACCACGTCACCACCAAAAGTAGCATACTTTCAATCCCAAAAATGCCCGTCAGAGTCAATGCTGTGATATTTCATTAAACCGTTCACCTCTATCAAAGCTAAAAGAAGATGAACCAAAGAAAAAATATTTTGGCTAAAATTTCATATTATAGCCCTTGATATCTTTTAAATAAAACAACATTCTTTTTATTTGATTAACTGCATATTCTTTGTTCAAAGGTTTTCCTTTTGAGGGTAGATAAAGATGACTACCAGTTATTGCTTAACTCTGATTCCGGAAAAATCATGTTATAGTTTCTGGTTATCTACTCCAAAGGAAAACAGAGTTTTAACATTGACATCTTTTCTGGTTCACTTACTCTAAAATAAAATTTCAGGAAGGATGAAGTTTCTGTGAAGTAAGTAAATCTCAAAATTCTCTTCTACTTGTGCTTTAGAGATGTTATTTAAAGATAGCCATGGCAAAAACCCCTCTCACTTATGTTTCAAATGTGCCCTAATTTCTCTTCTTTCTCCAAGGTTTTCTAAGCTCCTGCCTTTATAGTTCAAGCAATTTGTATTTTGATTATTTCTTTGAAGCAGAACAGTCATGTGAAATGTAAATTTTCTGTGGGCAAAATAAATGCAAATAAGAGGAACTTTCGATATCTGCCTTAAATGAGTTACTTAGAATACAAATACGAAAAGCCATTCCGACAGGGAAAGCTACTTTTATACTCCACTATAAGTTTCTAGGCGTAGCAGCTTTGAGAGGATATATGTACTACACAAAGCTCAATAGATGGATGGTCTTAAATGAAGTTCCCATTTGTAGAGCTTGATTGGAAGAAGGCAAAGCCTTTTCCTGAAAGAGTAGTTCGCTTAGTCATTCACACCCAAAATGCACGTGCCATTTTCAAGCCACCACTGACTAGCCAGCTAAAGTGGAGGAACTCAGGCAGATGGGAGAGTTAGAGAACAGAGCAGACACTGAACAGACCTCTGACACTGAACACGTCTGCCCTTACGCTCAAAGCCATTGCAGCCACTCACCTGAACTCATCAGCTAAGGGTGAGCTGGGTCCATCACTTGACTTTTGTTCTCAGATCCATTCTCTGCCCTTCTTTCCTCGGTTGTGTACTGGAAGACGCTACATTTCCCAGGCTCTCTCGCTTTCTGCTTTTAGATGGGTTTAGCTAATGGAAGACTGGGTGCAAGTGTGGAGAGCAAGAAGGGAAAAAGCCAGGATAGCCCCCATTCTGTTTCAGGTGGCAACTCCAGTACTTGATGTAATACCTGTGTGGCTCCAGTTCCTAGAGGATGTCCCCTCTCTCCATGGTCTCAGTTCTCTTCAGACAGGCCCACCAGGGACCCTGACTCCTGAGCTCTGATACAACCACCTCCTGCTTTTCACACTCCAGCCCTAGGTTGGTAATAGCTTCCTTGCTTTCGCTAAATGCAGGGTCGCTTCATAATACTGTTTAGTTCCTTAGCTGTTCTATCATTTGAGTAAGCAGTCCCTTGTATTAGATTCTTTTGGTTTGAATTACTTAAAGGGCTCTCTTTTTACTGATACAGAAGACCATCTTTTGTGCTGTAGGAATATTTGGAAAGGACTCACTGTCCTAGTTTAACCCAAATATTTTATTGCATAATTCTTTAAATCAGTCTGGTTGGGCAGTGAGAAAACAGAGATTAGGTTAAAAATATATCTACTCCAGCAGTTTCTACCTTGCTCAGTGTACACACAAAACAACCATATATATAACTCTGAAGCACTTACCACAATATGATACTTCTGGGGTGGTTATAGTTGACACATATTTTGTATTATTATTCAACTTCCAAATGTTTATGGATTATTAAATATATGTCAGGAAAGAAACAACCTCCAAGCTTCACTCTTGATGAAGGTATGGTAAGAGATAGAGTTACAGGTAGAATTGTTTATGCCTCACCACTTTGAATATGTTATTCCATTGTCTTTTATTCATTGTTCTGTATTTATATGTGAAATGGGGATAGTAAGGTATTTTCCCCATCAGATTGTTATGAACATTAAATAAGAGATACCGAAAATACTGCCCAGCCTACAGCAACTACTTAAAAACATCAGCTCTTATTGCTGACTAGAAGTCTTTTGTCAGTCGAATAGCCATTCCTTTGTAGGAATATGTCTCTTAGTCTCTGGTAGCTTTTAAGAATTTTGCCTGTCTTTGATAGTCTGCAGTTTTATCACAATGATTCTTTTAGACGTGGATTTGCTTGTATCTGTCCTATATGGATATTGGGGTACTCTTTAAATCTTAGGATGCCTTAGATGACTATTTTTTGAATTCTGGAAAATTCTCAGCCATTTTCTCTTATAACATTAGGTCTCCCTCATACACTTTATTTTATCCTAGAACTCCTATCGGACATATATTAGACTCCATCTTCCTATCTTGCATGCCTCAACTTCTCTTGTTTTTATTTCTCTCTTCCACACTCTAGGTCACTTCCTTAGATCTGTGTTCCAATATATACATTATTTTTGAGTGTGTATTTTTACTGTTGTTCAACTAGTTAATTGATTTTTAAAAATTGCAGTAATTTTGTGATCGTCATTTAAAGATTTCCATTGTATCCTTTCCCATTTCTCAAATCTGTCCTTTTTATACTGTTTTGTGCTTGCTTTATCTTTAGTATTTCCTCTTTACCTATTTAAACATTTAAAAAAATACTTATTTAAATCTTCTTTTAGATAATTCTATTATTTCTTGTTCGTACAAGTTTTTCTTTCTGTTGCACCATCCTATTCTCCTTCTCAGTGATTCACTTCCTTCCATGGTTTGAATCTTCAACTGGGAGCTCATCTTCAGTTGAGGCTTACTTCCCTGGCATCCTGGGCTCCCTGAGCTGTGGAATTTTCCCTGTTGTGTTATGTTGGCTTTGCCACTTCTGAGAGTCCATGGGTTTCACTCATTCTAGGTCAGTTTTTATGTTGATTTCTCAGTTAGGAGCTTCTGCTCCACACTGATGGCATGAATTTGGACCTGCTCATTCACGTGATGATGCATTTGAATTTCCTTGGGCTACTTTTCTCTAAATTCAACCTTGGATATAAAACAAGCTTCCTTGCTGATTCCCCCACCTGGTGGGGCTGGAGTCTGCCCGTCCCCATGACTCCTGGCTTGTTTCAGATATCACAGCTCTAGTTCCCTGTATAAATAGTGTCTGTGTCCTAGACTAGCCTCTCTGCACAGGCATCCAAACCCCCAAATGCAGCTATTAGGGCCTACACCTGCTTCTCATAAACTCTAATACATTTTCACCTAAGCCCCTTCCCACCTCTCTGATTCTGAGTTTGCTTTGCAATTCTGAAAATGGGTATTTCTATCTTCTGGTTTTGAATTTGCATATGTGTTCACCTAACTTTTACTTTCTTATATAACATTTTATCTATTCAGAGTCTAATTCGGGGGATCCTTTCCTCAGTTTTATTCCCCATATTGACCATGCTGAAAGAAAAAAACACTTGAAAATTACAGAAAGATTCTTACATAGAGTGTCATCTGTGCAATCTCAGAACCACCTGGAATGGGGTGTAGGTATAGTCCATTACCAGAAAGAAGATACTGTTACTCCTCGCTGATCATGAATCCACAAGAAGTCCATGAAATGATGCAAAAGATTTCTTTTCTCATCAGGTAATTAATTCATTTGGTATGCTTTGGGCTAAAGGTAACAGAAAATTCAACTAAAATTGGCTTAAACAATAAGAAAGATTTGTTTTCTTATCTATCCAAGAGCTAAAAATAGGGCCATTTCAGAGTCGGTTAACTGAGTGTCTCAACCTCATTATTGCTGCAGCTCAAATTCTTCTCATACCTCCCGCTTTCCCCGCACGGTCACGAGATGACAGTAACAGTTCCAGGCGTGTTACTGGAGGACTGACTCCAGTAAGGAATGGCTATTCGACTGACAAAAGACTTCTAGTCAGCAATAAGAGCTGATGTTTTTAAGTAGTTGCTGTAGGCTGGGCAGTATTTTCGGTATCTCTTATTTAATGTTCATAACAATCTGATGGGGAAAATACCTTACTATCACCATTTCACATATAAATACAGAACAATGAATAAAAGACAATGGAATAACATATTCAAAGTGGTGAGGCATAAATATCTATCAAGATGGAGGAAAGGGGAGAAGAGAATTTACTTCTTCCATAGGCTTATCTTTTTAAGAGAAAGGAAGAATGTCTAGAAGTCCTCGTGGTGTAGCCCTCATCTCTGACTGGTTAGAAATGTTATCATAGGCCCGTTCTCAAACTGATCCCTGACAAGGGAAATAGAGTTACCACAAATGGCAGAGATCAAATTAGACTCACTCTGGGGTTGGTAATGAGTCCAGGCTGCCCTGAAGTACAGGGTTGCCCCACGACTGAACAGGATCAGGAATCTCTTACCTTGGAGAGCGGGAAATAGCTCTTGGGCAAGGCCAGGTCTCTCAGAGTCAGCCTTAGGAGGAGTTCGGCAGCTCCCATCTCTGGGGTCCTTTCCCCCTGTGTTTTCCATCCCCTTTTTCTCCCCCAACCCCAGCCCCTGCTGAGGCACAAGCAACCTTCGACACTACCACTGTTTCTCTCTCTATCCTGTAAGAGTGAAGGTGGAACCTTGTGATTGGTACCACCTTGCAGACTATGGAAAGCCTAGATGTTTTTCACATCTTCAGACTGAACCATGTATGAGCTAAATAGGGGCCAAACTCATCCCTGTCCTGCTTTAGAACTTGGTCTTCAGAGGTCCCATGGCACTGTCTAGAGGTGCACACACAGGGAGCCTTTGGATGGGGACAGTATAAAGTCTCATGGCGTGGGGAGATGCTACCGCTGTGGGGAAGTTAGCTGGTGATGTGCTGGTATGAAGTGAACAGGGTTTCTGTCGGTACAAACTGGAGTCCCAACTGGCACAGGCTGCATGGCCTGCATTATGAATAATGGGAAATTCTCACACGAAGCCTATGTGGGTGACTGGCAATGACTCCAAGACGCCGCAGGTCATAGGCCTTTTAACATGTCCTTTACAGTGATCCTCCTTTTGGTTCACTCACTGGGCATGTCACAGGTTATGATACAGTGCCCTCTGGAACGAGTGCCCCAGGGTCAGATCACTTGTATTTATCAGTCACCTCACTTATTTCCCCACCTCCAGACACACCTCCAGACTGTCTGTATCGCTCCGCACAACAGGTGTGTCTCTTCGTTTATTTCCTTCTAGACTTCAGGGGACCATACATCCAGAGCACAAATCATAAGTCACAGGAAATATTTTCTCTTTCCATAAGTGCAGGGAAAACTGCCTTTAACATTGTCTGCATGGTGAGGGAAAGCATTTGGTTTTCTCCTAGAGTGTAGACAGTGGAGGTGAGTGCTCTGTTAAAATGGAATGAATGCTTCTAATACAAAAAAAGGGAAAAACAGAAAACAGCTAAGTTTTTAGAGTAAAGAAGATTGCACATTTTATCCTGCTAAATAAGTAAATTCTTCTCTTGCCAGTATTGATTGATTTGTATGTTATGGCCTTAATGCATTTTATACTTTTTAAAAATAGTAAAAAACCCCAAAACTCATGACGGGTGAGGAAGTAAGATATAAAGGAGTAAAAGAGTTGCAGAAGATCAGACACCTGTCCCATCTCACATATAACCCCAGCCTAATTAAACTGAATCTCCTTAGCCCAATAGGGATAGAAAGAAAGAAATGAGATTGTCAAGGACCTAAGTCCATCTCATAGTCTATCTCCTAAGTCTTTTAAGCATTAAACCGTTGCTTGACAATGGTAAGATGGCTACATAACACCTGTCACACTTTGCCAGTCAAGGTGGATTTGAAGGACCAGTGCCAGAGTATTAGACGAAAATGTCAGCAAAGACAGATGTTGAGTCCACATCTATAGAGAGAGCTGGAAAACACACGCTACAACTTACACTCAACGGACAAGAGCCTGCACCTTACGGCCTAATTAGTGGTCAGCTCCATAGGAAGACAGAGTTTGTTTCCCTTCATTCTCTAAAACAATATTGCTCAATCTTGGTTTTGATCACACCTAAAAATCTTAACTCTAAACTTTTTGAAAGTTCAAAGTTAATGAACTATTATGATTAAAAACATAACAAAGCAGTGATAATTTTAGAATTCAGTCTTTAAAAATACTATAGTTTCCTCCAAGATATGAATATACTGAATTATCCTCTACCACACTCCAAAACTCACTGTTAGGAAATAATATCCTCACTTCTTTGCTGTCTGAAATTATGCCTTTAGGGCTCTGTTTTGTTTCACTTTGATCCCTATGAAATACAAATAACCTCTAAGAATGTTGAAACATATAAGCTCCATCAGTCACTAAAATTAAGTGAATAAATGTCAGATCTCTTCTTATTGGAAATCACAGAATTCATTTAATAGTACTACAAAACCACTGGTACCTCAAGCTCCCTGTTTTTTGTTTTTTTGTTTTTTTCCTTTGCGGTATGCGGGCCTCTCACTGTTGTGGCCTCTCCCGTTGCGAAGCACAGGCTCCGGATGCGCAGGCTCAGCGGCCATGGCTCACGGGGCCCAGCCGCTCCGCGGCACGTGGGATCTTCCCGGACTGGGGCATGAACTCATGTCCCCTGCATCGTCAGGCGGACTCCCAACCACTGCGCCATTAGGGAAGTCCCATGGCTCCCTGTTTCATAGCTGCTTTTGTGTTTAACCTAACATGGAAGCTGTTTTGTTTTGTGTTTCTGCATTCCCTGCTACTGGTTTCTCCTGTTTAAAAATCATTCCAAAATTATACCTCCATAGATGGGAGGGTTAAAGGGGGGACAAGTAAGGGGAGGTGGAGAGTGGAAAAAGAAGGAACTGCTGAGGAGAAAAAGGGGCAAAACCAATAAGGCTAATTAATGTTGCCTCTTCCCTATGGCAGATGGAAACTGACTCACAGAAAAAATGATGTGAATTATTTGTTTCAGTTGAGTTTTTTCCTTCCTTAGAATAAAATAGAGTGACTTCATGTCAGAGCAAGATGGCGTAGATGAGTTTCTCCCTGCTCCTCCCCACTCCACAGAAATATAAACCCTGGAAACCACACAAGAGACAACCAAGGAGAATGCTGAAAGGGTGTAAGAGGAAGGTGAGAAGGTCTCCTCAGGACTTAAGGAATAAAATAGTGGCAGGGTGTCCCCCAACAGGGGCAGATGGCCTGGACCCATCATATCCCAATCCCTGACCTAACAAGAGAAGGCAGCCCAGGTAGGGTCATTCTTCTCCCAGATGGAAAAGGAGTCATGCTTGCAACATCAGGCATAAACCAAGCAGACCAAAAAAATACCACAAAGGCTCTGAAAATTAAACTGCTGTTGAAACCACAGCCCACAAAGTAGGCCAAGATCTATAAGTGAAATCTAAACAGGTGACTGCCTGTTAAAATGGAAGATTTAGATAGGACCTGGAGTCTCCTAACATAATAGGCAAAATGTCCACAATACAACTTGAAATCATGTCACACCAAGAACCAAGAAAATCACAAGTTGAATGACAGAAGACAGCCAACGGATGGCAACATCCACAGATGTAAATCAGATGTTGGAATTATCTGACCAGAATTTTAGAGCAGTCATCATAAAAACGATTCAGCCATCAATTATAAAGTCTCTTGAAACAAATGGAAAAATAGAAAGTTTCAGCAAGGAAATAAAATTAATTATCTTAAAAATAACAAATGGAAATTATAGAACTCAAAAATACAGCATCACCAATGAATCACTCCGTGGATGGGATCAAGAGTAGAGTGGAGATGACAGAGGATAAAAGTGGTGATCTTGAGGACACAGTAGAATTCACCCAATCTGCATAAGAGAGAAAATAGACTGAAAAAATAAGGCAAAGTGTATAAGGATCTCTCTGTATTATTATTATTTTTTTTACGAATATATGTGTTCTGTATTAGGATGCTCACAAGAATGACACATTAGCACTGTCCTTCTGATGTGATAGAGAATACATACATCTGACCCACATCATGGCAGGAAATAGGCAAGAGGTAAGGGCTCTCAGAGCTGGTACCAAGTGTCTACTGAAGAAATCTCCATTCACCAAAGCAAGGATGTTCCCTTGAATTCCATCATCTTTGCTGTAGCTTCAAGTTCTCCACGACTGGCCCAGAATCCTCCATTCCAGAACCTCTTGCCACACCTTCAAGACCTAGGTCAACTGTCCCATGTCTCACTCACCAAGGCGCCTCTGGAATTTTGCAGTGTATCTCTTTGGTATGTTGCTGCCCTGCCACCCTCAGAGGCGTAGGTGGGAGTTGGGGGGAAATATATTACCAAAAGCAAACAGCAGGGGTACATCAGAAACTGACTCTTGGGACATATACCCAACAACCTCACAGAAACATGCTTCCTCCCCAAATGATACATAATGTCCTAGAGAGCAAAGGAAACCCCTTGATTATTCGAACACGATCCTGTATGCTGGGCACAAGGGATACAAAGTGGACAGTGTTTACTTCCATCATGCCCTGCACAGTAGGAAGGTGGCACCTGAAAGCTGGAACCAAATCTCTACCTTGGCTCTTCCCTGCCTTTGAATGGTGTCACCCACCCTGCTTCCACCTGTTCTGGGCATGCATTTTCCAAAAGGGAGGATAAGATGGCAGAGAGAGAGTGGAAGTGGAGATTACAGGAGAGGCTGGGAAGGAGATGACAACCTAAAAACAAGACAAAAACAATACAAAAATACAAAAACCAAATTGAGCACTAAAATATTTTATAACAATAGGAGGTAGCTGGAAATACTATATGCTAACAGACAAACGATACATAACCCCTGGGGTAGCAGTCAGCAGCAGGGAGTGTGGCAGAGGCCACCTGTTTAGACTAAGAGCCTTTCAATGGACTGTTGGATGGATTGGATCTGCTGCTTCAGTTGTGAGCCTTCTTTGATGGTGACATAACAGGCGATGACAGGCCTGGAGGCCCCACAGGCTCGCCCCGGGGCCTGCTTGGAGCGCACAAACACGTAGGGCACATTCTTGTCCTCACACAGCAGTGGGAGGTGCAGGATGATCTCCAGGGGCTCGGTGTCTGCAGCCATCACAGTGAACTCAGAGATGCCTCTGTTGAGGGTTTCTGTGGCCTCATTGGCTCCTTTTCGAAGCTGCTTGTAGTTACATGACTGCTGAACGAGGTCCAATAGTTTCTTGGTGAGGTGGGCATCTGCAGGAGGGTAGGCCTTCGGTTTTACATCAGCCTCAGTCATTCCTGAGCACTGAGCAGTTCGCCCGCAGCGGTGCCGTCTAACCCTGGGTTTGGAGGCTGCAGATTATACATGTGTGCGGTGCCGTGGTGCCGCGGTGGCACCGCGGTTCTAAGTGGTGACCCATTGGTGATGGCCCAGTGGGAACACTCACCATTGAGTCCGCCTCGGCGGTGTCCTGCCTGATGCCGCAAGGACCTCTGTATTATTTCTTACAGTTACATGTGAACCTACAATTACATCAAGAAAAACTTTGTTAAGAAAGGAAATAGCTTTTCAGTATCACATTAATAATTGAAATTTTTACTACTGCATTTAACTGTCGCCTGTAACATGTACAAAACAACATCTTTTATGAGAAACAAGCAATCAGCACAGGCCAACTGGCCCAGAGCAGAACATACTGCACTCAGTTAACAAGAACTCTGCTTACAGGCAAGTTATCATTTCAATAGATATTGAAAAATAAATTTCAGAGCTTAGAAAGTCGACTTTTCTCATTTAACAATTCTGCAGAGGGGCAGCTCCAGAGTTTCTATAGAGCTGGGCCTTCTTAGAGGCAGCCCTTTGTTCATTTTATAAATTGGGGAGAGCTAAACTGCTAAAAGACTACAACATCAGAATATGATTCCTTTTCTTCCATCTTGACCCCAAAACAATGCAGGGCAGAAATTCTTGGTTAGGATGCCTCTTCTGTAGTCCTAAACCTTCCCTCCAGTGGTACCCAAAGGTCTAGCCGCAGTCTCCAACCAAGCTTTTGTCAGAAATAAAGTTGACATTTTGATCTTTATTTATACTTGCCCTGGGTCTATTGCTCAAGTATTTCTAAACTCAGGTAAAGAAGAAGGGGGCTTGAGGTCAGCCATGTGATTGGAAAGGGGAATGGCCATGGCCATTGGCAACATTGCTATAGGCTGTCTCTGCACAGCAAACACTTGGAAAAAGTGGCGTATGGAAATGGGATAGAATAAATGCAGCCTGCAGAACAACTCTTGATGCTTCTGCCGTTGATCTCAATTTTGTGTAGCATTATCCTTTTCAGTTTCATTAATGATAAATAAAAATGGAATGATATTTCCAATCAAATTTAAGTTGGAGGAAGGCATATTCCATATAGAGTGAATAACGTTTAAATATGCAGAATCAATTGCATAGATTTCTAGGTGGAATTTAACGGTGGCAATAGTATCAATATGGGGCAGAGGCAAAGAGTAATAGAAGCACCAGGGCCTGGTGGCTGGGATGTAGCGTGTGGACCGTGAAGCACCTTGTGTGCTGTGCAAAGGAACATGATCCTTATCTTGGAGTTGCCAGGGAACTGATGTTGTATTTATTTTCCACTTCTTGAGATGAAGAAAAGAGAATTTAACTTTGTACCTCTCCTCAAGGTTTAGAGATTTGCCTCCTAACTACACACTAGATTTACGATAATGCTCACATTCATACCATGCCTCTCAGGGAGCTAGAACATTGGTTTTTAAATTCCAGTGGGTTTAGGAATTAGCTGAGTTCTCCATTAACTGTGCTGACCCCTAGACCCTACCCTCAAAGAGCCTGGTTGAGTTGCTCTTGAGTGAGCTCTGGCAAGCTGGGTTGATTCTGAGGGCCCAGATCTTTGGATTACACTTTGAGGACTGTAAATGATTACAATTTAAACAAAACTCCCCCTACTCCTGTCCTGTGAACAAAAGGTCTGAATGTACTTTCAGATGGAATTAGCAACGTTGCTTCCAGTCTCCACTAGAGGGTAGTATATCAGAATTCTGAGTTTTGAACAAAACTTGTTTAAATTGTGCGATTTTTTGTTGTTGTTGTTTTGGGGTGTTTTTTGTTTGTTTTTTTGAGAATCAGAGGGTTTAAAACTTTTTTTTAATGTGGATTTTTTCCCACCTGGAAATGTTGAAAGAAAAAGCATTCTTTGGAAAACTTATTCCCCCTTTGTTTTTTTCTAGTTTAATCAAATGACTTGCTCAGATTAAAATATTTCCTCAGTTGCTAACACACTGTCGTTCTGGGTGATGCAATTATAGGATGTTAGTGATAATACCTCCTCTGTTTTACAAATGAGAGACATGAGCCCCAGGAATAAACTAGCTCAAGGCCTCTACGGTTAGTAGTGGAGTTGAGGATAGACCCCAGGTGGCCTGACCATCAATTCAACATCATTTTCCATAAACCATCTTACAAAAAATTTAGATAATTTTGGGAGTGCTGGGGATGGAGAAAGGAATACTGCATTATCACATTTTAGTTCCTTTAGCTACAGTTCTAATGAGAGTCAGAACCTGAAATATTCATTTGAAACAGACTTGAGAGCTGTATGAAGTAACCATGCTTAATGACTTTATAAATCTGGTGTCTCATCTGTAGATGAAGCTCCCCACTTCTCTTTTTCTGCTGGATTATACCAGTTCTGAGTTAAAACTCTTTGATTTCTGTCTTTTGATCTTGTGCGCATGGCTTTATTGTTGTTTCTAAATGGTGGAAACATAGCTTCCAAGTAAGGACAAAATGAATTAGGATTTAAAAGAACAATAGCAAGTGAGCATTGTCAAATAAGGGAAAAATGGGTATAAATGTTCCAGTAGGTCAGCCAGTTTATATTTTAAGTCATCTTGCCTTTGATAAAGAAATCTGTGCAAAAGGTTGCACTTTCTCTCTCTTTTTTTTTTTCTTTCTTTTCTGACATGAGGCATTTGCTTCCCTGAATGCCTTAGTGTCTGGTGAAGCCACGTGTTGTTTTTTTTTTTGGCATCGTTCTCACCCCCAAGAGCTGCTAAAATAAAAAATGACCTTTTCTTAGAAGGATGTTGACCACTTTCAATCTAGGTGCTAGTATTTGGCCAGCCCAACAATGGTATTATGGTATTAGCCCCATGAGGAAGTAGCAATAGTGTTACTTCTTTGTTGTGATGGAAGTGATTTCCTGAGATGGAAGATTTAAGAATTTAATTGGGGTATAAGAAGGAGTCACTAGGCAGTAACCTAACATTTTCCCCTTTTCAATGGGAAACCACTGGTCATTTCATGCCCTTTAAAATGGTATCTCCTGAGCATCCCACTTATATAAAACCCTAAATTTCCAAGGTGTAAACCAGCCTTACTATTATAATAAAAACTAATTTTGCCAAGCTCCTGGTAAGTGTCAAGCAATAGGCTAAGAGGTTAATCCATCAGATCTTATTTATCCCTCATAACCTTATGAGGTAGTTGCTATTATTATCACCATTTTACAGATGATGAAACTGAGACTGACATGGGCTAAGGAATTAATATAAAAAAACTAGAAGTAGATGAGTTGTTACTTAAATCCAGGCAGGCAAAGTACAAGTGCCTGCACTTCATCACTCTGTTATCCCATGCTTAATTTACATACAGCCCCTAGGATGGCAACACAGAGAGAAATGTATCCCATGGTGCAGAACCATTTAAAATTGAAACATGATGTGTATCTGTCTTCTCTTTAAGGTTAACATGTTCTTAGCAGGGGGAAAAAAGGTTAATTATTGGCCACACCTCAGCCAGTAAGAATAGCCTGCAAAAGCTGAGATAGGGTTAATGTCTAGGATAAAATTCAAGCCAGACCTGATTTTCATGCTCTATTTACTGTAGCAGACCAGAATCCTTCCTTCAGAATCTCTGAAAACAGAAAGAATAAATAGCAAATATATTAAAAGGACCAGAACCTAGAATTGCAGTGCATATTTACATTAGAGACAGGTGTTATTTCAGATATAGCTTAAATTACATTTCTGGGACATCAATTGGGTATGTGCCTCAATTCACAAGAGTTTAAAGCTCCATCTTTACAAGATTATCCAGAGTGCTCACTGAGACGTGCAAGAGGGAAAAGAAAAGCACTGGAAGGAAAGAGAAACACTGAAATTCCTACTCCAAGGATTGGCCTGGGTATATACTGGGTGGTCCATGTACCACAGGTGGTGTCTGAGATGATGCAAGATGGTACATGAATACATTTTTATAGAGAAATGTTAATAATTGCATAATAATTAAATGAGTTTTAGGGGGGGAAACCTAGCATCTAAAAATCAGTGGTTTTTATGGATAGTTCTTAGGACAAGTCTGGGTTTTAAGGAGTGAGCAAACAAATTTGATTTGAACAAAAGTATTAAGTGAATAATATTCATAGAGATAGACAGATATAGGAAGAATTTTGAAGGTGTTATACAAGAGGGATTGAAGTTTGGGAAACTTTAGTGTGGCAGAATCAGTATATGATAAAGCCTCTAGATACGTGGGTCCAATTTCTTGTTCTGAAATGGACCAACCATATGACTGTGGGTAAACCATTTCACACCTCTAATCCAGAGTAGCTTTGACTAAAAAATGAGAGGTCTAGACCAGATCAGGGAGGCCCTTCCAGGGACCAGGGACCCATAGAAGACCTTGGCATTACCACAAAGGATCTGAGAACTCATGTACTCAGTAAGCAGTGACTCGGGACTCAGTCAGTACATCCTAATGGTAAACATATGACTGATTTACAAAAGCATATAGATGCTGTCATGATTAGTTATGAATTTAATTAACTTGAATTAACTTAAGTGAAAACTCTACTGAATGCATAGGTACTTGAACTTAATGTACATTCTCCAAAAAACAGATAGTAAAAGTACAATTGATACTTTTGATATCGTCACACATCCATGCAGATTTTCCCTATTAATACAGTTTAAACTTCCATACTGTGGAAAAATTACAACTGTGCACAACACAGAAAGGTGGCCCAAGAGATGGCGAATGGAAGCTAATTAGTTCCCCTGTTACATGATAGTGCTGAGGGGAAAATACCCTCATTTGATCTTTTATCTGACCTAGAATATCTGCACACAGAAGAGACACACTCATCCTAACGACCTTACGTACCCAGGCCGAATTTCAAAAAAGTAAATTTGTAAATAACTGTTTTGGATGGAAATTACCTTAATGATAACAATGGTAATAATGATTGAATTGCACACATTTATTTAGTATATAATATGTGTGTGTGTATATATCAGATGCTGTGCTCAGTATTTTATGCATGTCTAATCTTTCAGTGTATGAATACCCTTAATTTGTAGTTGATGAAACTGTAAGTCAGGGAGGTTGAGGTTTGTGCCCAAGACCATAAATCCATAAGGTGCCAATACCAGGATTCAAATCCAGAGCTCTTCGGTTCCAAATGTCTACCATACTACCCTGTTTTCTGAGATAATGAAAGTGGAGAATTCTAAACAGACATAGGCATAGGAGAAAGAGCTGTAAGTATAAGTTCAGCAGAATTTTCTTTGAAGGAAGATAAAGGCTCTGAAGTTAAGAGATGATTCACTCATATAAGACCCATTGGGGGTCACTGTTAGGATTCGGCCAGGACTGACAGTGAGTATTAAATTTTCACAGCTAAGGTCCCATTACTGTATCTCCTGCCAATTATTGAAAAGACTTTCTCAAAAATTAGGCTACTGAATAATGACAGGATTCTGATGGCTGTCCCCATACTTATAGAACTGTTCAGACATATTTTTTGCAGCATCAGTTGGCATCATCCAACAACCTGGTAATTTGAGGGACTAGACTGATGTAGAAAGCTTATTGCTGATTGCCTGAATCAAACATCGTAATCATCATATATCCGTAGTTGTTCTCCTATGTCAAGGAAACGCCTAGGAGACAAGCCCAATGGGAAAGCAGTTAAATAATATTCTGGGTACACGATCACTTGTAGAATGGCTTGGGACATTGTTTGCACTCCAGCTACGCTGAATGGAAAAGAAGGGAAACTCATTCACCTTTCATTCAAAATACATTTGATAAGTTCCTATCATGTAGAGGTTACTAATTACTAAAGAATACCAGTAAATGATACAGGAATCAGAGTCAGAGAAGTCCCAATCTTTATCCCTCACCGATCATCAAGACTGATTTTCTAATTAAAAGTGCATGATTTCTTCCGCCCACTGTTGTCTATATAGAACAGTGATTTATGATACCATAGTTGTGAGAACACTGGACAAAGAGCCAGGGAGAAGTGATCAAGTCCCAGTTTTCCTGCCTACCAGCTAAAGGACCTTGGATAAATCGGGAAACTCTCTGGGATTCAGAATATATGGAGATAAGAATATTTCAAGTCAAAGAAAGATCTAAAGCAATGATCCTTTCCCCCATCTTATAAAGACTATTTACTCTCCTCCAAATCTACATGAGAGAATCCCAGGGTTCAGAGAAGCTCATGAAATAACATCACTCCAAGATGTATGCAATCAAGCTATTTTCTGGTGTCTGGTGTCTCAGGTGGGCAGGAAGCAAAAGCAAGTTTTACTTTTTCCTATGCAACTCCTGGAGTAGCCGCTTGGTGGTGCCAGATGGCCTGTGTTTGTTTATTTGCAGACCAAAAACTTCCAGAAACATTGTTTTTTCTGTACGTATAAGGCTACCAGGGAGTTCTCTCCTCTTTGCTGTTTATACATGTCTTCAGTCAGGGTTTAACCCATAAAAAGGAATTGAAGGGGAGATCTGGAAATCTTAAGAGCGTAGTAAACTGAGGAGAAAATAAATAAAGGAGAAATGAAACTAAGGAGAAAGATAGAGGAAGGAAACAAATGTAATACTCAGCAAAGTGTCACAAATGTCAGATTCAGAAACAAATTCAAGTAATTGCCTTTAACCATAAGTTAAAGAGGTGGTATGGTCGCTCGCAGGTGCAACTGTCTCATCTATAAAATGAAGATAATGATACCTTATCTTCCTAGAGGGAAGGCTGGCTTCCAGCTCCAAGACCGCAGGCTCTGTTAAAGGGACTGATCAAATTGAGACCGTGTTTACCTATCAGGAGCCTCTCTCCCCTCATGGTAGGAGGAGTCTAAGCAGAATGGGTTTATCTGGCCAAGATGGCAGTTACACGTTCAAGTTTGGAGAGTCTTCATAAACCCCCTGTGCACTGCTGCCCCTGTCACCTGAGCCACCTCATCTCCCTGGTGACCTAAGACAACAGCCTCCTATATGGCCTCCCCTCTCCCTCCCTTCCTCTCTATAACCTATTCTGCATCCAACTGCCTGAGTCAATTCAGTCATGCACTCTCCTCCTTCAAACCCTTCGATGTCCACCCGTCACATTTAGAATAAAATCCAAACTCCTTCCTGTGGATGCCAAGGTCCTACATGATCTGGTGTCAGGCAGTGCTGGTTGACTATCCAATACTGTATCAATGTTCTCTTCTTTCTTGTGAGCAGAAATCTGATGCTGTGAGTGACAGCATGAGCTCAGTCATAAACTCTCAACTCCCTGGATTCATGTGAGTTAGGAGTAGCCAGACAACCCATTTCTAGCTAAGGAAGTATGAGGGGAAGACTTCTGGTGAGGTCCTTCTGGGAAAGCTTTTGTTCCCCATCATTTCCGAAAAGGACAAATTCAGCATGCATGGCTCTTTTACCCTCCACCTATCTTCTTCCTGCCTTGATTAGGACTGGAATACCCATAGGGAGAGTGACTATTTCATGACCATGAGGATAAAGCCTACATGCTCTATATAGAGAAGCAAAAGATAAAGATCTTGAGGCCCTGATAGCACAGAATGTGATACCACCTTGGACCCCATACCTCTAGATTTTTTCTAATGTGATAAAAATACACCTATATTCAGTTAAGTGACTGTTGTCTGGCTTTTGTTTCAAGTTGCCAAAAACAATTTTATGTAATATTCTCTCTCTGATTTTGTCTTTTACGTTTTTCCCTTACTCATCCCACTTGGTACAGGTGTGCTGTGCTATGCATCCCAGATCTTCCCCTTCAAACAGAAAGGTCTGCTTTCCTACCTTTTAGGAAGATTAAGTGACAGTATTCACCTCTTAGACTTAGAGGATGGCCTTGTTTGAAGAGAGGCGTCTTTCCGAAAGTATCACACTCTTTCTGAGGCAGCCCACATGCAATGTCTAAGAGGCTTAGGGATAGAAATCCCAGCCCCATCCTTTTTCCAAAGGGGACAACCATGAAGGACTATTCCAAATTCAGAGTTATTGTGGGGTTGGATGAGGCCTTTGTTGAGACTGTGTCATAGCCCAACTACTCTCTCTTTCCAACTTTGCTTCTTCCCTTCCCTTCCAAAAATATCGATCCCCAAAGTATTCCCTAATAAACCTCCTGCGTGGTGTTGTTTTTTTTCTTTTTGCAACCTATATATTTTATTAATCCTCCTGCATGTTAATCACCATCTATGAGGCTTCTCAGGGAGCCCAACTTTCAAGGACCCATGTCCCTGCCAGGCTCAATCAGTAAAACCTTCCTGTGTTCTCGTGGAGCCTCTTCCCTTTCCCTGAGGAGTGTGGAGCCCAGGTTTGAGAGGTGGGAACATAAGATCTCTGAGTCACTGCATGCAGTACAGCAGCCGAGGGAGTGCTTGATCTACAGCAGTTTTTGAGTCATCGAGAAATACATTCTTATGTGTTAAACCACTGAGATTTGGGAGTTGTTACCAAAGCCTAAAACTAGCCTAGCCTGTTACAGGGTTTTGACTACACAAATGCAACAAAAACTTTCCGGCACTTATTCTGAAATGCCTTTTGCTCGTCAAGATAAAAATAATGTGATTGGTCTCTTTTCAGCCACCTATAGACTCCCCCTTACACCTTGAGTTAAAAATCGCAGGACAGAGGTCAGGAGGCATTTTGTAAGAGATGAGAATCATTTTAAAATTTGAAATAGGCCCTTTTCCTCAAACTCAAGGCATAACACCAGTTCTGACCTCCTCCAGATCAGTCTTTCTAAATTTTCACGGTATTGTTCTAGTCTTAGGTTCTGCCGTTTACCACCTTCCTTTTGGGTTTGGCTGAGCCATGAATTATCCTGAAACTTGGCAGTACACTGTATAAGGAGTTGAGTTCTTTCATCTAGACAGCCAAGGCCATGCTCACAGCTGTTCACTGCTTGTCCCTTTATTAGGAAGAATATTTTGCTTAAAGGATCTCTAAAGTGGCAGAAGCTTGACACACAACTTCCATTAAACAAGAAGTCTACAGAAAGGAGCCATGCTCTGCTCAGCACTTTGCAAGAAACCATTGGGTGTGGTCTCGCATAGAGGCATATAGGATATCCTTCTACTACTGTTCTGATGGCTGCCTTAACTACTACCATCAGCTGCCACTTACTGACAGTCGACAATGTGCCTGGCTCTGTGCTAACCCCTCTAGAGATGTTGCTTAATTTGGTTCTCCCTACAGCAGTGTATGGTACAAATTCTTATTCCTATTTTACCACCAAGGAAACTGAGACTCAGAAAAGGCAAACTTTCCTAAAATTCTGCAGCTGCATAGCATTAAAGCCAGGATTCAAATCTGGTTTTGCCGACTTAAGAGCCCATGCCTTTAACCACAGACCTCTGCCGACTTCCATGTGGGCAAAGAGGAGAGTCACAAATGCAGGGCTGGGATATTCCTTCCCTCAGTCCGTCTGTTTATCTCCTGGCTGCTTTGTACTTTGCTTAGGATCCTAGAAGGTCTGACACAGGAGATACTTTTTCAGCTTGGAAGCGTTCATTTTCGATAAAAAAGAGTAGTTTGATAGCCCTTACTTCAGGGAAGGGAAAGGCATTTTAAAGCTAGTACAAGTGAGTTTTCCCCTTGAATTCAGTGTTAAATCGTTCTTGCAAGGACTCCCTGAAAGTTATTTTCCCCCCACCAGCCAGATTTTGGCTGACAGATTACATCTTTGCCTGAGAAGTTGCTGCCAGGCTAAACTCCCTCACACGTGCTCCTTTGTGCCAATGGCGTGTTGTCGGGGATGAGGATGCAACCAGAAAGCACGGCCAGAGAGGCTAAGATAGAGTCATACAGACCATCTGCATGGCTCTCCAGCTTCCTGGGCTGCTTTGAGATCCTCCCAAGGGCATCCTTTACACTGGGGTATTATCCACCAAGCACTGAAGAAGAATCTCCCCTTTCTGTAAGACACTCTCTGTCAGGGACTGGTGTTTATCTGTATCCTTCTTAAATTGCCAGTGACACTGCAGAGAAGACAGAGACCTGTAAGACTGAACTTGGGTGGCGTCAAGCGGATGGTGACATCTGCTACATTATACAGCTAGCAGTTCGGCTCTTGCAGCTGACAGCAAAATGTCTTCACACGTTGCAGGGGTGATTCTGTTCCCTGCTCTCCTTTCCTGGGAGGTTGCCCTTCAGCATCTGGGTCTGAGAATGCCCGTCGGTCCGACATAGCCCGCAAGGAGGAACGTGTTCTCAGTGGTCCAGAGGAGACGCCCAGGGCCTGGCTGCTCACCACACTGCCTTCCCCGGCAGCATCCCTTGCATGGCTGAAGGGGAGCAGGATTAGACCAGTGTTTCCTAAAATATATTTGATTCTTTCTCATAACAATTGTTGATTCACAGTGAGTATAAACATATTGAATAGCTACTCAATCCTAGGGCTCCCTTTTCTTCTCTCTCTAGGTGAAATCTCTTTTAATCTCTTTCCATTCTCTTTCAAGGTGAAATCATCCAGTCCCGTGGATCGAAAGTCTTGACTTCCCAAATTATATATCATTTAACCTTCTCCTTGGAACACTAAACTTATCTACCCTAGTGTCTGCTTGACAGCGCCACTTGCAGTTATCACAGGCTTTCAAACTAAAGATATTTAGTTCCAAATTCTTCACTTCTTCCCCTTCAATTTGATTTGTGCATCTTCCAGTCTTTCCCATACTCCTCTCAATCAAATTAGAAGCCAAGTGGATCGATCAGAGTCCAGTTGGGAGAGAAACCACAACAGTGAATTGAACAGAGACTTGTTCAAATACAAAGATATATTTGTATTTGATATATAGGTATAGAGTTGTTAACCAGATAATGTGAATATGGCTGGTGAGGGCCTACTGTATAGCACAGGGGGAAAAAAAAGGTACAGTCTGTTTGCAGGACATATATTAAGTTAACGTTAAAAATGCGTTCCAATATACATTCGACGCAGACAAATACCGTTTGATTCCACTTCTACGAGGTACCTAGAATAGTCAAATTTGTAGAGTCATAAAGTACATTGGTAGATGCCAGGGGCCTGCGGGGGGAGGGGGAGTTAGTGATTAATGGGGACAGAGTTTCAGTTCAGGAAGGTGAAAAAGCGGGAGATGGATGATGGTGAGAGTCGCACAACAATGTGAGTGTACTTAGTGCCACTGAATGTACAGTTAAATAGGGTTAAAATAGTATGTTTTATATTATGCGACTTCTACGACAATAAAAAACATTAAAAAAACAATTAGAGGTGAAGGTCAGACACCCAAGGAAGCAGCGCCAGTTGGCACTGGTGTCTCTGAAAGGAGGGCCATGAGGCTGGTTCTGTGAGTGTCGGAAAACTGCCACCTGGGTTAGCCTCTGCCATGGGCAGGAAGAGCTTCTGCTGGGGTCAAGAAGTCAGAGGCTGGAGTGATTTTTATGGGAGCAGAAAGCCTACAGGAAGGACCTGGGCCCTTCTCTTTCCTCCTGCTTTTCAGTCTCTCTGTCACATTTGCTATTGGCAGAGGTTGACAGGGAGCAGCTGGGAAAGCAGAAAGGTGGTTTGTTGCATTCCAGCCCCAGAACCACACGGCGGAGTGTAGAAGGGAGCCTTCAAGCTGAGAGACAGTAACCTAATAATCAACCTATCCATTATTAGCCACTTGATAATTCAGTTATCCTTGGTTCTTTCTTCCTGTTTAACTACAGCAGCAAATCCACCAGGAAGTCCTGATACTACTGTCTCCAAAAGAGTCCTTAATTTTGTTGACTTGTTTCCTTCTTCCCTGACATAAACTTGATCTAAAGCTCCGTAACCTCTAACCTGGACTCTGGCAATATCTGTCTAACTGGATTTCTAAATTTCACTCTTGCTCTCCTCCAAATTACATATTCATTCAATAAAGGTTTATTGGGAACCTGTTATGCACCAGGAACCAACCCAGTCACTTTGATTACAACAGTGAAGAAAACAGATGAAGCCCTGTCCTTGTAGAGCTTTCATTTTAGTCACTCATGTCGACCCAGAGCAGCAAGGTGGCTCGATTAAAATTGACTTTACACTGTGTAGCTTCAGAGGCTTTTCTATTTCAAATACTATAGAACAAAAGACAAACTCTGTGAAGTTATAAGTCTGGTATGATCTGATGACTTCCCACCTCTTCAAACTCCGTGCTGTCCCTCTTCTTCTGTATGCTCTGAACACAGTGGCCAAGTTTCAGTTTCCTGGACATGCCAGAATTTTAAGTAATTCTCTTCCTTGTTAGACATATGTCTCCCCAACTAGACTGAAAGTTACATGAGAGCAGGATCAGTGTCTATAGGCTAGCAAATAGTGCAGTGCCAGCTATTCTATATTTGTAGAATGAATCAATCAATTAAAAGCTCCAAGAAGTCAGTTTAATATTGTGTAACCCAGCAATATCCAAACTTATTTGGCCACAGAATCATTCTTAACGTATTATCTCTCAACCCTCCTGAAGAACTCATGATTTGTTAATACACATTGGGGAACACAAGCTTTCAGCTGGATCCTCTCTGGCCCCTTGCTTAACTCCAGTAAAAACACCTTTCAACACAGAGTACTTAGAATCAAGTTTTACTCTCTCAAAATGCAAAGAGAAAAGGATTTATGGGTCCTTTTTATGAGACCCCAGGAGGCATCCTAGGTTGGAGACAAAGCTATGGTCATTGAGTTCTAAAAAGATTGGATTCCAATGCCAACTCTCATCTGTAAAGTGAAGAGTACAATTCTGACATTTCAGGATAGTTGGAAAGGTATAATGAAATAAAACACACAAAGCACCTGGTATAATATGTGGCACAGAGTAGGTTCTCAATAAATATTAATTCCCACACTTTCACCTATTCCCTTTTGTCCATCTATTGAGACATAAATAGCTAACAGTCTGCAGGGAATAATGGAGAAATAGCAAAACCTTGGTACAGATTTTATTAACTACTAGTGGACAGGATTATCAACTAATGCATTTTTATAATTTTTCATCTGTATAATTTGCTCAGCTCTCCAGTAAATGTAAGACGTGGTCCTGCCCTTGAGAATTTAAAAATAATTGGGGAAAAACAACTAACTGAAAAGAAATAACTAGAGAGATAAAAGATGCCAATAAGAAATAAGAGTTATAAGAAAGGAGGCATAAGGTTTGACATATCTGAGGTTCTCTCATAAAGGCATGGATTTGCGATTCCTCTTAGGGAGCCTCCTATACTGAGCAGTTTCACAAACACTTTTGGATGGACTTGGGGAAATCCACCCCAGATAAAAGGAAATTCTGATTTAACAATGTGTCCTTCCAAGATCAGGGCACATATTAAGGAGTCTGTCCTCAAAAATCCCCAACTAAAGAAAGATCCAAACTACTTTCTAAAACCTGACTTCTCAGCAGAGTACTTCATTACAGACCCTGGTGAAATCATTGGGTAATGATTACCCAATCATTAGTTAAGTCCATGTCACCTGTAACCTGCCTTCGTTAATCAAGGTCGTTTTACTTGTTGCTACAAAAGCCTTGCTTGTCCTCCAAGGGGCACGTAGCCTAAACTGTAAGACGTTCACCTGAGTTGTTTTCCAGGAACTTGGACTCAGCTGTGTCTAGTTCTAGCTGAGCCTGTTAACGCCGAGATAGGCCCACTGACCCTCCAACTGGGCATGTGCCAGTGTCCGCTCGGTGACCTTTTGACGTCAGAGGACGGAAAACTCCACCCTCAGATCGTGCTAAGCACCTCCAATTGCCCGTGCAGAGCCCTGTAGCCTAGTTACGCCTGCGCAGAAGGAAGATTCCTGCACCTTTTTCCAATCACCTTTCCCCACGCCCCGCACGCCTCTGCCCGCCCTGCTGCTTTGTTCCTCATCCCATAAATACCCCAGGCTACTACCCTCCTCCAGCCTTTTGCCTTCCGGGCGGTCGGGAGGTGGGTTTGAGATGTGTTCTTCTGTTTTCTTTCTTGGCTTTCTACTGAACCTCCTTTTTGCTGTAAACCTCGGGGTCTGGGCTTCTTGGGTTTGCTGAGTGACGGGCAAAACGAAGCCGATTCAGTAACACTGGAAAGTTCAAATGGCAGGCTAATTTTTCTTCTTCACCAAAATTGAAAATCCCTTGAACTTTGAAAAGTCTGTGTTCTCTACTAAGGCGGATAGAAACTGAAGAGAACAAAATGACAGCCCGACTAACCTGTGCGGAGGGTTGTCTGGAAGGGATTCCACAGAATACTATTTCTGCAAAAGGCTATCACCGTGGGTCACCTTAGAAAAAGACATGAAGTGAAGGAAGGCACTGTGGTCCCTGTCCCACAAGTCTAGTTTGTGAAAGTAAATGAAATTCGTTTGGGGAAGAGGCTGAAGGGTGGCCACAAGAGTTTGTTGCATACTGAGTGTGAGGTATCAGTGAAGCATCCAGGAAGACATTAAGTATGAAGTTAGATGACCAGAAGTGCTGTTTGCCTACAGTTAGGATAAAATTAAATCCAGCTTTTGAAATGGGTTCTGCTGAACCTTGTAATTTATCGAGGGGACACGGGGGAAAGAGAAAGGGCAAATCAGTTGGCCTGCACCCCTCTGTCAGCCCAAGCAGCTCCAGTCTGTCTTCTTACTGTCTTAATTCTGTGTCCGAAAAATGTGTTCACTGCTTTCAAAAGACGAAGTTACAATACTAGGTGACTTGAGGATTCTCCAGATTCTAAGTGTGGATCTACAGAACTGGGAGAGTTTCCAGTGCAAAACAGACCCTGCCTAAAGTTCCCCTAAAGGTGGTTACCTTCTGGGATTATGGCTTTTCTTCTGTGAGGTGATTTTCCACATTGCACTCCTTCAGTTTCCTATGACCTACTGACTTGATTACAGCTTTCAGTATTAGAAAGGCAGAATTTTTTCTATTAAAAACAGTCTAATGAAGAGAATCTTACATGGGATTTCTCAAATATAAACAAAGTCCTAGTTTAATGAATTGGCTAATGATTCATCTTTAACATTAAATTTTTGGTAGGAATGTGTGTTGGGCATACAAACGCTGGAGAATCCACAAAACAGTATATTGGTGAGAGATAAAACAGCCATCAGATATTTAAGAAAATCCAAAGGAAGGATATACAGGAAGATGGAAAGAAAGAAACAAGGGTTAAAATACAAAAGAGGGAGGGGGAAAAAAGGGAATGCAAAAATAAAAACAGCTTCTAGAAAATCAAGATAAATGTCTTTTTTTAAAAAAACCTAAGTGGTTTTACCTTCCTCCATCCTTTCTTCAGCTATTCTCCTGTTGCTCAGTCTTCTGAACAGCTGGTTAAAAGGGCAGGAATGGTGATTGTGAAAATGACTAAAAAGGAAAGGAAAAGAGAATGGAAAATAAGATTGTAGAAACCCAGACCAAGCAAATCTACTTTACTTGCTGCAAACGTGATTTAGAGCAACCTTGCCAAGCTCTGATCCTGAGATACAGAGAAAAGAGGGAATTCGAAGGAGAGAACTTGGATAAAACGATTTTTATCGACAATCTATTTCACTTAGAATGAAATTTCTCTTAGGGCCTGATCAGTCCTAATTTCCATGAGGATTTAGCTTTTGGCTAAATGACTTGCTCCTGGAGGAAAGCAATCCCTAAAAATAGCCTTTTCATTATTCTTAGCACCAAGCCTTAGTTAGGAGGTGCAGCTGAGTTAAATAAAAGTACTTAACTAATGCTGACCAGAGATATACAAGGAAATAACGACTTTCATTAGTGAAATAGGTACAACTGAAATCTCTATTTTAATTACTCAAATGGTTTCCACAACGATGTTTGACTGTTTTTTCTCTTAGTAAAAACAATGTCCTGTTAGGGAAAAAATGTTAGCTAACATGAGTTCTGTGGCGTTTTCTAAGCCCCATTTAATTGGAAAAGCTGAATGAATCCAAGAAATATCAAAAAAACAAAATACCCATCAAGCACAGGATTTTAGGCAGCACCGAGCAAAACCAGCACCATCTACGTCTTGTGGAGCTTCCAGTCTATAGAGAAAGATGGTTATTAGGTCAATCATTACCTAATTATTTGATTAAAATTGTGTTGAATGCTACAGTGGAAGAAGGTGATGTAGCTGAACCCGTTAGCAAGGGAGAAGTAGCACCAGAAGGGTCTGAGAGGATGACAGAGGCCTGTAAGATTATGAGAAGCTGTCCCTAGCTGTGTCTTGTTTTAAGCTGAGCCCCAAATTACTCAGAAGTTTCCGTGGTAAGCCCTGGATTGTACATTAAAATTGTCAGTGTCTTGAACTTGTGACACAGCTGATTCTGGGGTACAAGGACTTATCCATTCTAAAATTTCTCCCATTGTTTACCTTTTCCTGACCTTTCAAATATAAAATGCTATGTAGATTTCCAGACCAGATGTGTATTTTCGAATGATAGCTGAGTTTAGGTTTTTTAAAAATTCCGTTACTGAAGGAAGAAAGTAAACCTTAGAGAATGCAGGACAATAATCATTATCAAATTATGGTCTGTGAACGTAACACGGTGCTGTTACCAAGTCCAAGCTCCTACTTCTTGCCACAGGACTGGCCAGTGAGTCGAGAGACAAGGGGCAAGGAATACCAACTTCATTCAGAAAGCCAGCAAACTGAGAAGACGTCGGACTAAAGTCCTAGAGAACCACCTTTACTAGGAGTAGAATTTGGGGTTCTTTTACACTAAGGGAAAAGGGGAAGCAGGAGGGTTCAAGATTAAAGGGTAAAGGCGGATTGCAGTCTTGGGGCCACCTGGGCTTCAAGGGAAGCTTAACACTTCTTTGTTCTTCTCGCATAGGCTAGATCACAAGGCTTCTGTAAAACTTCAAGTTGTTAACGGTTATTTTCACTTTACGATTCTTGACTCTGCTTATTTGCAAGGTTTCTGGGCTGCAAACTTCTCTATAACAAGTAATAGCTACAACTAACTCGGAACTACGGGACGGAAACTTTGTTAAGGGAACTTAATGAGCTCTTTGGGCACAAGCAACATTTCTCTAATGTTTAGCTCTTGACATGCAGGGCTAAAGTAATAGAATGCATACCCTAAGGAATGAGGGAGGCAGTTAAAACATGGCGTTAGTTCTCTTCTTCCTCTGTTGCAGTGTTACCAAAGAACTTTTTTTTTAAGGTAAAACCTTTGGGGGAAATAGTAGGCTAAATAAAGGTAAATAGTTCCTTATCGAAGACTTCCTGAACCTTTACTATTCTGTCTAATCCATGTTTCTTACTAAGCTACTATATACCAATCTCAGACTGAGCCCAGGGGTATAGAATGACTGTGAAAGACCTAGTCCCTGACCTCATGTAGCAAGGTAGATTGTGATCCTCCAGGAGGGAAATAGCCTTTGCAGGACTTCCCAAGATTACTTGAGTGCAGAATATTTTTTCTTCATCAGAGCATCTCAGAGGACATTATCTGAGAAATGCTTGCTAGTCCTATCTAGAAGAATCAGTACTAGGCATCCCCCAAACACGTAGATTGAGTTTTATGGAAACATTAAAAAAAATGCCAGACAAGACTTTGTTTCTTGGAGGCAAACCAGATGACATGCAGTAGGATGCCCTTTTTAACTAATGAAGAAGTAGCATCATTAGAAGACCATATGTGCCCCAGAGTGAGAAATAATAACTTCTATGTTGGATTTGATAGCAGCATTAGGGAGTTCTTGGGATAAGCATAGAAACCCACATCTTTCCTCATACCAACTCTGGAGACAAATCAGTTAATGTTTCCCAAGTAATTTAAACCCCATGCCAGTTTTGCAATAATTAGGTCCTGGCGTGGTGTCTGTTGGATGCAATTTTAATTCAGAGAAGGGTATTACTCTAGATGTGAAGCTAATTTAAGACAACCATCTCTGTCCTCTAAAAGCAAACATATGTGGAAGTTGATGACTCAGAGTGTGTGTGTGTGTGTGTGTGTGTGTGTGTGTGTGTAAAAGTAATGAAACACTTATCTTCTGGCCATCTCGAACCCAGAATCTTCTCTGAAGGGCTCTTCCCAGAGAACAAACACCAAATTGGCATTGCCCAAATAAATGAAGAAAATGGGCATCTTGCTGGGGTAGAGCAGCGGAAAGAGCTGCTTAGTTTTCATATTATTTTAGGTCTGTTAAAGTTCATCATGCTTGATGGTGAGTATTTGAATAGAAATTTCTTTTGTTTCTAAACTACTGAAGATAGTAATTAGACAGATTTACTGATATTAGAATTAAGAGACCAGATGATGACTTGTCTTTCAATTCTAGCATCTCAGTTTTCCTTTCTGATCTGTTTTTTCAAGAATTTTACTGCTTGTCGATCCTCACGATTCACACTACACTGAGTTATGGGTATTGTTTTGTGATTTTATTTAGGATACAAAAGATGGTTTATTTCAGAAATCCATGTCATGAAGATGTCTCAGTACATAAAAGGGGCTTAAGAATGCTTATTCAATTGTTAAATCCTGTTAGTGACAAATGTTGCCTATGAGTCATTTTCCCTTTGGTGACAATGCCATAAGTCGTCAAGTCAAAGATTAACTCCACCTGCTCTGGTTCCTGATTTCAAATATACTTTTAAGAGAATTAGTATTTTCAAACAATGTGACAGGAGAAACCAGACCAGAACACATGAAAATTAATACTGAGTTGAACACTTAAATACATGTCAGGCTGGTACATGCAATTGAATAAAAACACAGTGAGATGTGTGGAGCCTTCATCCTCCCGACCTCATTCATCACCCAATTAATTCTGCACTTTTATTAACAAAAACCTTGGTTACAAGGATAAGAAGAATACAAAAACTAAATGGCATTCTTTTACCAAAAAACATTGCACATTGCCCATCAGACCTGGTACCTGATACTGGAAAATCAGTAACTAAACTTCCTCCTTCTCCCTGAGAGCCTCGTGCTTCTTTTTATGCACGCGTGTCATTCTGTCTTCATTCTGTTCTCTTCTGCAGAATGGTTTTCTCTACTTCTCTGTTGCAACTGGAGCAAGACGATAGCCATAAACCCAGTCCCAGCCACAGCCCTAGGTGTTACTCCTGATTCCTGTTCTCAAAGCTAATTTTAATTGGGGTAATCTGATTGGCCCAGCTCAGATCAGGTGCCTGCTTTTAGTGGCATGATCTATGACCAGGATCAGTGCTCCTCACACAAGAAGAGGCATGGTATGCAAAGTGATTGGCATGTCCCTTACACTTTGCATTCCTTTTTGAATCTAAATGCATTTCTATGTAGCATTCAAAGTTTTAGCTCCAACAATGCAAACTTTAAATGATTCAAATAAATCATATAAAACCTAAATATTGTAATTTTTCTATTGGGATGAATTGATAAAATACTCATTGAAGAAATCTTACCATAGATTTTTATCTTAAACTGGTCATTAAATTTTAGGGCACATAAGAATCCCCCATAATTTTGTTAAAAAGGAGGATTCCTCTGCCCTACCTTGGGAAGTCTAAGTAAGTCTGGGGAGAAATTAAGATTTGGACATGCTCTCACTAGGTGATTCAGTTGTAAATGGGCCGCAGTTTGAAAAAACATGCATCTAGAGTAAAGAAAAGAAGAGAATAGGGGCTAAGAATTTCAGAGAAGGATCTTCAGTGGAAGGAAGAACAGAAGAAAAGCAGTCATATATTTCTGGGGAATCCTTTCCTTGCTAAAAACTCTCTCAACCACCAGGAGAACCATCATACCCTTATTCCTGAACCAAGCTTACCCAGTGGATTTTCACCACTGTATTTAACATGCTCCTGGGGCTTGTGGTCAGACTCGTCCAGTTATTCCCATGAAACGATGTGCAACATCTCATCTCAGGGGAGTTTCTAACTGAGCTAGATAGCACATTACGTACTCCTGCCAGGCTGGATAGCCAGAGCTATTGCTCATACAAGCTGTTGATACAAAGGCAGCTTTGTGATCAGACAGAGCTCAGTTCTCCTTAGAGATCCACTGAATGAAAATGATACAGCTTCGCTTTTCAAGCATCTGTTAAGGGAAGAGCATACACGCTCCACAAAGGGGCTACAGACAGGAGCTGGCACTCAGAAGTGTGCTGATCGGTTCATTGTTTTGCAAGAGTCAA
The DNA here is from genome assembly GCF_005190385.1 of Monodon monoceros. Classification (NCBI taxonomy): domain Eukaryota; kingdom Metazoa; phylum Chordata; class Mammalia; order Artiodactyla; family Monodontidae; genus Monodon; species Monodon monoceros. The sequence continues at coordinate 76,257,572 of NW_021703780.1, read as the reverse complement.
CTTTAACAATGACAGGAACTTAACAGTGACTCCAAAATTCCAGAGGCACACCCAGCCCCCCACCGTGAGTGAAGAGGAACACACCACACTGAGGGCGGTTCTGTGTCTTTCATTTTAGGCACTAGGTGGTACGTGAAAAGGTAGAGACTTCTTTCTGGAATGTCTGTTCAGAAAGGCTCTAATTTCATTGATTTTAGGATTCATTTGTCTATTCACATACATTATGGTAAACATATCAAGGCACAGTTTTCACTAAGCGGTGCTGGGGACTGTGCTCCGTGCTAGGGATACACCTGGATGCAGAACTGACACAGCCCCTGTCTGTGACGAAGGAAGGTGAGGAAGACGATGTGAAGACAAGAGTCACAGGTATAATAGAAAATAACAAGTGGGATAAATGCTATGGGACAGTATTGTGCGAGGCTAGGAAATGGAGCAGTGACGCTGGGAAAGAGCAGTAGAGTAATGGTCGGAGTAACCAGCTGAAGAATAGCCAGAAGGAAGAGTGTTTGCAGAGGTCTTGGGGTGAAGGGCGTGGAGGAGATATCTAAGTAATTCAAGAAGTTGATGAAGACTCCTAACAGAGAGCAAGGTGTCGTTTTGGGTTGAGTCATGTCCCCCCAAAAGATATGCTGAAGTCCTAACCACTCGTACCTCAAAATGTGCCCTTACTTGGAAGTAGGGTGATTGCAGATGTAACTGGCTACGGTGAGGTCAGACTGGAGTAGGGTTGTTGGTTAATCCAATGTGATTGGTGTCATTATCAGACAAGGAACCAGACACAGAAAATGACCACGTGAACACGGAGGTAGAGATTGGAGTTGTGCTGTAGTGAGGCAAGGGACACCTGGATGCCCCAGAAGGTGGAAAAGCAAGAAAGGATGCTCCCCTACAGGCTTCAGAGGGAACACGGCCCTGTCAACACTTTGATTGCAGACTTGTAGCCTCCAGAACCGTGAGAATAAATTTACGTAGCTGTAAGCCTTCCAATTTGTGGTAGTTTGTTATGGCAGCCCCAGAAAAGGAGCATGTGAATTAAGACTGGTGTTTAACCACTTGGAGCACAGATGACGCCAGACCACACAGGGCCTAGGAGATCTTGTTAAAGGTCTTTCTCCTAAGAGCAAGGGGGAGTTAAATTAATGTTTTGAAGCAGTGAGGCAATAATGACTGGGTACTGTGTGAGGACCAGTGTGCTTTTTTGCTCACCTGCATGTTTCTTCAGTAGAGGAATTGAAAAGATGTGAGACTTAGTTAGCCAACGTTGCAAATCACTGACCTTTCAAAACAGCCACCCAAATAGATCTGTTTTTTTTTTCCCCCAACTACCCCAGATTACAGGAATCAAGTTTTCTGTACTCACTAATACAGAACACCGGAACCGATGTTTCCAAATGGTGTTCCATGGAACACGAGTTCTGAGAAACACGTTTTAGAAAATGTGCCATAGTCCAAGAAGAGTTAAACACTAAGTTTCTTAGTGTTTCCTCTTGCTTGCAGAGTCATAATCTGTATTAACATGAAGTCTCTGGGAAGTGCTACAGTAAAGAAAGAGTTGAACCCCAAATGTGTTTGATCATGAAATGCCCTTGGGTCAAACCAAAACCAGAAATAGGTAAGACTGCCTGTTAACATCCTAACGAATTCACTTTGGGACATGCAGACAGGTTTTTAAAAAATACTTTCATGCTCTCAACCCACTTTGGGAACCAGGGAATTCTACCCAGTCCTGAGATGAAAGCTTCCTCTACTCTTACTGTCTTCCCTGAGTATGTGGCGTGCTGAGGGGATAGCTGCTTAGGATCTGTGAAGCTCAAATCTCCTTTCCCCTTCTCTTCTGCCATCTGAATCTCATTTGAGGGATCTGCCCTCAAGCAATTCTACAAGCAGAGTATGGGCAAAAATAAGTCGAACAAAAGGAATTGTAATGCTTTTTCAAACGACGGGTTCAAATGCGATTTGAAATGGGTAGCCCCAAACTTCAAAATGTTGGCCATCATAACCAAGACCAACAATGCTGGAAAGGATTCCAGGAGTCATTTGGTTAAATATTGCTCTTTTTGCTCATAAATAAATTAAGGCATAGATAGCCAGAGACAGCACCAAAGCCACACAGCTGATCAGATAGACAGCTGGAAGGAGATCAGAGCTGTCTGCTCCCAGCCCCCCTTCTCTTGAAATATGTTTTCTGGGGCTTTTTAAAAAACTTAAGCTCCTGACAGCCTTTGATCCTGACATTAATAGCTAATGTAAAGAAGATCCCCAAAAAGGCAATCTAATTAATTCAAGTCTCAATAGCACATACCTTCTCTGTGAGTGATGCTAATCAATGCAATAAACCAATTCAATAACACATGGAAGAAACTTTGGCACATAGTAAAAATAATACCCTAGAAAGTTTTATGTACTGGTTACCCATGTACCACATAAATGATACCCTTTAAGTTACCACAAAATAACCCCTTTGACACTTTCATATATTCATTATAAGTTCTCTATTCTTGAAGGAGTTTATTTCCTTTAAACGAAATGTTAAAATGACTCTGAAAATTACCTCCTTTTCGTTTTTCTTTTCTCTCCTTCCCTTCTGCAATTTCTGGTTGCAGATAGCAAGTATCTCCCAATCAGCATCACCCATTTAAGAGAGGAAAGTCATGTTTTGCTATGTCTGCTCTTTCTACCATCCAGGCTGCTAAAAATCCTTATCAGTGCATTTATGGGAGTCAATTTCAGCTCATTCTGTCACTGCTGCCCCACACAGATACATGTTTTGCATTTGTAATTCAGCACCTAAGCCTTTCAGGCAAGGTGATGGGGCCACAGCAGGAAGGAAGCTACATCCCTGGAGATGGCGCTGCCTGAGCATGAGTTTCGGCTGGGAGACATGCACAGGCGTCTCTCCGGATGTGCACATCTTAGCCACTCAGAGAAGCAGTATCCATGCAACACAGCCCCTTCGCACAAACCTGCTTCTCCACCTTGTACTCCACTGAAGGAAGAGCGCTTTGTTCTAATACTGGAGCATAGCCAGGCTAAGGGAACCTGAGACAGTGGTTCAGTAACCATTTCATCTTTGTCAGGAATTTTTAAGGATCATTTTGGCTCTATGCAATTTTCTCTTTTACTAGCTAGTTTTAGAACCTAATCCACACACAAAATGTATACTTCCACATGGAATTTCACCAAGATTAAATAGGAGTGATACCGCCTGGATACACCTAGATACACCTGGATACTCATGCCCATCTGCCTCTTGCTGGCCCATTTTGCTTCTTCTATTAAGACAGAACATTGGTATCACCCCTTTGGGCCAACTTAAAAACACATCCAGGTCCTAATGTTTGCTTATCTCAGAAAGCAGATAAATCTTCCAAAATGCTTGGGGAGCTGCCTTTAAAATGCTGCCACACCCATGGCAATAAACACCTTGAAGTTGGAGTCAGTATTTCTTTCTCTGATTCAGGTAGCAGCCCAGTGTAGGGCAAGACTGAAAAATTAAAAAAGAAGCAAGAGTCTAAATCACAGTCCCACTACTTATTTGCTGAGGGGCCTTGGATAAATGTCTTCATTATTCTGAGCTTGTTTCCCCATCTGTAAAATAAGTGATAATATTTACTCAGAATATTGTTGGGACAGCAACTGAGGTTTTACGAAATCTTTTCAGTTGCTGGCACATCAAAACTCTCAGCGTGTACACTTCCCCTTCCTTTCTCTGGCTCCTTTGAACTTCAGTATTCAACCCAAGTAGCTTCAGAAATTAAATGCCAGCTGTGTATCTAAAAGAAAGTTCTTTGTGAAAGTTTAACCTAAAGGAATCTGTCATCCAGAGTCTGTAATATCTAGAGTTAAATACAATATCATTAAAGCAATGCACTGAGGAAACAATACAGAATAGACAAGAAATTGCCTCCATGGAATGGCATAGTGAGGGCTAAGCTCCGTGAATTAGAGCTTAAGAAAATCAAAATATTCAGTGCAGCATATAGGCCATATCAATTCCACTATTACCTACAGAGAGAAGAATCATGGGGTTATTGGACAGATCCAGGATGCAATTAAATGCAGTGATTAACAGCATACATTTGGAGTCAAATACAGCTATGTTCCAGTCTCAGCTCTGCCACATACTAGCTGTGCCTGCTTAAGCAAGCTATTTACCTCTGTGAGTTTGAGTTTTCTCATCTGTAGAAAAGGGGTAATATAATAGTCTTTAATTTATGGAGTTGTTTTGGGGAGTAATATTGTAATGAATACATAGTGCTCTGCACAATATCAACCAAGTAGCAGGTGTTCAGTAAATGCTATCAATAATTATTGCCATTCATGTTTTTTCTTTTTTTGAGACACTTAAGAGCAAATTGGATTCACCTGTAATCCGAGCTTCAGCCTTTCAGCGCCCCCAAACGCATAATAGGAACCCAGTGCTTGGGGACAGAAACAAAAGAAAATCCTCCTCTCTGGTGGATGCTTCTCCTCCTCTAAACAGTCAGGAAATTAGATGGTGACTATCAGTAGGGCAGGACAAATCTGAAGAACTATTTCTAGCCATCAAGAAACATACAGTAAGACAAGAGTCCATGCTCTACAACCATCACACATGAGGTGTGAGTCTTGTGAAGCATGCTTGCTTTTTAGCTCGATTGTCAGCTTTTCTTCTAGAGCAAAACTAAGATACTTAGCCGTGTAACCAGTGGGGAAGTTTTTGTCTTAGTCCTAGCCAAATGGCTGATATGACAGCTGAAATAATAGCACTTCTTTTTAGATATATAAAAAAGATAGGAAATCTAGATCTGTGTTAAATGGCAAGTATTCGAAGAGAAATCCAGCAGATGTACCCATGTTTCATGGGTAAAAGCAAAGTAATTTTTTTCAGAAGGATCCCAGTTTTTCTTTACCTCATGGGAACATTGACAGCAAGTTGTTAATCATCATGGTGCAAGGATGAAACATCTCAGCCCCAGTCTAGAGCAGTGCAGGGGTTTAGCAAGGAAGACCAGTGTGATATGGGATGAAAACAAAAGGAAATGTTTATTACATTACTGCTTTGTGTGAATACCAGTTGGGAAAAGAATATTTGGGGGAAAAAGTCCAATGAATGAAGTCAACTCAAATGGATTGCTCTTGCTGATCCTAGACTGGATGTCCCAGGAGTCAATAGACTGTTGTGGCCTCTCCTGTTGCAGAGCACAGGCTCTGGACGCGCAGGCTCAGCGGCCATGGCTCACGGGCCCAGCCGCTCCGCAGCATGTGGGATCTTCCCAGACCAGGGCACGAACCGCATACCCTGCATCGGCAGGCGGACTCTCAACCACTGCGCCACCAGGGAGGGAAGCCCTAATTTTACGTTATTTTTAAGTAGCAGGTATATATGGAAATTCATGTTATTTAATAGTAAGCATATGTTTATGTGTGTGTATACGTATAATTTGACATTGAGGCGGCTAATTTGAAGTCTTAAAAGTACTGAAGTGCTGTGAAATTATAGAGTTTATAAGATCCAAATGAGAATGCCTCTGGGTTGGCTTTATACACAAATGTTTGACAGCTTTATTCATAATCATCAGAAGCTAGAAAAACCCAAATATTTTTCAGCCTATGAATGGATAAACAAAATGTAGCATATCCATATCGTGGAATACTACACAGTATAAAAGTAACAAATTAATAAAACACATAACAACGTGAATGAATCCGAGAAGCATTGTGCTTAGTGAAAAAGGCCAACTCAACAGGCTGCATACTCTAGGAATACACTTATCTGACTTTCTGGAATAGGCAGGAAACCTAATCAGTGATCGCCAGGGGCCAGAGGTGGGGTTACGGATTGTCTACAAAGGGGCATGAGCATTTGGGGAGATCTTATATATCATGATTATGGTGATGTTTATGAAAGCTCATAGAACCATGGACTAAAAAGGATAAATTTATGTACCTACATTATATCTCAAATTTTAAACAAACTTGAGTTTAACAAAATTCCATTGGAGTCCAGCTGCTCAGACATAGCTGTGAATAGCCGAGGCCCCTTCCTAAGGCAACCTAAGTGACTAAGCAAGGCCTTATTGAGTTGCAGTTACCGGCTGGCTGACTAGGCAGTAAATCACTTCCACTTGGCCTCAATGCTCAGCCACAAGCACCAGTGAAGGTGGCAACAATTGCCCACCTGAGACACTGAGTTTCTCCCGCCTTCCCCTTGGAGTCCCCACGCTCCAGGCCCCAGCTGGATACTTCTGGTCCCCGTGTCAGGGCTTCTTCCCAGCTTCAGCATGTTAGTGACTCAACTCAGATACTGTCCATATTCTTGGGCAGTCTCCTCCCTGAGACTTATCCTTGTCTCTGTAGGCTAAAAAGTATCTGCAGGAGAAACCAACCTCCCACATCAGCCCACATTTCTAGACCAAGGCCTTAGGCACTGCAAGTGCCCCTTGTTTGAAACAGCAGAAAAACTCTTCGCTGGAGTTCTTCCAGAATAAATCAAAGGAGGAAAACAAGACTAGAATTAGGGCTCAGGTGTGTGAGAGACTAATCCTCAGGGCCTCCCAATGAAAAGTGCATTAACTAGGTAGGACTCAGAGTTAAGTAACAGGAATCAACTTGAGGTAGAGTGGTGATATTATATCTCAATGTATTAGTCTGTGCCCTGTATATATTTCCTTCTTCTAGAATGCCAAGGATATTGTCTTCCCTCTCCTAGTTCATACAGAAACAAAGGCAAAGGCTGAAAAATGCATATGTTGTATACCTGAAACTGAATGTTATGTCAATTGTATCTCATAAATATTCTGCCTCATGCTTAGGTCAGAATATTTATTAATTAGATACAACTGACAACATTATTAGTTTCAGGTATACAACATAATGAGTTGATATTTGTATGTATTGCAAAATGATCACCACAGTAAATCTAGTTAACATTCATTCTCACACAGTTACGATGTTTTTTTCTTGTGATGAGAAATTCTAAAATCTACTCTCGGCAACTTTCAAATATGCAATATAGTATTACTAACTGTAGTCACCATGCTGTACTTAATATCCCCATGACTTATTTATTTTGTAACTAGAAGTTTGTATCTTCTGACCACCTTCACTCACTTTGTCCACACCCCACCCACTGTTTCTGGCAACCAAAAACCTCTTCTCTATATCTATGAGTTAATTTTTTGTTTATTTGGTTGGCTGGTTTTTAAGATTCCACATGTAAGTGATATCTTTGTCTTTCTCTGACTTATTTCACTTAGCATCCATTATACTATCACAAATGGCAAGATTTCCTTTTTTATAGCTGAGTAATCATCCATTGTGTGTGTATATTTATATATACAAAATTATAATATTTAGTCATCTGTCAGTAGACACTTAGGTTACTTCCGTATCTTGGGTATTGTAGATATAATGCTGCAATGAACATGGGGGGTGCATACATCTTTAAGTTCCTGGTTTTGTTTCCTTCAGATAAATTCCCAGAAGTGGGATTGCTGGATCGTATGGTAACTCTATTTTCAATTTTTTGAGGAAACTCCGTACTGCTTTCCACAATGGCTGTACCAGTTTACATTCCCACCAACAGTGTAAAAGGGTTCCCTTTTTTCCATGTCCTTACCAACATTTGTTGGTTTTTGTTTTTGGTGGTTTTTTTTTTGCGGTACGCGGGCCTCTCACTGTTGTGGCCTCTCCCGTTGCGGAGCACAGGCTCTGGACGCGCAGGTTCAGCGGCCATGGCTAACGGGCCCAGCCGCTCCGTGGCATGTGGGATCTTCCCGGACCGGGGTATGAACCCGTGTACCCTGCATCGGCAGGCGGACTCTCAACCACTGCACCACCAGGGAAGCCCTGTTGTTTGTTTTTATGATAATAGCCATTCTAACAGGTGAGGTGTATGTCCTTGTGGTTTTGACTTTCATTTCCCTGATTATTAGTGATGTTGAGGCAGAACTATTTAAATGCAGTTTTTATCAGCTAGTTCAAATTGAGATCTGCTATAGGTGAAAAATACATACCCATATTTTGAAGACTTGGTACAAAAAAGATAAAATAACTCAATTTTTCTATTTTCATGTTGAAATGGTAACCTTTTGGGTATACTGAGTTAAATATATTTTAAAAATTAATTTCTTAGACTTTTTAATGTGGCTCTAGAAAAATATTAATTGCCTATGAAATCTAAAATTTGAAGTAAAAAATGTGAAATTTTGTGAGTCACATATTTCTGTTTGCTAGCACAGCTCTATAACCTTAGTAAATGAAGTTTCCTCTTTTGTAAATTGTAAGGATTAAAACTAATGAAGGTTAAGAACTTAGCGTAGTGTCTGGATCATAGGGAACTTTCAGAAGTGGTTGCTATAATTAACAGAAAACTATCGATTTAAGTACTTATTTACATACCATACAGGGCTTTCAAGAAGTGTCTAATTATTAAATGACTATAACAGAGAGAGAAGTTTCGGTGTAGCCAGATTATAGAGTTTAATTACCTTTCTTTGTAATTCATTAAAAGGCAAATTCCTTCAAAAGGCTTTGTAGGCAAGTCAGAGTTGTCACCCAAAGGGAGTGCGGGGCAGTAGGGGGAGCGTCATACAGAAATCTGGAAGGGCTCTATTTGAGGAAGAAAGCATATTCTCCGGACTCTGGCAACACTGAGTCACTAAGTGGTTCTAGGGATGGTAGGGACCTGAATCCCACTCCGTGAACCACCCACAGGTCACAGAGCCCTGAAAGGAGAAAGCTGCATAAACCGAGGCCCCCGGGGAGCTGGGTGGAGTTCAGAGTCATGGGGAACCTCAACCGCAAGCTTTGCACAGAGAAAGCATGGAGATCAAGCTGACAGCACTAGAAGAGGCACCCTGGGGGACTGAGGACTAGGGACCCTTCCCCCTATTTCTGGATTCAATAAATCCAAACATTTCTATATGATTTTAAGGTACGAAAGGAAACAGACACACACTGGCAAGTGACTGAACTGGTTTAGAAAAATAAAGGATGTTATATTTCGTGCATCTCAAGTTCTATCTTACATACTCACAGTGGATTCCCAGATACAATTTTGTATACTCGTGGGAAAATATTTTGGTATATTTTCAAGCGTCATCATTCATTGTCTCTTGAGATGGGGTAGAAACTAGAGGGGGTTTCAATTTACTGTGTCACTTTTCTTTATGTTTTGAGGACAGTGAAACTTATGCATTGCTATAATAATGATGATGATAATAATAATACCATTTGGGAAAAAATAAGCCCACAGTAAAAGCTTTGCGTTGTCAGTAATGTTTCCAGGACCTTCTCAGACTTAGATAAGAATTTGTTTGCTAGTCTCCTGAAGGTTCTAGATGTCTTCAGATATTTGGTCTGTATCTACGAACTGAAAAGGACATGCCTTTCACTGGTCACACCCTGAGCGGCCCCATTGATCAGGGTATTGCCACTTGGAATGGGAGAGGCTGGGCCATTGGCTTCAGAAGTTCCTCCTTAAGGCACAGAATGTAGTCAAGCTCAGCTCTGGCTTTCATGGTTAGTCATTCAGGTAGCTCAGGGCATCAACCGTTGACCCGTCTGCTTACGAACTCTTGCCAGGAACTGTCTGCAGGAGTGAGTTCCATGTTCTGCTGTGTCACCATGCACCTCTCACCATACTGGTCCACGGCTAGACACCTGGCTCAAACAGGGGCAATCTGATTCTGTGTCTCACAGTAATTTGATGGGGATGAAAAGGGTGTTGGTCTCAGACATGCATACTTACAGGCAGCAGAGAAAACTTTTAGAAAGCAGGAAGAAAGGATGGCAGCTGAGTGAGAAATGGGGGCAATTAGAACATCAGTCCTGATGGCTCAGCTGTGCCAAGTTCCAGTCTCTGCCCAAGGCCCCATGGTCTTTGAGTTTTGTGAGGAACCCCTGTACCTTGGAAAAATTTCCCTCATTTTGCTCAAATTGAATTCATTTGGTTTCAGTTGCTTACAATCAAAGCGTCCTAAGGAAGGAAGGAAAAAACTCATCTACCCACAGCTTAAACAAGTGAGAAATACAGTTGACCCTTGAGGAAGGCAGAGGTTAGGGATGCCAACATTGTGTATAGTGGAAAATTGGAATATAAATTACAGTCAGCTCTGGTACCCAAGATTCCTGTGAATCCACGGCTGCACATTCACTGATTCAACCAACTGCAGATTGTGGAGTACTGTAGTATTTACTATTGAAAAATCCATGTATAAGTGGACCCACACAGTTCAAACCCTTGTTGCTAAAGGGTCAACTGTAATCCTCACTTGGGAGGGTCCATAAATAGGGGGAAAGATTTGTCTCCGCCTTTTCACCGATAATAAGGGCTCGTGATACATTTCTTCCCTGTGCAAATTATGAATTTATAGGAAAGACCAAAAATATTTGCTAGAGAATTTTGACAGACAATAGGATATTCTGACAACCCTGTGTAGACGATTACCGAATCCAAGCTGCTACTGCTTACAGGACAGGCCAATCGAGAGACCAGATGTCAGGGCAAGGAATAGCGACTTTATTCAGAAAACCAGCAGATGGAGAAGATGGTGGACTGGTGTCCCAAAGAACCATCTTGCCTGAGTTTGGATGTTGGGCATGGTCAGGATGTTTCCTATGAGCTAAACAAAGGTATTTTAGCTTTACTCATAGGCGTGGGAGGCAGGGTTCCTGGAGATGGACCATTAGGTGTACTTTAAGCTATAGGCAGCATCCCTTTAGTGATTAAATGTAGCAAAAGCAATAGAATACAAAGCTGAAAGTAAAAGAAACAGATCCAATATGGGGTCAGATTTGTTCTTCCCTCTTAATACATCCAGTCCACTCTCAGCATCCTTTAGCTACCCTGGCAGTTAGAAGTGATGCTAACAGCACCCTACTTTCCTCCGTATCTTATACAGAATAACTGCATCTGACTTTTCAGCCTAAAATATAATAATCTGCACTACTACTGTCAGGAAACAGAAGAGGGCACCCTAAGAATATTTAAGCAGCAGCAAACAGTGCCTCCAAAGTAGTTTAAAGTATACAGTGAATGTTTTTTCTTAAGCATAGGAAAGCAAAGCATGGTCAGTTTTGCAACTAAAGTTATTCTGCAGAGCTCCGTGATGAAGGGATGAAGAGCAAGAATGCCCAAGTTCATCTCTGAGAAATAAGGCAAGGCCTAAAATAAAACTTAATATCTGTCAAACATGGTATATTCTCAAATAATCTAATTGAATTGTCACACTGGTTTAGTGAAAAAGGGTGCTCAGAGTTATTACTGTTTAATGAGTATGGAGAAGGAAATAATCAAACTTTTATAGAGCAATTTCTATATGCCAAACATATGTCTATGAACATGACTGAATACAGCAACTCAGAGGTAGGCACTGAACCCCCCCTCCCCCCAACACTTCAGTAAGGAAGGGATCATTGTCACTAGCCCCTCTTCGGGCCCATCCAAATAGTCCCCTCCATAAGGATAGGATCGGAAATAAACAGATTATTTAAGAAATTTACGTTGAATTAAGAGGATGGAGAAACCAAGAGGAAGGAGAGAGATGAAGATAACGAGAAGAAGGAAGGATAGGACCAGGCAGGTGGAGAGAAAGAAGCGGGGGAGGATGGGGGCGGGGGGACAAATGGAGAAGAAGGAGAGAAGAGACAGAGCAACAAAGGGAAAGAGAAGGAGGGAGGGGAGACTGGGGGGGAAGGCTACTCCTGAGCCTTCAAAAAGGCCTCCATAGATCTGAGTGACCACCATTCCCTTTATTCTCATACACACAAACAGCCCAAATACACATTTCAGAGGCCCAACATGATACCAGACAGTGTCCACATAGGCTCCAGTGTCCACGCCTACTAGTGAATGCTTAGGAGGGAGCCAAATGCAGCTGCTAGAAGGGGAACCATCGAGGGAGGGTATTACTTGAGCAAGCTCAAGAAGCAGCCTTCACAGAAAGGCTTACCGGTCTCCAGCTGTTCATTAGTTAATGAATATGAAATATTGACTCAAGGATGGTCCCACAGGTGTTCAGGAAAACAGTCTCATTTCAAACCAGTCAGTTGCCCTGAGCCGGAGGCTAGGTGGGTGGGGGAGGGAGAGAGTCCTTTACCGGCCCCCCCTTTACCTCTCCCCAGAGCCTCAGGATAACCTGGGTCATTGGATCCAGATACTTCCTCCCCTTCTCTTCTGGGGGGGGGGTCCTGAAATAAAGACAAAGGAACACATCTGTTCCCCTCCTCTTTCTAAACACTTCAGGACAGGGACAAATTGAGTCCCAAGGTTTGGCAATTGCTGTAGGTAAACCACTCCTCTACTCCCTTTTAAAAAAAATTAACTCCTGTGAATTTATTTCAAAGTATATTTGAAGAAAAATAAACTGGCACATGAAGCCCTCAATTTCACAACTATTGTGAAAGGAGCCAAAGGAGCCACTTATATCTTTTTAAAGTAGATATTCTAAAAAATTAGACCAAGTAGTGTGTAGTTATGACGATAAATATTGAGACCAGAGGGTTAATGGCTGCAGTTTGAGAAACACAGATTTAAGACAGATCAACTAGGAGTGTTGGAAAAATGGGTGGGTGGGTGGGTGGGTAGATGTGTACATGATTCAGGAGTGTTAGATGGATAGATGAGTGGATGGATGGATGGTTGGACTATTGGATGGTTGCATGAGGGATAAGTGTGTGATGTAAGATGTTCCCTTAGCTTAATTGTTTGCCCGTGCAAAGTGGGTGCTACTTGATTGAGAGGAAACGGAAAGGAGCGCATCTGATTCCTGTCCAATGCACCTTGACAAATAAGGGTGGGGTAATCCCTTCACAAGTGAGCTAGCAACCTATGTTAATTAAAATGTTTATTTTTCTTATGATCTCAGGATCTCACCAAAATTGTTAAGAATGTGGGCTCTGGAATCAGATTTCCTTTGTTAACTTCTAGCTCTCACTTGCTGTTGACCTTGGGCAAGTTGCCTTACTTCAGTGCCCGTGCCCCCTCAGCTGTAGAATGAGGCCCATCTTAGAACCTGCTCTGAAGTGTTGCTGTGAAGTTGACAAATAAAGGCATCCGAAACAATCAACCTATACAATCCAAATTGACATTAATTGATGGATGATTTTGCTTTGCTGGTATTAAATTGATGGAGTATAATAAAATGAAAAGATATTTGCATGTTTTAAGTTTCCCTTGTCAGTTTGAATTGATTATCAATTTTGCTGTTTTTTCCATTTTAACAATGAAGTTATTTTTCATCTCTAATCATTAGTTTGATAAGCCATTCAATTTAATTGTGTACCCCCAAATACAGTATTGAATTTTTAAGTAGCTGTCTAATGAAAGATTTATTTTGACTTATATACTACTTTAAAATAACTTTTTTTGGTAGGCAGACTCTAAAATAGTTCCCAACCACCCCTCCTTGTTCCCACACTTTAGTGTAATCCCTTCCTCTTAGGTGTGGGCTAGACTAAGGGTCTCAGATCTAACGAATAGAATGTGGCAAAAGTGAAGGGATAGATCACTTCTGTGATTAGGCTATAAAAGACTCCAGTTTCCATCCTTCGTTCTCTCTTTGCCTCTGACCCCTGGCTCTGGGGAAAGCAAGCTGTGATGTCATGAGTAGCCTTATGGAGAGGTTCACATGGCAGGATCTGGTATCTCTGGCCAATAGCCCATAACACCTGCCAACCGATGAGTAAATGGTGGTGGAAGCAGGTCCTCCTCCAGTCAAGTCTTGAAGTGACTACAGCGCCACTGATACTGTGATCACAGCTTTGTTAGAGACCCTGAGTCGGAGGCCTTGCCCCAGAGAAACTGTGGGATAGTGTACGTTGTCTGAAATTGCTAAATTTGGGGGTAATTTGTTATGCAGCAATGGAGAGCTAATACATTATCAAAATTTAAGAACCTATAGAACCTTAAAGAAACACTGTACTGAATCACTAAGGTTCCTCAACCTATTGTGCATATAAGCTTTGGCCATTAACTCAACCTTTTTGAATTCTATTTCCTCATCCATGATATGGGAATAATAAACCCCATAACCCCACAAAATTGTTCATTTATTTAACCTTTGCTGTAAAACTGGTAGTAGAATTTCTTACTCCACAAAGAAGTTTGTGAAAACACAAGCTCCCTGTTTGCTACATTCTGTGAAGGTGGAAACGGACGGCCTTTGTGAGGTTGCAGAATTTAAATACGAGTTTTTGGGACCTCCCTGGTGGCGTAGTGGTTAAGAATCCACCTGCCAATGCAGGGGACAAGGGCTTGAGCCCTGCTCTGGGAAGATCCCACATGTTGTGGAGCAACTAAGCCCGTGCCACATAACTACTGAGCCTGTGCTCTAGAGCCCACGAGCCACAACTACTGAGCCCGCGTATCACAACTACTGAAGTCCGTGTGCCTAGAGCCCGTGCTCCTCAACAAAAGAAGCCACCGCAGTGAGAGGCCCGCGCACTGCAATAAAGAGTAGCCCCCGCTCACCGCAACGAGGGAAAGCCCGTGCGCAGCAATGAAGACCCAACGCAGCCAAAAATAAATAAATAAAATAAAATAAAAAACAACAGATTTTGAAATGGGTGTTTTATCTTGGGAAAACTAAACCTAGATCAATGTGCTCAACCTGCCTTTGAGTCCAAACAGGAATTCAAGTCCAAATTAAGTCTGACTCAACTGTCACCTCCTTAAAGGAGGTCTATCCAGATGACCTGGCCGGAAGTAGCTCCTCTTTTTATCTCTTCACGGCATTTAGCAGTTATGGAATTTATTGCGTTCATTTGTTTCTTCTCCCTCAGGAAAGTTAATATTTTGAGGGCAGGGACCTCTCTGCCTGGTTCATGGCTAGAACATTGCCAACATGCACTAGGAGCTCAATACAAAGGTACTGAGATTGCCTGCCTGACATGGAGGGGGGAAATGTGCTTCCTGCCTTTGTCATCCTGCCAAGAAAGGGTCACTGAGCCTTTAGGGTAAAGGACCTGATTAAAAATAAAGAAATCATCGTTATGTTCAATTTAGGATTTTTCTGGTTTTCATAGGATTCAGTATAAATTATAAAAGGCTGTAAAAACTGTTGAAAAATCTGTAGCCCAGAAAGTGAGAGATGGACCAAAATATCTGAGGCCCTTCTACCTGCTAGCAATACCCTTTTGAAACACTTATGTTTCAAGGAAGGAAATTACCATGTTTTCCCTTCGCTGTCATTGTTAATATTTGCTTAGGAAATAGACCCATTCCTGGTTCATAGGTGGTTAAGTACCCATGTTCAGAACTTGTAATTGAGAGAAAGAGAGGTTAACTTCTGAAATTCTTATCTGGAAGGTTAATTTTCTTCTACAGAACCTCCATTTATCCTCTTCCTGGACTGTATCCTTTGTTGAGTGAGCAGATGTGTGCATTCGTGTGTGTGTGTGTGTTTGAGGGTTGGGGGGCTTTGAAAGAAAGAATGAAGGGGAAACATGGATGTATTCACATTTTTAAAAGTACCATAGTTGAAAAGCATTTCCATGTAACATTCTGGAAAAAGTACATCACTTATATCACTCCATTTGAGGCCCTGAAAGGATAACATGCAGTTGTACTAAATAAGTTGCTTTAGAAAGATGTTTAGAAAATAACAGCTCTATAGTCATCTCTTCTTCATCTCAGGGAGTTCACTGAGTCTTTAGCCTAAACAAAGGTCTAGCCTTCTCATTTAGTTTACCTTCTAAAGTAAACATCACAAGATGAAAGATTAATTTCGTATTTTCACAGATGTGGGAAAGGGTTACGGGGAGCTGTTTTCCGTCTTACTTAACCCTTCTTCCCTCAGGCCTGATTCTGGATCTGAATAAAGACAATATGTTCCAAATTGCCAATCACATTCGTCTCTGTGTGGGCTGCTTAAAACATGCAAACGGCTCCGAAAAATGCCTCTCATCCTACAAAGATAAATGAAGGTATGCATCACCATCAATTGCAGTGGAAGTCAAAGGAGGACAGAAAGCATTGATAAACGAGGAATCTTTGCCTCTCCTCATAGACAAACATTCTGTAAGGAAACACGAGTGTTGATGGATGACATCAGCCTCCTGACTGTCCGCACACCTGTAGCCTCCACTGCAACCCACCCTCCCTAGCATTGCCGGGGAAATCTCCCTAAAGGATAGCTTTGTTTACTTTCATACTCAAACATCTTCATTGACTCCATACTGTCCATTAAGGAAATAAAGCCCGACTTTTTCATCCCAGTGTTCAAGGCCCCAATCAACCTGGCCATACATATTAGCCACAGCTTCTCAATGTATTGCTTATATACTGGCCAAAGTCAACTACAAGGGATCCTTATTACCTTAGTATGTATCAGAGTCTCCGTAGCGATGATGTTCCCAAAGGGAATCAAAACTCTAAGTTTTATGACCTCTTCATGGCCAATCTGTGAAAGTCAAGAAGTGAAAGAGGTCAGTCATCTCATGTTACCGTACAATTGTGACAAAAGTATTGCACACACACACACACACCTCAGCCTTGATCCATCGTTTAAGACTTAGCAAATTGCTGTGATTATAATTGACAGATTGTAAAATATAAACTTACTTTGTAAGTTTTTCATTTTTGAGAAATTTCCAATCAAATTTTCCTCCATTTATTTAGGAACTTTTGGTTCACACTTGAAATGGATTCCCTTTAATAACATAGGAGCAAAGACCAAAGGAAATTGCTATGTCAAAATATTCCATACTTTTCTATTCTTGCTGAAGTGTACATCTTCCTTATCCTTCTAGGTACAGCTCAGATACTACTTCTTCTAAAAATCTTTCCTAACCTTTAATAAAAAGGAACCCTTCTCCTCAAAACACCCAGCAGATTTTGCTTGTAGCAGCTACAGAACATTTCAGATGTTGCCTTGAGTTATAGGTACTTGACTACATAGGCCCGGCCAAGGATAGGTTCATTCATTCATTCAGCTAATATTTGTTGAACTCTTTATGTATGAATCAGTGCTCTGGGGTTGGTGGGGAGATAATATCCTAAACCATATCTATATTGAATTCTATTTATCCAACAAATGGGCAGACAAGCCCATTTCCATTCTATGGGCTTTCCAAAAAAGAACAGAACAGTTACAAACTTGCATGTCACTTAGACAAAGGGAGATAGATTACTTTGCACTGTGGGACTCTGTATAAAAGGAAAAGTTGGGGGAATGACAACTCCTCCTTTCAGGGGACCCGCACACAGGCCAGCTCCCGCCTTGTCTTAGTCCCACTGCATGGTTGCTGGTGATCTGCATCTCAGCCTCTGTGTGGCCAAAAGCAGAATCGGGCAGGTGGTGCTCTGGTGGAGTGGTGTCAGATGGAGCCACAGGCCCCATCCCTGGTGAATCCTGTAATTAGTTTGGGTTAGTTTCTGCAGAATTGGAAAGCTGTTTCTCAGCGTAACGTTGGCCAATAATTCACAAGTTGATCCAAGTTTGTGTCCAAGATCCTTCAAGGAGAGGATAGAGAAGGTGGTTCTTGGCTGGAATCTCCGTAACACTGATCAGCGTTCCATGTCAACCTTTGTAGAGAATCCAGAATTTAAAATGCCAAAGAACAGAGTTTAGTGGTCATGAATCACTCAGTGACTGTTGAGACCAGCCATGTGACATGAGTGCATCAAGCGGCTCGGTATAGTAATGAGGACTGTGATAGAGTGAGCGAGAGATTGCACACCCCTTTTAAAGGGGTTCAAATTCAATTTTTTTGTAAACTTGTGTGCTTAACACAACGTAATTTGGGGTTTGATGTGGCCTACGGATGCCAGTTTGCAAATCCTAATTTGACAACAATGAATCTTTATTTAAAAATTATTTTTCCTTCCTCCCTCCTTCCCTCCCTTCGATTTTTGCAGCTGAGGCGTCTTCCCAATATCTCTTTGTACTGAGAACAAGGTCATTTTTCCTTACAACAAATAATCAGTTCTTCTACTAAAGCGAAGGGGAAAGTGGTGGATATGTTATCCTAGAGTTTTAAATGTTGAACTCCAAGCTCATGTGCATGCTTGGAACCAGCGTTGGGACTACAAACTGATTCTGGTAAGTCTACTAACATGATAGGAAATGTGTAGACTGCTGTTCAGTGCTGCGGTGGCCCCGATGGCAGGCTGAAGCTGGAAGCGTGGCTGAACCTCCAGGGGTGTTTCTAGCAGTCTTTAGGAGGGGACTGTAGAAAAGATAGGCCTCGGTCGGCATCCTGTCTCCTGTTCACAAGGAGGGACCTTCTCAAGAGGGGGGAAACCACAGGACACTTCCTTCCTGTCGTTCCCAGGACAAAGTGTCATGAAAGTTTAAGTAGTTTGTCACTGAAGGTTTATCCCTTGCCACCAAATGTCATAAATATAATTGTAAAGGCTGCATAATGTTCTGTGTACATGTGATCATTTATTAAAATAGTCCTCTACACTTACACATTTTGGTAACTTTACCAAAGTAAAGTTAATTTAATTTTATTTTTTTAAACAGCAGGTTCTTATTAGTCATCCATTTTATACATATTAGTGTATACATGTCAATCCCAGTCTCCCAATTCATCCCACCACCACCACCACCCCCATCTGCCCCCCGCTTTCCCCCCTTGGTGTCCATACGTTTGTTCTCTACATCAAACATGCTATAATGTTAGTAAACATTTTTTGTACATTCCCAAAAGACCTACATTTTATTTGTTCACTTATAAAACTTCATTAGTTTACTATACCCCTTAAGTGAGTAAAAACCTTAACTTATTTTCATCTTGCATAATTTCCTTAGAAATGTAACAAAATGGAATGTACTCGTGGATTATAAACCAGGCCACACTGCAGGACATACTGCAGAAGAATCATCTAGAGAGATTTTGAGCAATACAGGTTCCTGGATTCGTTCCGTAGGAAACTCTCATTTGTGAGATTGGATCTAGAGTCGGAGCCTCTGTATTTTAAGCAGAGGCTGCCCAGGTGTGGCCAGTCTGTGTTCAGGCTTGGGTACCACTGTAATGTGTTATTATGAGAATGTCTCCATAACTCTCATGTACATATATATCATCATCCTTCTTAAACTTGACACCTCTTATTTATAGCCAGCAACTCAAGAATTATTTGACCATGATGCTCCTGTTAAAATTATAATGGATTGATGGAGCATCAGATGCTTATAAATTAAAATTCATGATAGGATTAAAGTAAAATGTTCTTTCAGGTGAAATAACTGTGGCAAGAAACAATGAACATGTGACTATTCTGTTTAATATAGAATAAAATATATCACAAGTATGTTAGAATTATAAGGCATAAGATACATAACAGAGACCAGAGCTCATTAATAGGGTGGTATACCAGTCTAGGGTGAGCTGGTAAGTGTGTCTCAAGCATCAATTTACAGATTAATAGTATTGATGAATTGGGTATAGCCTTTCATGTTCCTTTTGATCTTCAGAATGGTGCCCCATTTCCCAAGTCAGTTACGTGTTTTTATTATGATATACTTACGTGCGTGTGTGCATATATATTAGAGAAACTTTGGAGAAAAAAATGAATGTTACCTTTAGAATACCTATACACTACAGAGAGCACTAGTACCAAGAAATGCAGTTTGGGAAATACTGAATTAGGGCATGTACTGTTGCAAAGGGAAATACATTCAAACTAAGTCACACAACAAAGAGGTTTAAGGAAAGAATATAAGAACATTTCACACGAACCAGAAATGACAGCATCACAACTAGCACATAGTAAGTCCTTGCTAGGTTTAGTTGTTGAGATGGTGAACGCATTTCCCTGTAGACACCTGGAAATCAAAATACCAAGCTACCTAAGGTTTCATATTTAGTCTATCTCAGGAGAGAAATGAAGAAATGAACTCCAAGTTTCTGGGTGGAATGTGGTTCTATGTATTAGGCTAGCAAATGGGAATAGCATTTGGAAGATTATTCAAAAACCCAGAAGAGTAAGATAAAGTGGCAAACTATTATGTCTGTGATTTTTTTTTTTTTTTTTGCGGTACGCAGGCCTCTCACTGCTGTGGCCTCTCCCGTTGCAGAGCACAGGCTCCGGACGCACAGGCTCAGCGGCCATGGCCCACAGGCCCAGCCGCTCCGCGGCATGTGGGATCCTCCCGGACCGGGGCACGAACCCGCATCCCCTGCTTCGGCAGGCGGACTCTCAACCACTGCGCCACCAGGGAAGCCCTCTCTGTGATTTTTGAATGCAGACACACACAGTGGCTCCCAGCAGTGTACTGTTTTTTGTTTAGCCACTACTGTTTGAATTCCAAGTGGAAAGGAAGACTTCTGTCAGTAGAAGTATATACTGGTGAATAATTCAGGAATGATAAAGTTTTTGTTTTTAAAAACACTGAGTTTTTCTCTTTAAAACGATGAAATTTTTTCTCTGAATATATATAATCCTTCTAAAAATATCTAGTGAAAATCTCTTGCATCTCAAATCTACTGCTCCCAGAATTAATCACTAGTAGTCATTCAATTTATGTATATACATACATTTTGTGGGCATATAGATTTAGTACTGATGGGCTAATACCATACAATTATTCTATAATCTGCTTTTTTCACTTGATGTATTATTGACACCATATCAATAAACAGATATGGCTGCAAAATTTTCCACCCTACAGATGGACTATAATTTTTTTGACCACATGGACATCGCTTTTCCTCCTGAATTGTTGCTATTATAAATATGTGCACAATAAGTTGCAATCATATACATTTATCTCCTTGTATTCTTGGGTAATTCTTAAAAGTGGAATTTCTGGATTGGTATCAGATTAGTTTGTGTCCAAGTCTGTGTGGCAGGCAGAATGATGTGCACCCCCTCCCCAAAGATGTTTATATCCTAATTCCCAGAACCTGTAAAAGTTAGGTTACGTGGCAAGGAGGAATTAAGGTTGCAGATGAAAGTAAGGTTGCTAATTTGATAAATGTTTAAAAGTGGAGATTATCCTGGATTATTTGGATAGTCCCAACGTAATCGGGAAGCAAAAGAGAAAGTCAGAAGATGTGAGCACAGAAGGAAGGCATAGAGAGATGCAACTTTGTTGGCTTTAAAGGTGAAGGAAGAAATGAATGAATGAATGAATGAATGAAAGGAAGAAAGGTGAAGTAAGAGACCATGAGCCAAGGAATGTGGGCAGCCTGTAGCTGGAAAGGGCAAGGACATGGATTCTCCCCTAGAGCTTCCAGAAAGGAGCACAGCTCTGCCAACATCCTGATTTTTAGCCCAGGGAGACCGATGTCAGAACTCTAACCTACAGAACTGTAAGGCGATAAATGTGTGTTGTTTTCATTCACCAAATTTGTGGTGATTTGTTACAGCAACGATAGAAAGCTAATACAATCTACTCCCTGATCAACCGAGTCAGAGTCAGCATCATTTCTCGACTGGTTTTTATTTTTTGTTCCACTTTAGGGTGAAAGGATGGCTTCAGGGATCTCATGATACCATGGACTGTGGGCCTCCTCAAAAGGGGCCTTAAGTATCATAAAGGGATGAGATTTGGGAGGCTTATAAATATGATTTTCCAAATCTCACCACAGAGAGTTGACGGTGACAGTTATAACCCACGTCTCTGGGTTTCAGCCCATTGCCTTTTCCCCCACCATGTCTCCCCAGGCCCCAGCTGTGGCAGACACCAGATGGCTTTGCTGAACTGCCAGTTAACAGCTCCCTTGGTCCTTACCTTTGTGTACTAGAAGCTGTAAAAGCCTCTGCAGTACCTTGCATGTGACATGACGTGGCTCTGTTCTGGCCAGTGAATGGAAGTCAGCCACCACGCCTTCCTTCCTCATTTTTCTTACCTTGATTAAAGACACAAAGGCTAGATCTCCAACATCCATCTTGCAATAATCAGGGAAAGACCACGAGATTATCAGACATGTTGGCCCCGACATCACTGGGTCCCTGGGACAGATATCTTTACGTGAGAAAAATAAACTCCTATTTGCTTAAGCTACTGTCAATTATTTATCCGATGATTTGCATTCCTACCAGATAGATTCCCTTTCTATTCTTTACTCATACCCTACCCTCTTTTTCTCTTCCAGTCTAATCCTATCCATCCTCAGTCAACCTCCCTCATGAAGCTTCCTTTGCATTAAGGCTCGTGAAAACTTCCACCTTCTCCCAACACCTCCAGCACCATTTAAGCTTGCTATTTTATGTTGTGTATTTTTCCGACTGCCTCATGTGTCTCATCCTTGGCTGCTCTCTAGAGCAGTGCTGTCCAATGGAACTTTCTGCCATGAGGGGAATTTCTGTATCTGTGCAGTCCGATACAGTAGTCACTAGCCACATGTGGTCATTGAGTACTTGCAACGTGGCTAGTGCGACTGAGGAACTAAAATTTCATTTAATTTCATTTTAAATAGTTACATGTGGCAAGTAGCTACGATATTGGTTAGGCCAGCCCTCGAGTGACAGTTCCTTAAAAGAAACAATGATAATTCGTACACTTGTTTACTCTAGCAGAGGGGTAGGCAACAAGTACGTAGTAAATCATTTTTAGATGACCTTTAATTATTCCACATCACCCAGAGCTGAAGGGTGAATCAATATGGTCAAATATTCCCATTTTTCAGGAAAATCTGGAATTCAGGATGCTTGGCTGAAAACATAAGATTTTTTTAATGTTGGTAATTCAAAACTTCAGAGAAAACAGCTCCGGGTCGCACACATAAAAGACACATGTTGGCCAAATGTGGCCAGAGGCCCACTAGTTTGAGGCCTCTGACCCATAAGATAAATTTCAGATTTTCACCAACATGGGCGAAATGCTGCCAGCCCAGGCTGGACTTCTGCTGTTCCTCCCCAGTGGCTCTAGCGCGCCTGCCGTTCCCCAACCCCAGACACATCCTGCACTCGTATTCCTTGATGCCTTTGCTTCTGCCATTCTCGGTGCTTCTACAACACCCTCCCCTATGCATGCCTCAATACCCTTGACTTCATAGGCAAATCCCATTTATTACTCAGGGTTCAGCTCAGTCATCTTTCCTTCTATAAAGTCTTTTCTGAATCTGCACAAAACCAAAAGTCTAACATAGCCCATTGCACAGACAACTGCTATTTGATTTCTTCTGTATTAGAGTTAGTTGCTTATCAAGCAGCTTTAGTAATAATTACTGCCAGTTTCCAAGCACTGTGCTAGGTGACTTGCATAACTAACGGTGCTAAGGGGTCTGCATAACTTACTACCTGTTCTCCCCAGGGTTAATTAAGTCTCAGTTGCTATTTCCGCCTCTGCAAAGAATAGGTAATGATAGTAACTACTTCCTGAACTGGTGAAGAATAAAAGAGATAATGCATGTCCAGTGCCTAGTACAGGGTCTGGAGACAGTAACCTCTCAGTTTTCCCTCTTGGTCATCTCTTACCCTGGATATAGAGTATGCCCATATGGTCATGTGATCTGACTTAAGTTAGTTGGATGGTCTGACTTAAGATTTAAGATCCAAATTTGGTGGAAAATCCATGCAACTATTTTAACCTGAAATAGCAAGTAGATAAAACAATGTTGTTGATACAGAATGTCCAAGGCCACAGGGGTGTTAATGCAGGGATTTAAACTCAGGTCTGTTTGAAATCGAAGCCCGACAGTGGAAAAGCCCGGGAGATGGGCTGATCACCTATTTCCCAGGCTGGAAAAGCGACTAAAACCAGTAATGGCTACGGGACTTAGCAAGGATTACACTGCCAGAGCAGGAACCCGAGTCCAGGTGTCCTGCCTCCATGGCCTTCTTCCATTCTAGCCAGGGGCTTCTCCCTACCTAAAAAGCAGTTTGCATTCAGGACCATCCTAAAGGAGGGATGGAGCTTCTGGGCGGCCTTTGTATTTCCTTAAGACACAGTCCTTGGAATAACAGCCTGGAGCAGACCCGAGGATCATCCTGGAAGGCACTCAGGCTCTGAAGATGCCACAGGGCACGGCTGCCCTCCATGACAGCCAGTCCAAAGGGGAAGGGGCACGCGCCTGCATTCAAAGCTGATAAGCAGACCTCTCAGGACACTCCGCCCAGCTCTTCTTTGTTTCTTCTTGGGCCTTTGAAGAACCTGGAATATCTAGAAAGATCTGTTTCATGCCAAAAAGAGCAGGCCCTCTGCCTCCCAAAAAGAATAGCTTCATTTCTTAGAAGAATAGCATTCATAAGGCTGTGAGGCCTTTGGCTTCCAAGAATCCTTGAGTGGTAGAAAGTCACAATAAATCCTTTCTTATTTCCTTGGGGGGAGGGGAAATGGATTTATTTTTTTATTGCGGTAAGAATGCTTAACACGAGATCTAGTCTCTTAAATTTTAAGTGCACAGCACAGCATTGTTAATATAGGCACGGTATTGTAATGCTGCACATCTGTAGAACTGATTCATCTTGTATGACTGAAACTTTATACCCCTTGAGAAGCAGCTTCTCATTCCCCCCTCCTCGTAATCCCTGGCAACCACCTTTCTACTCTGTTTTGGAGTCTGACTGTTTTAGATACTTCATATAGGTGGAATTATGCGGTATTTGTCTTTCTGTGACTGGGTAATTTTTCTTAGCATAATATCCTCCAGTTCCATCCAGGTTGTCACACACAGCAGGATTTCTTTCTTTTCTAAGGCTAATGATATTCCATTGTGTGTATATACCAAATTTTTTTTACCCATTCGTCTGTCAATGGACATTTAGGTTGTTTCTGTAGCTTGGTTATTGTGAATAATGCTACAACGAACATGGGAGGGCTAATATCTCTTCAAGATCCTGATTTCCATTCTTCTGGGTATATACCCAGGAATGGGGGTGCTGGACGATATGGTAGTACTGTTTTCAACTCGAGGAAGCTAGATACTGTTTTCCCTAGTGAGCACAACATTTTGCATTCCCACCAACCGTGTACAAGAGTTCCAATTTCTCTACACTTACTACCTTTCGTTTTTTGATAATTGCCATCCTAACAGGTGTGAGATGATATCTCATTGTGGTTTTGGTTTGCATTTCCCTGATGGTTAGTGATGTTGAACATCTTTTCATCTATCTGTTGGCCATTGGTATGCTTCTTTAGAGAGATGCCTAGTCAAGTCCTTTGCCAATATTTTAAAATGAGTTGTTATTATGCTATTGAATTATGAGAGTTTCTTTTTCTTCTTGGATATTAACCCCTTACCAGATATGTGACTAGCAAATATTTTCTCCCTTTCCATAAGTTCCATTTTCACTCCATTGACTGTTTCCTTTGCTATGTAGAAGGTTTACAGTTCGATGTAGTCCCATTTGCCTATTTTTGCTTTTGTTGCCTGTGCTCTTAGTATCATATCCAGAAAAATCATTACCTAGGTTGTCATCATGAAGCTTTCCCCGACGTTTTCTTTTAAGAATTTTATCAAAAATAAAAAACAAAACTTGCAGGCTACAGCAAAAGCAGTACTAAGAGAAAAGCGATAAATACCTACATTAAAAAAACAAAGATCTTAATTTTACACCCGTAGAAACTAGAAAAAGGAGAACAAACTAATCCCACAGTTAGTAGAAGGAAAGAAATGATGAAGATTGGAACAAAAATAGAGAATAGAAAAACAGGAAAATCAACAAAACTAAGAGTTGGTTTTTGAGAGAGAAAACTGAAATGCTTAGTTAGATTAACTAATGAAGGAAATTGAAGACTCAAAATAAAAATTAAATTGAGACATTACAACTGATGCCACAGAAATAAGGATCACAAGGGTCTGCCATGAACAATTACACAGCAACAAATTTGTTAACCTAGTAGAAATGGATAGATTCCTAGAGACATACACCCTGCTGAGACTGAATCATAAAGAAATGGAAAATCTGAACAGACCAATGACAAGTAAGAAGACTGAATCAGTAATCAAAAACCTGCCAACAAAGAAAAGCCCAGGACAAGATGGCTTCACTGGTGAATTCTACCAAACATTTAAAGAAGACTAGGAGAGAATACAGATACTCCTGACCACAGCTCCAGACTGATGTTCACATGTTTGCCAGCCCGTCTTCCCTTTCTGGAGGATGACCCATGTGTCTACATTCCTGCTTCCCCCGCATCCAGCAGAGCACCAGGTGAACATACAGGAACTAGAAGATACACAGTGCTCGGCGAGTGTTGAGTGAATGAACAACCCATTCCACAGGAAGGAGTTAAAGGAGTCTTCTCCCTAATAGCAGCACCCTTCCTCTTTCATCTTTATTTTTACACCATCCACCAAAGGCCCAGGGGAATCTGAGCATAATCACAACCCCACTTCAATAATTTTGTCATTTCCAGATAAGACCATTTACACCCAGTCTCAGCGCCCTGGACTTTGTCTGCAGTGTAGGGTTCTCACGATGACAGCTCCTACAGAAGAGGGCTGGGTGCTTTGGTGCAGGGCCTCCATGGTTAACCGCTAGGGGGGGTGACCCCAGCAGCCCCTGCTCAGAGGTCCACATTGCCGTTCAGAGTTCTGCCTAGAGAGATGAAAAAGTAACCACAGTCCCCCGGAACTGAAAGCTCAAAGTCTGAAAAAATCTCTGCTTTGAGAAAGAGACACCTGACAGGAGCTGCGAAGTCGGCAAATCTAATTTTAGACTACCTAGGGGAAAAAAAAATAGGATCCCAAATTCAGCTATAATGGCTTTGAGGAGAATTCAGAGTGCCTGGCGAGCACATATGTACATGTGAGCCGTGATTAGGAAGGCAGCTCCTTCTGAGAGCAGCCCACACCTTGTGGGGCCTCTCTTACCTTCACTGGCAATCATAGCAAACCAGAACTAAAGGGAATTTGGACTGTCACATCTACCCATCTCATTTCACACCTGAGCAAGCCAAGGACAGGAAAGAAACCACTTTGCAGAGAGACACCGTGAGGCATGGACATTTGCCTCTCAGCTAATGGGTACATTTGTTCCCCCTAAAGCAACTGGTTGCATGAATCTGCTTCTCTGGCCTTGGATGACCTAGGAACTTGAACTCTACAAATCTCCTGAATGGCCTGACATTCAAAAAGTCTGATCAACTTTCCCAGGGAAGAATCACTCCACACGAAGTGCTGAAATTCCTTATAGTATCTCTCATCAAGCTTTCTTGATCAGCCAGCATTAGTTTAAAAAGAATATTAGCTCATCCATGAATTTTCATCCAGACTCTGTGCTTGGAGGTAGCAAATACCTTTTAGCTTACACGTTCAACTTGTGGTGGTACCCTTTCTCTGAGAAATACTCCTCTCCATACCCCCAGAAGACTTCTGCACACCCACTCCTATGCATATTTGTATCATGTGACTGTTTCGTTGCTCACAGTTGATTGGACCATGGATAATACCTAACTCAAGCTGAGCCAGTCAGATCCTCCTTTCTATGGATTGTGAAACCTGAGAGATTTAAGCCATTAGCCAGTCATCTGAGCTGGTCTCTTAAATGGAGAAAATATAATCTGGAGAGCTGTGAGGAAGGCTTAGCTATGAACATGAAAAGCAAAGAAAGCCAGTGGAAGGGAGAATAATAAGAGAGGAAGAGAATGATAAAAAGAGTGAGGGCGGGGGAAGGGAGCAAGAAAGGAAGAAACAGTGATGGAAGGAGACAGAGCCAGAGGCAAAGACACAGAGGGCAAAGGGCTGAGTGTGAGAGATTAAGAGATTAAAAACTACCTATTTCAAATTTCTTTTTCAAGTAATTGAAGAGGCCCAGGTGCTCTAGAGTTCCATGTTATCACAATGTTAACACAATGTTCTCTCAATAATTCCCCTTTCTATAATTTGAGCTTTTGTTGTTTTCTGTTCATTGCAACGGAAGAGTTTTAACTCTAAACAGCTTGGCACTCATTCAAACAGCAGTGCTGGCGAAAAAGCAAAAAGAAAAAGAATACAAGCCAAAAAGTGACACATGATAGATTATGACATATTTGGAGACTACTTAGGCTGCTTCTTATCCATTCAAACACTACCTAATTATGTTAGGTTAATAAAAACCTTCACCATCAAAAGCAATTTAATTCAGCTCTGCCACTGGGAATGTCAATTAAGAATTCTTTTGCTAGAACCATATGATGGATCGAGCAAGTTAATGTATCCAAGTTTAAGGGAAATAGAACGGAGATGGCTAAAGAGAACCGCATACTTAGTTAACATACTAGAGCCCAGCCACAGGTGCTGAAAGCTTCTTTGAGAAAGTACCTCTGGAAACCAAAGTGGGAAGTAGGGGAAGTCAGTGGGTACCAGGAAGGTGGGGGCTGATGAATGGGGATTAACCCATTGTGTCGTCACTGTGTGTCGTGTATGGCGTCATCTGGCCACACTGTATATTATTTACAGTCACTCCCTCGGACTCAACCTTTGCATCCTCAATGCCTAAACACATCGTGCAGTTATGCAGTTTCATGCATCCATCTGTCTGTTTCTACCTTGCCTTTTCTCCACAATGCTCGTAACTTATTCCTCCATAGATTAACCCTGGTGCACCTTCCAAGGCTCTGCTTGAAACATTGTCCCCTCTGGTGCCTTCACCAGCCCACCCTGGACAAATTGGGTCACCTCTTTGTCTGTTACCTCCATTTCATTCAGCATTTGATGTCTGTCATCTGCCAGGCACAGTTCTAAATGATGGGAACAGAGCAAGAAGCAAAACCCTTGCTTCACTGGCGCCTGTATTCTACATTGGGAGACAGTAGGCACATAAGCAAATAAATCTGTATTTTTCGGTATTGATGAATACTATGAAAAAAGCTGTGTAAGGTAGTGATTGATGGGGACAGGAATGGGATCTTTTTTAACATCTTTATTGGAGTATAATTGCTTTACAGTTGTGTATTAGTTTCTGCTGTATAGCAAAGTGAATCAGCTATATGTATACATATGTCCCCATATCCCCTCCCTCTTGCGTCTCCCTTCCACCCTCCCTATCCCACCTCTCTAGGTGGTCACAAAGCACGGAGCTGATCTCCCTGTGCTATGCGGCTGCTTCCCACTAGCTGGCTAATTTACATTTGGTAGTGTTTAAATGTCCATGCCACTCTCTCACTTCATCCCAGCTTACCCTCCCCCCTCCCCGTGTCCTAAGTCCATAAGGAATGGGATCTTATTCTAATAATTTTAATATGTTAGATCTAGCTGTCTCTGTGGCTGTTCCACCAACTATGAGCTCTGAGAAGATCTTTGCCTGGGAAGTAGCATGTGCTCAGTAAATTCATAATAAAATTAGGACACATCAAGGCCACAAGTTCAGTGTTTCACAGTGACTGCTGTTCCAGGTTTTACAGACAGTAAGTGAGCTAGAGAGTTAACCGATTTCTCAGTGAATGACTAAAAATTATTTTGTTCCCTGAAAAATGTATCATATTTCTCTCTGATTTCACCCAGGAATGTAATTAACTGGAAAGCTCTCAGTACTGGTACCAAACATCAATATTCCATTTCTCAGTTTCATAAATAGCTGTGTAGACTTGGCCCCATGTTCCACTTTCACTGGCTTCAATTATTTAATGCCATGCTTTCCTGTCCCAGACCTGCTGTTTATTATCTATGTGTCTCGCATTCGTTTTTCAGCCACCAACCCAGCTAGGTTGTAAAAACTTTCAGTTCCAGTACACTGGGGTTTGTTGTCTGACTTCCATTCCAAATACTGGTCGATTTGGCTATGGGGAACCTTGAGGGGCCGAACTGCTTGGCTGGAATAGGATGCATTTTGTTGAGCAAGAATATCCAACTCATTTCTGATTACAGGCATGAGGATGGAAGTATAGAAAATGCTCAGTAAGTTAGAGCATAGCATTAAAGAAGGCAGAGTCCGAGATTTGGAAGGCAGCAAAGGGCATAGTCTTTGGGACCATCTAGACCTCGGTTTGAATTTCTGTTCTGCAACTTATTATTAATGTGTTTTTGGACAAACCAATCCAGGTTCCTCCTCTCAAAATGAGGAAAATAATACCTCCTTTTCAGTGTTGCTGCAACAATCAAATATAGTGTCTGCAAAACACCTAGAGGACTATCTCACACATAATATGCACCTATAAAATTATTAATAGACCTCGATCCAAGTGGACAATAATGTTAGAAGGAAATCTACATTCTATACAGTCTCCCTCAAGATCGTATCTCAAAACTGTGTCCAGTCGTAGACAGCATAATATACTCGTACACTCTTGGTATCAAAGTAGAGAGAGGTATTCAAGAACACACTGCAGGACCACAGAGCCTAGGGACAAATTCCTTAACCTTGCAGTGAGTTCCTGTCTCCTCATCTGTAAAATGGAAGTAGTCATGGTACCTATTTCATAGGATTATTGTGAGGTTGAGTGAATACATTCACGTTACTAAGCATAGGAATCGGGAACACCAACTGCTAGTTGCAGTGACACCGGGATCAGAAGTAGGACCTTAGACAAAGTTACTTAGCTCCCCTGTGCCTTCAGGTTTCCCGTGGGAAATTAAGGAACTGGAACTCAAGGATTGTGATGCTGCTTGAGATGAAGCTGGGTTTATTGCATCCCTCGGTTTAGCACTGTTAGAGAAATCTTCAGTGACCCATGCGTTCTCTGTTGAAATGACCTGACCACTTTGTACTACTGACAATTTCCTGGGTAGGTAATGTTCTCATCTCAGCTAGGTGGGCAGTTATTTAAAGGCAGGGATGGTGCTCATTTTGTATTCCTTCTAGTGCCAGATTGTGAAAAAACTTGATTTTTATCTGCTTCATCTAAATAGGACAATATTTGCTTTTTGAACAGAAAGAGACAGAGACAGAAAGAAGTATTGACAGAAGTGAAATCTTGTCACTCTGGAAGAATATACTCAGAGACCATCGCACAATCCCAGATTCACAATGTAAAAAGCTTTGTACAGACTTACCATCTTCCAACATGGAAAGCTCAGGATTCCTAGGATGAACCTATACCAAAAGTAAACCTCATTTTAATATTTTTTAAAAAACATGTTAATTTTTTAACATTTTAAATCTTTCTCTGATCATTAAAAAAAATCTTTTTTGGAACCCTTACTAAAACAATGTGATAAACCCACCATTTGTTTAATTATAAAGGGCTAGCTCAAGTCATAGAATTAAGCCACTGACAAATTTAACATTCTATTTTTTAATTTATGCTAAACGTCTGACAACGCACCTTCTTTTTTATAGACTTTTCAGTTTTTTGTTGATGTCAACAGGCCTAGCCCTTTTACTAAGACACTCTTTTATTAATTTCTTCTCACTTGTTATTCCCTACACTAGTAGGAGGCATAAAGAGAAAGCTCCATTGCTGTGTGGATGTTGGGAAGCCAACTAGACTCGCTCATTAACCAAGAGATTCACCCTACATTAGTAGAGTTCCTCAGTGGCAAGCAACAGAAATCAATTCTGCCAACATGGAATTTCCTTAGAAGGATGAGGAAGGAGATCACAGAGTAAAAAGGAAAACCTGTGAATCAAGTGGTTGGGACAGAGACCTAATGCCCCACAAATCCTAAAATATTTGCTAGCTGGCCTTTTACAGAAAAAGTTTTGGTGATCCCTACTCCAAATAACGGAAATGGATGGACAGTATTTTCAGGATATCACGATGGGGCTAGATCTTCCTCAGTCACTTTCCATCCTTTTATCTCTTTATTTCAAGTTTCAAATTCCTAGGAGAGAGAGTCTGGCTGATTGAACTTGGGTCACATGCCTAGACCCTTCTCAGGGTTCCTTGACTGACATTCCCACTATAGCAGTATCCAACACAGTGAGACACAGTGCCTCAAAGTAAACCCAAGCGCTCTTACTGAAGGATGGAGAAATAGGTGCCAGGCAGGCAAAAACAACAGAGGTAGCCACACAGCAGCCTTGTTGCAACTCAGACTCGTGCTTCAGTAAAAATGAAAATGTATGCACACATGCTACAAGTCAGGGAGCTTCAGGTTGTTCACAAGTAGTCAAAAACAGAAATGGTAACTTTGAATGCCAAGGGTCTAATATATATTCCATTTCTCCTAGTCCCAAAGGCATTAGAAATAGCTCCTAAGGGTAAAACCGAACAGCACTGAACAGGCCTGACGCTGATAAGCAAATCATGTCACCTCCCAAGAATCAGTTTCCCCAACCTTCTCTGCCTACCTAGCAGAGGTGGGGTAAGATTCAGAGTCAGGTATGGAATGGGTGCTCCCTAATTATTTGTAAAATGGTTGAGGATCTCATATGAATAAAGGGCGTTATGTATGGAAAATTATTAGAAAAAGTAAGGCATGATTAAAAATCCAAAGCAAGCCATTTATAGTAGCGTTTGACTGTCTCTAAATGCAGTATGCTACACTTCACACATTCTTTGCTTGTCAATCATTTCTTTCTATAGCCTGTAAGTATCAAGACTTTTCTCTCCCTCCCCCCCACCCCAAACCTATCCTCATCTCTCATGGGTGTGTCCCACCAGGGTAACATGGTAAACTTTGGACACCAATCCAGTTTGTAGGATACAAGAAAATAATACTGACTTCAAGATACCTACCGCCTTCTTGGGAGTAGACAATGCCTCAAGCTCAGTTCATTGGAAGAAGTTTTCACAAAACTTTGCACAGACTGGACTCCTGAATAGCACAACCTTCAAGATGCCCACTCAAGTCAGCCTCACTTCTATCACCATAACAACCTACTTTCTCATTATTCAGTGATGGTTGTTAATCTGATTTTGTATTCCTCACCAGAGCTCCTAAGACCCTGGTATGTGCAGCCCCAAGACTAATCAGTGCTTTAGATCCATCTAGTAATAGTAACAACCACAAATCCCTAACATCGTACCAAGCATTGTGTTAAGACTATCTATATATTTCATTTACTTGATACAAGGTATTTAGTTTTCCCGTTTGTTAAATGGTGCTAAGAGCAAGAAATATGTGACAAGCTGAAGGTCATACAGCTTGTAAGTGCTGGCACTCGGATTCAAGTCTAGAATGTCACACAGGAGTTCTATCGGGGACAGTGTTTCATCATTTAAGTCATCAGCAGTATCAAAGAAAAGGAGAGCACCAACGTTATGTAGATTAGGAAAAGATAAATATGGAAAGCAGTAAAGTATTCCAATTGAAATCAATTTCCTTTACCTTAGTCGTAAAATAAGAAAACACCAACTATAGATAGAGAAATCCAGAAAGTTATAATTCTGTACCACTCTGATATGTAGACTGAACAGGCCAGGGTGAAGTACATTTGACATCTGTGTTGCATACCTCCGCTTTAAGCTAGGTGTTCAGTAGAACTGACCCTAGGCCTGGACTACTGGTAACTACTTTTTATCACTTCTTAACACAGTGTTCTTGGGTTCTGAAAAAAGGAAGGAAGGAAGAAAGAAAGAAAGGTAGTAGGAGGTCTGCCAGTTGACTCCTTCATAAACAAGGTGACTTCATCTGTCTGAAAACTGACCTACCCTCTGGTCAATTGTGTATGGATAGAACTGGTAAATTGAATAGGGATATTCTGGAGGAAATGGGAAAGGCTTGATCCTGGCCTGAAAAGAAAACCACTTACGCAGCCAGTCACAGGCATGGCATGATTAAGCTTGGCAGCAGAGCGCTGGCCTGGGTTGGTAGCTTTTCACCCAGTCTGTGCCAGAGGGCATTTAGAAGCATGGGTCTGCCTTCTCAGGACTTTCGTATTTCTCCAGCCCATATCTTGATTCTCTAGCCAACTGCCTTCTTGATAGCTCCATCTGAATGTCAGTTTCAACATGTCACAACAGTATATTTTTATTTCCCTTACAAACTTGTTCCAGCTTCCTCATTTCTGTAATCAGCAGAACCACCCTTCTAATTGCTCAAGCCAGAAATCCTGGAATCCTTCCTAATTATAATTATTCTATCAATGAATCCTGTCAGTTTCACCTCCCACATGTACCTTGAATTCATCAAATCCCCACTATTTCTACTGCTTATCCCTGAATTAAGCTACCATCTTCACCTTTCTGGTCCTCTGCAGTAGCTTCCTCTTTCCATTTTTGACTCTTAACGACGCATTGGCAAAAGAGACCTGTATAAAGCATAATATCTGATCCCATCATTCTCCTGCCTAAATGCCTTCAGTCACTTTCCATGGCTCAGAATCAAAGCCAACACCCTTCTTGGTCTACATGTTTTGTTTTTTTTTATCTCGTGTGCCTGCCCTCTCTCTCTTCCTCAGACTCCTCTAGGCATACTTGTCTTCCTTGAGTTGCTTTTTGCTTGGGACCTGCCTGTGTACCCCTTTATCTGCTGGTCTGACTCCATCCCACCCTCCAGGCTCAATTTCCCATACCAGGAAGGCTTACTGATTCAGCTCTTCCTGTTTGTTTCTCTCACGATGTCCTATTCCTCTCCTTTCTAGCACTTATTACAGAGATGTTAACTGCTTGCTTACATGTTTAATATATGTCTCCCCTCTCAGGCTGCCCACTCCACAAAGATGGGGGGCACCTCAACTGTCTGATTTACCACTAATCTCCAGCCTTGAACACAGTGCCTAACACATTCTAGACACTCAATAAATATTAAATGAGTAAATAATGAAAGACCAAATCTACTTTTGATTTTTTACCGTTTCTACTGTCTCATTTATGGTTTCACCAATTTGCTTCCTCCCGTCTGCTTAGAGATTTATAGTTTGTAAAGCCCTTTCATTGTCTTTCTCTTACCTGTGAAGAAAGCAGAAAAGATGAGCTTATCCTTTTGATACAACTGGAAAAAAATAAGGTTTGGTTTGTTTCAGGGACTTGCTTAAGGCCTAAGAACAGCAAGCATGTGGCAGAACCAAAACTGGAACCCAGGATTTCGGACCTTTCCTTTAGTTCTCTTAAGCTGCATTAAATGCCTTGAGTTGTCTCTCCTAAGGGGTAAATGTTATCAACACAGAATTAAAAATACAATGAAACACAAAAGGATATTTCAAATAGAGATAGGAAAAAGCAGGAGTCCTATTTAGTCTCATTTGTATTGTTTGTCTTCAGGTAATAAGCAAATAAGGTTCATTTATGCATTCTGCTCTAAGCAAAGCTAGACAGAAAAGCCTCTGTCTCGAATTCAGAATTGAAAACTCTTTTCAGGTCTTATGAAGATATATTACAAGTGAGACATTATCGTGGGTAATAAAGCTAGCTTCATTGACTGCAGCAATGATGAAAAGTAATTAAAAACTGTGGCCATACTAGATTTTAATTATTGTAATGGACATGGCTAAAATGCAGGTATATCCATTCATTATTCTCTGAGAGTTCCATATTCTTGAAAGCATTAATGTGCAAAAGTATATCCCGAGACAGAATGGCTATGTATAATGGATTATTTTAAACATGGACATTATTTTAAATTTTGGCCGAGGACAGTTAATATTTTCAGAAATATCATCTAGGTCATTTTTTATTTAACATCTTTATTGGAGTATAATTGCTTTATAATGGTGTGTTAGTTTCTGCTTTATAACAAAGTGAATCAGCTATACATATACATATATCCCCATATCCCCTCCCACTTGAGCCTCCCTCCCACCCTCCCTATCCCACCCCTCTAGGTGGACACAAGGCACCGAGCTGACCTCCCTGTGCTATGCGGCTGCTTCCCACTAGCTATCTCTTTTACATTTGGTAGTGTAAATATAGGCCATCTTTAACGAAAAGTTTCCATTATCATAGAGCCACATTAGCCCCCTTCTTCCTCCATTAGCTTTCTACAAAAGCAACTTATCCCTTTCCTATTTGTAGAAAAGAACATCAGCACTGTGTCCGAGCGTGGCTCTCCAAATATCATAATTGAGCCATTTATTTTTATCTTTGAAAGTAACATCATGTGTGCAAAACAACGTGCCTCATCCCCAGTCACCCTTCTTGACTTTTCCAAGGATAATCTAATCCACAGAAATATTTTAGTTCCAAAATATACAAATGGAATTATCTGGTTTAGTTACCCGAAATGATTGAATTATCAAATGTAGACTGTCTGTAAAGACAGACGCCAAGAGTTTCTCCCAGGCTTGTCCTGTCAATCCTTCCCTTGGAACCTATTCTCTCTCCTTGAATCTGAGCTGGGCCTGCAAGTTGCTTTAACCCAGAGAAGGTAACAGAAGTGGCGTGGTGTATTCCAAACAACGAGGCCTTAAGACTATTAGCAGCTTTCGGTTTTGTCCTTTTGGGATCTAGGACCCATGTCAAGGAGCTCAGGTAATGCTACTAAATGATGCCTAGAGAGAGAGCGGTCCAGCCAGCCCCAGCCATTGCCGCCAACCCGGCTGAGATGCCAGACACGTGAGTGAATCTTAGATGCTCTAGTTCTCGCTGGATTCTCAGCTCAAGGAAGCCACATGTGTGACCCCAGCCAATACCCCATAAGATAGGGACAAGCTGTACCCACTTGCCATGCTCTAGCTTCAGAATCATAAAGGAATAGTTATTGTTTTAAGCCACCATACTTAGGAGTGGGTTTTTTTAGCCATCTGAAACACCAAGATAATCATGCTTATCTCTGTTCCATGTAGACATAAGCTGAGTTGGTCAGTTCAATACACATTTATTGAACAACTACTGTGAGTGCTGGGGATACAACAATGACTAATCCAT
The DNA here is from genome assembly GCF_005190385.1 of Monodon monoceros. Taxonomy (NCBI): domain Eukaryota; kingdom Metazoa; phylum Chordata; class Mammalia; order Artiodactyla; family Monodontidae; genus Monodon; species Monodon monoceros. Next base: position 76,221,081 of record NW_021703780.1, on the reverse strand, counting down.
GGTTCTAACTTTAAGTAGCTTCTTGTCTAAAGGAGGATACGAAGTACAATTGCAGAATTACAACAAGTTTGAAGGGTTAACACAGAGCTGTGCAGTTGAGGACCATGAAGGCCAATCTACTGAATCAGAGAAGGCTGTGGGAGGGAACAGTTGAGCTGAGTCTTGAAAAATAAGTAAGCACTAACCAGATGTAAAACGAGGTTATAGAAAAAGCAATTTAGGAGGGAGTGCTGGGCAGGGGGGATGTTGAGGAAGGGGCGTAGTGGAAGAACGAAAAGGAGTTGGGTGTGTGTAGAGTGTGACAGGAAACTGGTAGTAATGGGAAGGAAGCCTGAGAAAGATGCAGAATGTGGTTAACCTCGTGTCATAATAAGGGCCTGGTCTATTCAGCATATGGAATAGACTGGACATTGAACATGGATCAGAACTAATTTTCTAAAGGGAGTCATCAGAATACATACATTAATGGGATCCACATTTATCATTGTAGTAGCCTGGACTCTTAGTTGTAACAGAATCTCAGTTCAAATTGCACTAAGTGAAACAGAATATATATATTTTTGGACTATGTGGCAGTGAAGGAAACTGAGGCAGCTCACAGATTGGAAGAAGAGCTGGAGAAACCTGGGACTCAAAGAACAGAACGAGAAACCCCAAATCACCAGGACATACTCAACACCCCCAAGATACATTCACTTACTATCTCTTGATCTCCCCAGGGGCAACTACTGAAAACCCTTTAGCTGTTTCTTCTGGTTATTTTCCTATATTTCTAAAAAAAAAAAAAAAAATGCCTAAGCTTCTTCTTGAATTCTCAAATTTAGACATTGTCCATCACTTCCTCTTTAAATAGATGTTGTTAGTACTATTACATTCCATTTCCCTTACCTCTACCCCTTTCAATATAATTACATCACAATTTTTGATTAACTACACATCAGTGCTTTCACTATTATGACTATGTAAATACTTCTCACTGCTCAGTGAAGTAGTATACCATCATTACATTTAATCTCTTATCCCACTTTGTCTCACATGGAGTTAAAATTGATTGCTTTTTATTGCTCCGTTTTATGTACATCAATGAAATGTCTCCACACCTTGTAATAACTCTTCAAAACACTTTTCAATGACAAAGTTAGAATCTGTTAGTTTCAGTAGTTTCTTGAAGACATTTCTCCTTGTGCCCTCAACTCTGCTTTAATCGACACCGCCATCTCTGTAGCATAACTTGAATACTGGGGTTTCTCTTAGCTAACGTTATGGAAATTCCCTTAACCTGGGTTTGAAGCTCCTCCTCTCTGGATTCCATTCCTCTAGCTTAGTTCATTCTTCCATCTATCCAGAACAAAGAAAAAAGGTGCGTTGAAGGTAATTATTTTGAAACGTGAAAGTCTTAAAAGTGTCCCTCCGCTGTGGTCCCCGCACGCTTATACTTGATAGTTTAGAAGGCATAAAATTTGAGGTCCAATAACTTTGCCAGAATTTTGAAGCTATTCTTTCATTCTCTCCTAACTTTCCCTAATGCCTTTCTGATTTCCTTTTTTTTTTTTTTTTTTTTTAATGTGAATTGTACCCCCACCCACTCTGGATAATTTGACGGTCTTATTTTCATCCCTGGTCTTCTGAAATGTCATGACACCCCAGCACAGGTCTGTCTGTTGCCGTTGTGATGTGTACCTAGTTAGGTCTTTGAATCTGGAGACTCATGTTTTCCAGTCCTCGAAAATTTCGTAACCTTCTTTTTTTCTACTGCCCAAACTTGAGGCAGTGAATTTTATGCTTTAATTGAACACTTCATTGCTTATTGCTTTGCACTGCCCTTTAACTGTCTGAGATGTGTCCATGTTGTCCCCCTGCACTGGAAGTTTCCTCACTCTAAGAACTGTGTCACAGCATCTTCTCTGGGCCTCACAGGGGATGGCATATTCTATAGTAAAGATACTTGTTTAATGGAATGATCCTAATTTACTTTAAAAACCTGAATAGACCAATCAGAGGTGCCTAGTTATTTCATCCAACTTTATGTAAACTCTATTTTTTTTTTGAGATTAAAACCTAGGTGTATTTTACTCCAGAGTATGCAGTGTTCTTCGATTATTTTTGTAGCAGATGCTGATACTGTATCTCCCTGTCCGCATCCTCTCAGCATTTGCCTCCACACCAAAGGTTACTATAGTAGGTGGAATAGTGTCCCCTCTAAATTCATGTCCACCTGGAACTTCACAATGGGACCTTATTTGGAAATAAACTCCTTGCAGATGTAGTTAGGTTAAGGATTGAGATGTGACCATATTAGGTTGGGGTTGGCCCTAAATCCAATGGCCAGTGTCCTTACAAGGAGAGGAGAGGACACAGACACAGAAAAGGCAATTTGACAATGGAGGGAGAGATTGGAGTGATGTGTCTACAAGCCAAGGAATGCTTAGGATTGCCAACAACCACCTGAAGCTAGGGGAGAGGAATAGAATGGTTTCTCCCTATGCTTTCAGAGGGAACCATTCCTGCCCACACCTTGATTTTGGACTTCAGGCCTCCTGAGGTGTGAGAAAATAAATTTGTTGCATTTAACCACTCAGTTTTGTGGTAATTTGTTACAATAGCCCTAGAAAACATATACAGCTACTTATTGTAAACTTCTGTGACTTTATCCATGAGTGATTTCTTTTTTTCTGGCCATGGAAACACATTTGGCTTACATGTGAACAAGCCAAATATTCCTGGAAGCTACCCTCAAACAGTGGCAAAATTATACCCTACCCTCCTTTGCGGCTGGGATCCCAAGTCTGAAGCCTCTTTGGTTCATTTCCATCAGGGACCATTCTTTTCATCTTGTGAAGGGTCTTAAGAGATAGAGGTCTTGGGGCCTGCAGGTACAATTGTTCCTTATACTGACTTGGAAGAACATATTCCTGTTTTCAGTCACTACCTGATTGCCACAATCTGAAAAACCAGGTGCCTTCAATTCCTGAGCTTTCCTGAGGTTCTTCAGTGCAATCTGACAGCTGAGTAAATGGTCATTTACCATACCTACGTATCTGCCTTCTGTTTTCATATGTTGTGGTTTGGGAGTTATATATTTAATCAAAGATGGTTTAATCCAAGGTGGAGTTTGTATTTCTGTATTCCTTGAAATTCTGGGGGTGATTTTCAAAAGGAGAAAGTTGACTTTACGTAAAGTAAATAAATGGTGAAGCCAACTGATTTATAAGGAGGTAACTTTTACATTAATTAGAAATAGGGACTTCCTTGGTGGCGCAGTGGTTAAGAATCCACCTGCCAATGCAGGGGACGTGGGTTTGATCCCTGGTCCGGGAAGATCCCACATGCCGTGGATCTAAGCCTGTGCACCACAACTACTGAGTCTGTGCTCTAGAGCCCGCGAGCCACAACTACTGAGCACGCATGCCATAACTACTGAAGCCTGCATGCCTAGAGACTGTGCTCCACAGCAAGAGAAGCCACTGCAATGAGAAACCCGCACACCGCAACCAAGAGTAGCCCCCACTCACCGCAACTTGAGAAAGCCTGTGCGCAGCAACGAAGACCCAACACAGCCAAAAGAATAAATAAAATTTTTTTTAAAAAAAGGAAAGAAACGGAGACTAAAAATGGGAGCAATTTAAATAAAATCTTGTTCCTGTCTTACTACTTTTTGCATATAAACTTATAAGATCTTAGAGGGCAGGGAACCCACACACTTCTATTATTTTTCACACTACTCCTAGCTATTTGATAAGTATTATATAAGGTAAATTAAGAATGGATAAAAAACCCACACATGCCTATAATTTTCCTCCAGGTTTAACATTGCTAGAGCACCATTCACATTGCCACCTTTGCAAACCCAATTTTCCCATTTATTTCTTATCCACGGGGAGGTCTGCAGTTTGCAAAATGGAAAGCTGACTTCATCTCCGTGTTTCAGAACGAAACTCTGCAACTCTTCAGGAAACAGCCACTGTCTCATATGTTAAGTCCAAACTATTAGTGACTCAATCCTCTATAAAAAGCAGTTCACACCTCCCTCCACCCCTCTCAGTGTCCATAAACAAGAAGAGCTTCTGAAAAAGAAAAAATTTCATGACTTTTCAAGATGATCAGATAAGGAATGGCATGAGTACAATACATGAGGCCTGATTCCCAGGGAGAGAAGACAAGCCAGCAGTCATAGAAGGGCAGCCAAAGAGATGTCCAATAGAGAAAGCAACCTGTGTCACATACATTTGTCAATCACTGAATAAGTGTCCCCTTCTGGAAGAGTCTGAGCCCATTAAAGGCTCTGAGAAGTCCTGTAGTAAATAAAAACGGCTCAAATTGGTTTAATTAAGGGATTCCAAAATATATTTTAGAATATAACTTATTTTTTCAAAATGATAATTAACCACTCCAAGACTTGGTTTCCTCTTCTGTAAAATAAAGGTAATCTAGTTCAAAAGAACATTTTAAGTATTTAATAAGGTAGCTTTAAAAATAATATTTAACCGGTGCCTGGTTGATAAAAAGCCTTTAGTAAATTTTAAATGTGGTAGTTTGTTGAATTATACTTTAGATGTGGTAGTTATGGGTTTTATTGTTGTTAATAATAATAATATAATACAGAATATGCCCTGGGAAATGCTATATGAGAAGTATGTCAATATTTGCATACCACAATCAATGAAACTTGGTAAATGAGCAATCCTGAGACTGTTGCAAGTCTCCCACAGGATCGAAGGTTTCAATATGTCCCCTGAAGTCCTCTGACTTAATCGTTTAAGCATGCTATTCATTCTATTGGATCCTGTCAGTGTCCAATCTGACCTGGGTATCAGAGTCATGAAATCATCACACTGGGACTTCAGGAATACAATGTGGATGTGTGGAAAGAACAGCAGTTTTGGAGCCCAAACACATCTGGGCCCAGATCCTAGGTCTACTCTTTACTCTCTGTGTGATCAGAGACAGCTTCCTTAACCTCTCTGGGCCTTAACTTTCTCTGCTAGAAAATGAGAAAAGCTGTTTCTAGTTGATCAAATGGTTGGGTAGACGAACTGGGATTATTTGTAGAAAGTGAGTGACTTAGTGCCTGTCCCTACGAGGTTAATTCCTGCTCAGTTTCTTGTGTATCCTGGCCTTCATGTTACTTACGCTGATGGCCCCTGCTCTACTGCTGGAATCTAGAAACTTAACCCTGCTGGTTACACAGAAGGATACCAGTTGTCTGTTGACTATACCTCTCCCTACCCTCATATCACCTCCCCAGCCTGTGTCTACTGAGCTCAACCACATAGGGCATTAACCATGAGAATCCAAGCACTAAAATCTCACCACCTTAGCACAACTCCATGGTGGCTGTACCATTTGCAGAGGTTCCCATAAGGGAAAAAATTGGAAACATTAGGGCCTTTTTACACAACCAGGAAAATTTATATTCTAATTGACTCCAAACATAAGACTTGTATATACAAGCCTTGTCTCATTTCACATGCATAACAGCCCCATAAAGTAGATGCATCACTTTTCGTTATCCTCTATGTACAGAAGGAGAAAACAACTTCAGAATTGGTTTAGGATTTCCCCAAGGTCATATTATGCAGTGGAGCTAGTGCTAGAATCAAGTCTTTCGAACCCAAATAATACATAGCAATAATACATTAACTACTATGACAAGGACCGCCTTGGAGTGTTCAAGCCCTTCACTTGCATATCACCTTTCATCCTGAAAAACATCTCTGGGGGAAAGGTAACATTATCTCCCTTTCATAGGTGAAGAAACAGGGGCAGCTGGAAAGTGGCAGAGCCAGGATTTGAATTGATGTCTGTATGACTCCAAAGCCCTTGTCCTGCCCACTAAATTAGGTGAGCTCCAGATAGAACCCTTGGATTCTGTTAACGGCATAAAGGCCTTTGGTTATATGTACTCCAGTAAACTAGCACCCAGGGCTGCAAATGAGTTCTGATGAATACTTACTGTATACACACATCTTGTTGGCTGTTCTCTAAATACAGGTTTTGAGGTGCCTGGGAACACTGGCAGAGTGAATAAGCTTTCATTAGGACTGAGTCAGCCACATTGCAAAAATCTGCTAATGGCTGAGTCAGTGTTTGCCCAGCCCCCTTGGTTTTCTGGGTTCCACCCTCAGCCTGTGTTGATCCTGCTGTGCCCACCCTTGCACAGGACACTCCGCATGCTGGGCTGCTTTGATTCTTTGCTTCATTTTTTCAGATCAGAAATAGACAATGATGGTAACAGTGAACATTTCCAGAGAACTTACCATGAGGCAGGCACCACGCAAAACTCTTTACCATCATTATTCTGTTTAACATGCCTAAGTCTTCAGGGAGCTACTCTTCTCTCAGCCCAGTTTTGTCAACGAGAAAACAGATTTGGGGATGCTGTGTAACTTGCACAAGGTCACATAGCGTGTACATGGTAGGGGTACGATTTAAACCTTGTCAGTCTAATTGCAGATGGCAGCCTTTCTGCCATTTTGCTTGACTACCTCTTCTTTAGAGAGAATGCAAAAAATATCACATTAAAAAACAACCCACAGGGCTTCCCTGGTGGCGCAGTGGTTGAGAGTCCGCCTGCCGATGCAGGGGACGCGGGTTCATGCCCCGGTCCGGGAGGATCCTGCATGCCGCGGAGCAGCTGGGCCCGTAAGCCATGGCCGCTGAGCCTGCGCATCCGGAGCCTGTGCTCCGCAGCGGGAGAGGCCACAACAGTGAGAGGCCCGCGTACCGCAAAACAAACAAACAAACAAACAAACAAAAAAACCCACAGGGCTTCCCTGGTGGCGCAGTGGTTAAGAATCTGCCTGCCAATGCAGGGGACACCGGTTCGAGCCCTGGTCTGGGAAGATCCCACATGCCGCAGAGCAACTAAGCCCGTGCACCACAACTACTGAAGCCCGCGCGCCTAGAGCCCGTGCTCCACAACAAGAGAAGCCACCGCAATGAGAAGTCCATGCACCGCAACGAAGAGTAGCCCCCACTCGCCGCAACTAAAAGAAAGCCCGCGCGCAGCAACAAAGACCCAGTGCAGCCAAAAATAAAATAAATTAAAAAACAACAACAACCCACAAGAAATACCAGCTACCTTGTCATTTATCTTCAAACACTGATTCCAATAAAACTAGAGAGGGGTGCTGAGAGCAGTTTAGATGAGTTTGGAAGCACATACTAGAAGTGAAATTGATGATTTTTTTTTTTTTACACCAAATTTTACCTCCAAAACCCTCCACCTCTGTGTCTTCCTGTGGATTACAGCCACCCAGGGGAGATACTATAGATGCATCCGTCAAACACTGTGTCTTAAGGTCTTAAAAGGCTCACTCGCATGCAGGCTGCCCAGAGAAACATGAGTAAATAATCCACCTCGCAAAGGGTAATTGCTTCACTTCATTTGAGAATCCTGTGTGTATTTCTTGCTGGATTATCTTGGTTTTAGAGTGTATTTGTTTTCTATTGCTGCTATAACAAATTATCACAAAGTTGTTGGTTTCAAACAACACAAATGTACTGTCTTACAGTTCTGGAGGTCAGAAGTCTGAAATGGGTCTCACTGAGCTAAACTCAGGGTGTCATCAGGGCTGCATTGCCTTCTGAAGGCTCTAGGGAAAATCCATTTTCTTGGCCTTTTTCAAATTCTAGAGGCTGCCCACATTCCTTGGCTGTGGCTCCTTCCTCCACCTTCAAAGTCAACAATGACCTGTCGGTCTTGTGTTTCCCATGTTGCATCACTCTGATACTGACTCTACCACCTCTCTCTTCCACATTTAAGGACCCTTGTTAATGTCAGCTGATTACCACCTTTGCCATGTAACATAACATAATCCTAAATTCTAGAAATTAAGATATGGGCATCTTTGGGGGGCCATTCTTCTGCCTATCACATGGAGCTGTTTGTAAATTCTGTCTTCGGATGGAATGCTTCAGCAGTGTTCATAGTTGAGAACATAAATGAGAACCTAAGCTAGAAGGATACTGATTTCAATGAAATGTAGTGTAAAACACATCATTAGCAGCATCCTTTATTTTCAGGAGCATTTCAGCATACAAAGCATCGTGGCATGTTAACTCGTTAATCTGCACTGCAAAACTCTAAGGTGGTCACTACCCACAGCCCTTTAAGGGTGAAAGAATCCAAGGCCCAGAGGTAACACAGGAGCTGTGGCCAAGCTGGGTGCAAACCTAAGACGCAGGACCCCATGACCTGCTCTCTGCCTACTACACACAACTACTCCTAGGAAAGGTTCCCACCTTCCAGGGTGTATTCACTGACAAAGGTCACTGCCTGCTGGGACTGAAATGCTGGTTAACTAAAGCGTATCTTGTAGGGTCAGGGCATATGGGAACAGATGCTTAGGGCGTCTTCAGCTGGAACATCCCCAGGTCTGGCCTTCCAAGCTCATCTCACAGATGAGCTGCTGAGGCAACAGGCTTCTCCTGGTTTCTTAGCTTCTCTGAATCCTGAGACAAGGTCTGTTCTCTTTGGGAATTTGGTGGGAAGGAGTCTGCAGCCCCAATTCTCTTTTCCTGTTTGCCAGTCAAGGACAAATGCCCTAGGCTTCCCACTTGCCAATGCCTGTGGAAGGTAGGGAGAACAGCCTGACTTCCAGTTTTTAAAATGAGAAAGTCCTGGGGAAACCAAGGTATGTTGGTCACCCTAATAGGAGGAGAGACAATATTTTTTAAAGAGTCCTGAATTGGACCCTGGTGTTCTTTCTAAAATACCCATGGACTCTAATTGTTAAATCTTTATGGATATTAAAGTGAATATGTATGGCTTCTCCTCAGATATATCTGGGTCAAAATCCAGCTCTGCTACTTACTAGCTGTGTAACCTTGGAAAAGATGCTAAACTGTTCTGGCCCTCACTTTCCTCATCTGTGAAATGAGCATTTCCATCCTAAAGTCAGTGTGAGGATTGAATGAGACGGCACATGTATGTTTAGCATAGCACCAGGCTCTGAGTCATCAGTAGTAATTGCTACTCTTACCTAATTGGCTCAGTAAATATTTAAAAATTCCCCAATAAGATTGGTCAGGGCAGCACAGTGCCAGGAGTGTGGCTACCTAGTCACACAAGTCTTTGTTCAAACTCCAACTTCTTTATTCCTTGAAGGATGACTGATGACACATTTTTACCTTCACTGAACCTCTTCTGTAGGAGAGAATGATAGTATCTCCCTCAAAATGTTACTGCTTTAAGAAATAAATGAGATGATATTTAGGTCTTAGCACATGTCCTGGCATATTATATTCAATAAGCGATGGACATTCTTACTTAGGATAGTATATTAGGACTTCTTGATTGCAACTAGGAAAACCAAAGTAGGGATTTTATTGCCTTATGGCTTTCAAAATCCAGGGATACAGCTGGCCTGAATCATGCTGGACTTTCTAGATGCAAGTAATGACATCACCAGGGATCTCTCTCTCTTCATGTCTGGGCACCATTTCACTTTGGTGATAACTTCACTCTCAGCAAACTTCCCATATGATGGAAGGAGCCTAGCAAACCCTACAAAAGGAAAACTGCCTCCAGCAAAATTGGGGAATTGACTCTCACTGAACCAATATGACTTCTTTGCCTGTCCCAGCACCAGTCACTGTGGCTAGAATAATGGAATATGCTGATGGGCCGGGCCTGGGCCACCTGACCATGTCTGGACCTGAAGGAATGGATTAAAATCGTCAATTCCACAGGGACTAAGAGAGGTGAATGGGGGTTCCCAAGTGAAATTAGAAGAAAGTGGAATGGATCCTGGGCAGGCAAAACAGTAGTTATTCTTCATCATTGCATTATTATCACAGAATTATTTGAATTTTTTTAAAAGCCAACCCTGGCCAAGGAATAAAGGGCTATCAAACTGCCACCTAATGTGACACCTGAAAAAAAATTTTGTGCAGTACAGTTTTGGCAATCTGGTTCTTTGTGCTGGCTTGAATTTCCCCCTTAGTGGATAATGTTTAAGCCAACCAAAGAGCAGGACTGTGGTGGTTTTAACATGCGTCCATCAGTTCCTGGACATTCCTCCTTTCAAGATTTGGAGCTTAATAACACTCCCTTTGAAAAAAGGTGGGACTTAATGAATCACTGCAAATGAATAGAATATGGGAGGAGTGATGGTGTGTGACTTCTGAGCTAGGTCATAAAAAGCACTGCAGCTTCCTCGTGGCTCTCCCTCTTGAAAGAGTTTTTGGGGGAGATGAGCTGCCGTGTTGTGAAGACACTCAAGCAATCCTGGGGAAAGCTCCATGTGGTGAAGAAGGGAAGCTTCCTATCAACAGCCAGTGAGAAATGAAGGCCTCCAGTCAACAGCCAAGAGAGCACACCATGTTGGAAGGGGGTTCTCCAGCTCCAGTCCAGCCTTTATGCCCACAGCACCAGCCCACATCCTGACTGCAACCTCAAGAGAGACTCTGGGCCAGAAACACCCAGCCAAGCCTTTCCCTGACACCCAGAAGCTGTGAGAAATTACGAGTGTTTGTTACTGGAAACCACTAATGGTTAAGGTAACTTGTTATGCAGAAATAGATAACTAATACAAGGACGCCAGACTAAAGAGAACTGGAGTAATAGCATGGGGTAAGTACTAGAAGAAGTTTCAGGAGATGTGAGTTTGTGTTTTGGATCTAAAATTAAGCATCACTATCTTTGTACTAATGACTTAGTTTCTCTGAGCTTTAGTTTCTCCAAGTGTGAGCTGGGAAAACAGTACATCCCTGCATATTTCACAGGAACTAGTGATGATCCAACTGTGTAATGTAGGCATCACTTAAGATACTAAAACAAACTTTGCAATTACCTTATTAATTCCATATAATCATATCACAATAGGGGAAAAAGCTTTTATTAATTCTATAAAGAACTTGATCTTAGGATTGTAAGGGACCTCAATGTGTAGATCATTCATTTGTGCTTTTGGCATTTAAGATTTGTCTTTTAGTCACAAGGTCCAAGAAAGTTAAATGAATAGTTCAAGGTCACAGAGAAGCAACAGGGAAATGCAAGGTGGAGAAAAATCACACGTCGATCATTTTTATCCTTCATCACTCTCATGGGTTGGCTTCTCCTTGAAGTAGCCTCTGAGACAAAGTTGAACATGTAAAGATTTTTTTAAGGAGGGAGCTTGGGACAAACCCCTGTTGAAGGGAAGGAAACAGGATTGGGCAGAGGGAAACGTGGAGCTGCCACACAGGTCCAATGCCAGCCTGAGCCGACCCCACAAGGAAAGTCTGACATCAAAACGGCCCATCAAAGCTGTCCTGCATTGGGCTGACTTGGCCCAGCCGTTATAGGGTCAACTTGATTCGTCACTGAGGGAAGCTCGTGACCTTGGGGAAGGCAGCTCTCTGCAGCTGAGGCAAGTCCTAAAGGAGCTGATGAGAGAAGACTGTCTGCCAAGGGCACTTTGAGCAGCTGCAGCACCAGCTTGCAGGGGGACCTGGGTGGCTCATCACGGTGTTCACCACACTCATGATATATGTGCCTGGCACCTCATAGGCAATTAATAACTAAGAGCCACTAGCTGGCTCTGGCTCCAGGCCACTTTGTACAGCATTGCTGTGATCTCTGTCCCTGTAACCATGAGCCTCCAACTGCAGGGAGCCTAGACTGAAGCCAGTGGACACAGAGTGAGTCTAGGAAACCCACACAATCAGAGGAGACTGCCCTTTCAATGTCCTAATGTTTACTAGGCAGGGAGCCTTGTTCTTAATGGGCCATTTCTAGGAGCTCTAGACCATGCAGGGATCTTGCTGGAATGCCTGAGATCTGGCGCAGAAAAGGACGCACTAGTGTGTGTGCTGCCAGGCACTATGTTTCCTTCCCCAGATTTTCTTCCTTGGTCTTCAGTTAGTCCTGAAGCAGCTGACCTCGCCAATGACGGGCTGTAGTCCGAGTCACTAAAGCAGGCAACTGTCCACACTGGAGGTGCAGGGCTCTCCGTGGGGGAAGTCTCAGCCAGCTCCTCCAGTGCAGGCACAAACAAGCCTGCTAATCCTCAGGTGCCACACTGTACAGGAGAAACCAGGTCAAAGGAATAGCACAGGCAGCCTTGAAGGAAAAGAGAAATGACCCGCGCTGAACCTCGGGGACACGTGAAAAGGGAGGATGGCTGATTTTTCTTTCCTGGGAATGAAGGGTTTATGAGCAGGTTACACTTAGGAGCTGATTAACTCTCCATTCCCTCTGCCTCTCTCAGGCATTGCCAGGAATTTATGGGCAGCGTTGGAGTGATCATCATTTTGTAACGACCGAGGGGCAGCTGTGAGCACACCACCATAGCAGGGACTTTCATTCATTTACTCATTCAGCAAATAGGCCACTCTAGGCCTAGGGCTGCAGCAGGAAACAGACAGCAGTCCATTGTCTTAGCCACAGACTGTGATATTATAGGTCCTGTGTCTTGCAGCTGAAATTTGCCCCCCACGTTAAGAGGATTGACCTCAAGTCTATAATCGTCACTACCACCCTATCATCTCCACCTCTGCACCTCCCACCATGGATCTCTTCCCCCTCACCATTTTATTTTTTGTTGTTTACAGCATCTAAAACCCCAAGGTTTGTTGCACGTCAGACTTACTGTAGAAAGACAGGCAGCCTTGGAATTCGTAAGAAACGAAAATGCCTACATCGCACACTTGTTGGAATAATGGAATTATAGACCCTCAGCATTGGAAGGGCCCCAACGCACCATGAGATCCAGTCCTCCCTCTCTCCTTCTACCCTGTCTCCTGTTTCATTTCTTTAACCAATATTTTTCTTGAGGGTCACCCAGCTTCTCACAACCTTTGTTCATCAGCAGGCCAGTTCATCTTTGGACAGATCTGAGTGGCAGAATTGTATTATTTACACTCAGCTAGAATCAATCTGCTCTCACAGCCTACCTCCATGGTCTGGTTTCTGCTTCCTTCCAATCTCTCCTCCAAGTGTCTCCCTTTTCTGCTTAGGCTACTGGCTTCCTTTCAGGTCCATGGAGGCACCAAATTCTTTGCACCTTTTCTGTTCCTTCTACTTGACATGCTTATCTCTTCTGTTCATCTGGCTGTGATGAAGGCATCCTTCAGGTCTAAATTTAAATGTCCCTTCCTCAGGAAAACCTTTCATGAATCCAACAATTAGATTAAAATACTGAGTCCTGTGACTCTCTCCTTCCAGTTTGTTAGATGGGTGCGTGAATGGAATGGGTAGCGATTTTTTACTCATGACTTTTGATTCCATCTTTGGGGCTTCACTGAATAGGCTTGGTTCCACTTCTTTACGGGATCCCTTCCATTATTTGCAGGATGAGTTTATACCCTGCCTGACTTTTTTTTACCATCTAAACATCCTCAGCACTTTCTGTCTTCCACTGCATATCAAAGCATCAGCATGGCCTCTGTGTTGTCCATAAGGCACCTCTCATAGTTATATTTGATTCAAGGTGGTTTTGAACAGGATGGAATTTAATTCATGGGGGGAAAGAATCCTTCACAGAGGCCAGCTGTGAATGAAAGGAGCAAGGGATGGAAAGAAGGACGGGAAATCAATATAGTAATATTGCCAAGAGCAGCTAAGTATAGAAAAGACTCACATTTATGTTATTTATAACATTCTTACAAATATCTTAAGACGTTTTACCAACCAGCCCTTTCCCCAGGAGGTCAAAATTTCCTCCTGATAGGGGGATGATGAGTCTATATGTAAAACTGACTGACTTTAAATAATAATGGCTTAGAGCCTTTCTAACTTCTTTACTTTTAATATTTGTAAAAGTGTTGAAGTCATACTGCCTAGGTCCTCCTCCTGTCTCTTAATCCTTCTTTAGATCTAGAACCTCGCTTGAAAGAATCGTTTCATCTCTGAGAGTCAATTTCCTCATCTGTTAAAAAGAGGATGGTAGCCCCTGTGTTAGTTGCCCCTAAAAGATCAAATGATATAAAACAAAAGTGCTTTGCAAGCTGTGATGCACCATACAAATAGAAGGTATGTTTAGGGAGATGATTTTACTAAGTGAATAAGATGAAACACATTTTAAGTGAACCACCACGTTTCAAATGAATGTAACTCTGGGAAGGATTTAATGTAAACTCTAAGCAGGTCACATTTCACAGGTGGGATATTGATGGATATTTCTAGGGCTGTTGATTTGGTTTCGGGAGGCAGCCAGTGTGTCGTAAGATCAGCAAGAAAGATTCTCTGATGGTGAATTCCAGTTTATGGAGGCCAACATCTCACAGCCAGAAGTGTGACTTTTCCTAACACACACAGAATCAGATTGTGGGCAGAGAAATCCTTTAAAGAATTGTGCTACTTCCATGTTGACATGAGTCAAGATCAAAAAATGAGTTTCAAACAATGATGGGATGCATTTTTAATCTGTAATGTGAACTTATCAACATCATTTGATGAAACTGCCCTCAAATACACTCGAGTCAATGTTTTATCAGATTTTAACCCTTGATCTTGTTCTTGAAGCTACTGAGATACTCTGCAGAAAAATGATACTGGAAGCATTTAAGGTATTGCAACTCCCCCTGAGCCATCCACCCAACACCAAATCTCAAGACTCAGTCTAACTGGTGTCTCCAGTTCCCCCCTTCCCCCCTTATCCATTCCCACAAGGCAGCCAAAGCGATCCCCTTAAAACACCGACTAGATCATGTTACCTTCATTCCCACCGACGTTGCCATGTTGCCTAAAATCCTGCTGTGACTTTTCCTTATATTTAAAGTACAGTTCAGACTCCCTACCATAGCCCATAAGGTCTGTCCGACTTTCTCACCTCTCCAGACTCATTCTGTGCTGGAGTTCCCATTGCTCATTGTTGTGTAGACACCCCAGATTTAGAACAACACTAAGAACAAACCAAGAGTTCCTCTCTACCTGGAGCACCCCCCTTCCCTGTCTTCATCCTACCCTGATCCCCAAAAGTTCAAGTTCAATGTCCCCTACTTCAGCGAGGCTTTCTCTAACAAGCTTGTCTAAGAGAGTGCCCAATCCCCTTACCCTCTATCAAGGTACTTTGTGTCTGTCTTAAACACTTGTTACAGCTGTCATTATTTTACTTATTTACACATTCCCTGGCTTTTGGTCTAGCTCCCCGTGATAAATATAAGCTTCATGAAAACGGGAACCAGATCTTGAATCCAGAACACTGGGCATCAGCATCGCATAGTGTTTGGCTTATAGAAAATCACTTAATGAAAATCGTTGTATGACTAACTGAATAAATCCAAGTTTCACCTGTTTTCCTTCATGGCCGGTCCGTGAAGACAACAGCCTGGCAGATTGATCACCACTCGGTGGTGTTTATTCACTCAGTGTTTATTCACTTGAGAGGAAACACTTGCACATCACAGCCAAGCTTTCTCGGCAAATTAAGAGAAAAATTGAAGTTGTGAATATGGCCCATGGATTGCTACTGTAAATTCTCACAGTTAACCCTGGTGCAGTCAGATTAATTCCCTCCTTCCCCATCTCAGCCAAGAATACAGAGGAAGGGGCAGGTCTAGGTTTTGGGGTGTGAAGCTTATATAGAGAGGGGCGGGGTGTCCATGGAGGCACGCTGCTCACATTTACCTTCCAGAGAAACTGCTGCAGGTGTCTAGGGGCCTGACAGTCTTCAGCTGCAGCACCTTTAGACCCCCTGGGACATCGTTGCCTAGGCCTTGCTTTCCTCTGGTTGTTCCAGCCAATAACTGAGTGCAAGAGAGGTTCCAAGGCCCTATCATTTCTGCTTGATGCCACGCTCCTCTAAGGAGTAACCTTCTTCAAGGAACCTTGGCCTGGCCAAGGCTTTCTTTTAACTTGACTATGTTCTGAGGTTCTTTCCACCCAATCCCAACTCTTCCTTTTTTTTCTCCCTTCATAGGTGTCAGGCCTGAATTGCAATCTAAAGGCTCTACCCACCTCCTCCTGCTTTCTCTCCCCTTTATCCTTCGTCAGTAAACTCTCTTGCTGTCCACATCTCAGAGGACCCAAACTGACTGAAGAGGCCTTCTCTGAGAAAAATAAATCATAAATACAAATTTAAATACACATCTTTGTACACAATCTGTGTGGAAATGGCGAGCCCTGAGGCTTAAGCTTCATTAGCACCAGAGCAAAGTCTCCTCTGGCAGAGGATCCAGATCAGGCTTCCCAAATGTGGGTGTATATTGGAGCTTTGAAAATGCTGATACCTGTTTCCCACCTGAGTCTGGAGTGTGGCTTTGGCATCAAGGTGATTGAAAGCTGAAAGGAGGATTCTGATGTTAGCCAAGGTTGAGAGCTACAGCTCTTCTTGGATTCCTGGAGAGGCAGCTGACCATAAGAATTGCCGATTTCTGGATTTACTTGTTTAGAAGATAGGACAAAATTCTGCTGCAGTGTTGCTTCCCCTACTAAACAGCAACATGATGCCAAGCAAGACCCATACCTTCTGAGGTTTTCTACACAGACCTGGAAAGTCGGAGTTGTATTACCAGGAAACAATGAGTATTACAACGCTTTTGGAATTACATTTTGGTTATTAACAATGGTGATGCAATGTGAATCTTGCCAGATACAAGTGTCTTTATAAACATGGTGTAGGAATAAGGATGTCCGGTAGAGATACATAAAACTTCCTGATCACTTAGCTCATTGAGAATATTTATTCCTTTGGAGGCAGGGATCATCTTGAGTATTTGGAGGTACCAGTCAGTAGTAAGTAATGACAGTACATTATAGGGAGGCAATTTGTTTTTGTTAAAATGAGCTAGACTGGTATTAATTTCTCTTGGGTATTTCCCCTGCGTTAGATCATCTTGGAGGTGCTGGTTTAAAATGTGGGTGCCTGAGCCCGTGTAAGACATTCAAAATAAGGATGAGGGAAGGTGAGGGATGGGGGAAGAGTTTGCATTTTTAATAAACACCCCAGGTGATTCTTAAGCAAAGCAAGGTGCCACCTCACTTCTGTGCTAGGAGCCTAGTTAAAATGACAATGCCCTCCATTTCCTTGTGAAAAATTCATTTCATCACAAACCTATTTTAGCACGAAATCCAGCTCACTTGAAAGGACCACTTGCTTGCAAATTATTTGATCAAGAGTAGAATTGATTGTGAGCGTTAAAATGAAAATAATTTTCAAACGGGTTTAAGAATGCAGTGGATACGGAAAAAAAAGAGAATGCAGTGGATACAGAAATAAACACTCAGCAGACGTACTGTGCTATTTAAGGATATAAATCTAAAATTCTCCATTCTGTAGCATTGATCCAGAGGAATCAGGAAAGTACAAGAATAAGTCTTTTTATTGCTCCCTAGCACTTGACACAGTAAATCTAATTCCTGTTTTCACCATTTCTCACGTGGATATTGAAATATCTTCCTAAATGGTTTCCTGCCTAAGTCTTCCCCGCCTCCTATGCCTAATAGGACCATCCCAGTACAGCGGGATGATGTTGCTGGAATAACCGAGTATTCCCTGCTTCATTGTCTTCAATGCTTCAATCTTTGTTCCTCAAAGCATGGGCTATGGGCCACCAGCACTGGCATCACCACAGAGCTTGTTAGAAATGCAGGCTCCCCAGAGGTACTGAATCAGAATCTACAAGCAAGATTCCCAGATGATCTGTATGTTATTACAATGTGAGAAGCCTTAGTCTACAGCATGAGGTTCAAGCTTAGCTTGGTAGGCCCAGCTCCTCCCTCGAGCTCTGCCCCATGCCTTACTTTCCTTTTACTTTCAGCAACTGCAAACCATCCACAGTTCTGCAAACGTACTCTGCTCTTCCACTTCCACTTTCACACTTGCTGTTTCCACTGCCTAGAACTTGCCCGAGCATTCCTCTTCTGTGAAGCCCACCCTTGATTTCCCCAAGGGAGTTAGTGACTTTCCCCTCAGACCTTCTTCTGTATCATCTATATCACATGATGTTGTGATTGTTTCTCATTGGTTTTGCTTTCCTAGGTTGTGACCATTTTATTTTGAATCTTTGTATCCTTTGCCTAGTGCAATCTCTGGCTTAGAAATGTGACTCGATCAATAGTTAATGAATTGAGTTGAACACAGGAGATAAGTTGCTCAAGGACTCGGTGACTTTGAAGATCAGGGTCCACTGCATATGGTTATATAATGCAAACTGTGTTGTGACTATCACCCCCTTGTGTTGTGCAGTGAACCACCATACATGGCAGCTCTGGTAAAGACGAAGTTTGGTCTCTGTACTAGTTAGGTATCTGTGATGACAAGGGACAGAAACCACTCTGGTTTCTTGGCTAGCTTATGCCAAGAATGGGAACTTATTCTGAGAATAAAGGAATGACTTGGGGAACATAACCAGAATTTATGAAACCTACCTGGAACCAGAAATTCAAAAACTTGCAGGACATCCTCTTTATTTCTCATGGCTCTTTTCCTTTGCATGCCAGTATTATTTGTCTTCTAGATGCAGACAGATTTTATTTGTTCCTTGTTGCATACAAATTTACGGCCACCCCATAGCCCCCAAGTTTAGGTATTACTGGTTCAGCCAATCACAAGGACAGAGATAGGGCATACAAAATTGGCAGGGAAGATAATGTGATTGGCCCAGCTTGGGGTAGTGTTAATCCATTGACTAACCAGCTATATCTTGGGAAACGGTTATACAGTTCAAATATGACTGCTAGGGGCATATTTCTGTGGATGTGTGCATGGCAGTGTCCCCTGAAAGATGGAATCATACCCCAAAGAAATGGTGTTCATTCCACTGTAATTATGTAACACACTGTCTTTGTCTGCTTAACACTAGTAGTACTAAGGCAGGGGCCATAGGTTCCATCCCCACATGAGCAAGGGAGATTTGCTTGGCTATTTGTAAAGTGTCACATTGAGCCTTCTGTTGTTGTCTCAATAATGTTTTAGTTAAGAGTCTCCCTTCATTCCTTTCCTAGTCTAGCTTCCACAAACTATAGAGAAGGAATGAAAAGTGAGGGGTAACAGACTCCAAGAATATAAAGACCAAAATCTTCTGACGGACTTCACTGAGGGCAGGAAATGTATCTTATTTAATCTTTGTGTTCGTTTCGCTTCCCGGGAACTATAACACTTTATGGGCTATATGCATCTTCTAGTGGATTGAATTAAAATGGACTGGACCAAGCCATTTTTACTCCAGACACAGAGTCCGCTTAGAACACTATTGAAAGCAATGTGTAAGCAGAATGACATGAATTGTTGAATATGAAACAATTGCCTTATAAACTTTGTTTTAGTGGCTTCTAAATGAATGGGACCTTAACTTTTATTATGAATGTAATCGTGGTTTTGGATTCAGGAACACTGAGGTTTATATTGACTTTGCCATCTGCTAGCTTTGTCTCCAGGCAAATTATTTAACCCATCCAACCCTCATTTTCATCACCTACAAAATGGAGACGATAATTATACCTACCTTGTAGGATACTTGTGAGGATGGAATGGGAAAATGTGTACATGGCACAGTGCTTAACATAAAATGAACATTCAACAATTAACTATTATTGTTTTTATATACTTATTTCAAACATTGGCTAGCTAAGGGAAACTTTGCCAAGACTCTAGGTACCCACATGAGGGGCTTAATATTTCTGGGTTACATCATAATCCCAAAGCAACCGTGATGGCTTGGATACAATAATAATGCTTCAAACCTAACTAATTTGCCACTAGGGAGATTAACGAAAATAACACTTAATGAGAAAATGTACAACCAATCTGCATGTATTAGTTCTAGAGCCTGCCCAATTCCCAAGGGACAAAAAGTCCAAGTCAATATTAAAGTATTTTAGAAGCTAAAAACATTGCAGAGTAAAAGCTAATGGCAGAATAACTAGTTTTCTCTTTCAATATGCCCAAGCATCTACCTTCCTGTCTAATCTCCTCTAAATCACCTGGACTAAAACCTTGCCACTGTTTAGGTCAGGAAGTAAATACCATCCCTCTAATTAGAAACTCTGGCATTCCAGAAATCTTGACCAAGCTCTCTTGGCTTCTTTTTTAGCATCTATCAGCTACGCATTCTTCAGTCTTTCCAATTATGTCTCCAAAATAGATGCTCCAATTGCCAATGAGGTTGTCTAAAACCAGAAAGCTGCAGTCTGAATAGTTTTCTTAATAAAGAATGAGGAGGCATAGAGACAACTCACCAAACTGAAAGAAAACCCAGTGACAACTGGTCCAATATTCTATAAGCAGGTTCTGTCTAAAGATCCAAAGTAAATTGGATTGGGTCAATTTACTGAAGGTATATAAAACATGAACCAGCCAACTCTAACAAACTGAAACATTTCTAGTTCATTCCCCCCATCTACTTTTATTCATTTGTGTTTTGTCTGTTTCCTCCATAATACCTCAAGCTCCATGGGGCAGAAACCACAGTGTATCATTTTACTGCTGAGAACCCACTACCTAGTACAGTGCCTGGCATATAATAGGCACTCAAGAATGTGTTGGTTAAATATGGATTATTTGGTGTTAATGGGAATATAAGTTTCTGTCACAGGTTGTGTTCTCTGGGAGCAGATTTTGAGTCAGAATTCGGGGTGCAAGATTTTTATTGGGGATCAATACTACTGAAAAGAAGGGAGAGGTCCAGGTTGGGCAGAGAAAGAAGCCAAACTGTGTTGCAGGTCTAACAAGACTCGCCAACTTGGCAGGGAATCTTTGGAGCCAGTTTTGCCTATCAGAGTGTCTTGATCACCAAGATGGTAGCCCTTTATATCGCCAACTTGCTGAATCACTCCCTGCAGGCTTCCCCAGGAAGGGCATGACTGCTGGTAGGGAAGCTCTCTGCAACCGAGGGCAGCCTTGAAAGAGGTGAAATCTAGAGTCTGTCTGTTGACCCCATTCTCCCACAGCTAGACAGCAAGTCCTTCCTTGAAGGAGTAGCTGAGTGGTACATCTTTGTATATGCCACAGTCTCTGTTACCAGAGCAGAAGGCTCTCTGTTGGCTGAATACATTAATGAATCTCCAGGTGGGAAAGGAGAGCAATAATGAATCTCCAGATGTGTAAGAGAGATCCCAAACTGAATTTAGAGTTTGACTCAGAGAGAGATGAACTTTTCTTTATAATAAAGTAGGAGGCTTCTTTTTTTCCTAATTGCTGGAGGTTAATGAGTAAAGAATGGATGAGAACAAAGTCAAGAAATTGAGCTAAAGACTGATGCTTGATGTCTGAATTAGCAGAAATGGTTAAAGAATTTAAGCCCTGAAACACATAATAGTTAGTTTTAAATTATCTGCATGCAAAGCTGCAGCATCACTTCCCAACTTCAGTGACTGTTACTCTGTTCCTTTATTTAAAAAGTATGCCTCCTGGGAGATCAGCTCAGTGCTTTGTGACCACCTAGAGAAGTGGGATAGGGAGGGTGGGAGGTAGACCCAAGAAGGAGGGGATATGGGGATATATGTATACGTATAGCTGATTCACTTTGCTAAACAGCCGCAACTAATACAACAATGTAAAGCAATTATACTCCAGTAAAGATGTTAAAATAAAAAGAAAGTATGCTACCTATCTACATGTATCTGTTTAGTCCATTGGGAAACATTCAAAAGGTCAAGCTCTACACATTTTAGCTTAAAAAACCACACAATATATTAGTGTTAAGGATGTACAGCAGAGATGTAGCCAGAAAACACGGAGAAGATATCCACCAAACAGAGACACTTACAAGTCTATGAAAATGAATCTACCGAGATAACAGAACTGGAGCAGCCCCAAATGAACCTGGCAATTACCCAATCTGACGAGGCTCTGTTTTTACCCTCCCTTTCCAGTGTGTGGGTCCAGGGGACATTGATCAATGTGATAGGTTCACCTGAGCCAAAAAATCAAGCTTCAAACCCAACAGTGACTGAATGAATACATATGAGCACACATAGACGTGTCTGCCTTTTAGTGACCACCCTTGTAGGGTTCATAGTCTGGGCACGTCCCCATGCCCACTGAGTCCCCAAAAGTGATTTCATGGAAATCAGGGAAAGAGAATTGAGTTTCATATGTGGGCCACATAGAACAGAGAAAAAGACACATCTGGGGAAGTTTAAACATCCACAGAGAGCAGGTAATTTCATCATGGGACCTTCCCCTTCTCCTTCTTCCTCATCTTTACCCACCGACTCTTCCAAAATATAAAAACCATTCTTAGATCACAGGCCATATAAAACCAGGCCTGTGGCTACACTGGGCCTTGGGGCTGTATTTTGTTGACCCTACGCTTCCCTGGCTTAAATCACTATGTGCTTACAGGAAAAGTTTGCTGATTCCTATGATAAAAAAGTGATTGTACGATATACTGAATATGGTAGGAGAACTGAGGGAGAGTACCAAAAAAAGGACAGACTTCACCCCCTTCTCAAGGCTGGTGTTGAGTCATCACCAGAGAAGGTATAGTCGCAGCTCACTAGGTGGTAGGAAAGTTCCCTGGTGTGTTGGGCCAGAGCTGGTCCACAGTGGCTGGGCAAGGAGGCAACAACTCTTGGGGCAGGTGGTGTGGAGCTAGTAACTGGGCGTGCAAGCTTGCAGAAGGAGTTGGAAAGTTGAGGCAGGGAGTCTAGATGTCTGTGTCCTATTGAAAGGACCTTGGGAAAGTGAGACTAACTGGGGCTGCTAGGTCACTGAGGAACTCATGTTCTGGGCTCACCACAGGGGCAGAACCCCACCAGATGTCCCCCCGTCCATACGGTGACTGCCACTGCCACTGCTGGAACCACCAGGAGAGCCCGTTTCCTCCTGAAATGTCCCTCCAGCGCCCTCTACAGAGAAGGCTTATCGTTGTGCTCATTGTAAAAGAGAAATGCTTAAATTCCATCCATTATCGTGGAACAGGTACTGAAGGGTGAATTGGGTGCTGAGGGGCAGTACATGGATAACTGGCACATGTGTAATTTTTCATAATCCTCATAATCACCCAGTAAGGAAGGAATAAAAATTTCTCACATTTTACAGCTGAGATTCAAATAAATAATTTTTCCACAGTCATACATGTAGGAAGATTGAAACCCAAGGAGACTGATTTCAGAGCCTGTGTTCCACAGGTACTGGCACACTGTGCCATTGCTCATATATATTTACATGCGTGTATATTGCTTCATGTGTGTGTGTGTGCATAGTATATATATATATATATATATATATATATATATATAAAATTGGATAACTCATTGTCAATTGAAGAGTTACCTCTGTTTTTTAGGGGAGGTGGGTATACCCGTGAAGCCTTTAAAAACATTGTCTCCCAAATGCAGCCAAGTAATATGCACCTGGCCAGCCAGCTTGGCACTGGCCTCCCTTTCCCAATGGCTCCTCTTCTTCCTTTGTGTGTTGGATGTTGCCCATGGCTGGAAACACCCCAGAAAATATTTACAGATCAGAATAGAGGATCACATCACCATTCCTTTTTTCTCTTCAACTCTCGAGAAGCTGTTATTGCTCCTTTGGTCAAAGATGTTGAGATGTTGAACCTAAAAAGTATCGCCTCTTTGAAAAGCTTCACTTTTCTAGAGCTTCAAGGAGAAATGAAAGAGTGCTTTTAAAATTCCGATCGCAGACACATCGATATTTTTATTCAATTTTATTACTGTCACAAATATTCAAAGTACTAAAGAACAGGAGATGGGTTTCCTGGAATATGAGCATCTCTGAGCTTTGGTCTAAAATCTCATTCATCACTCTATTTACTACTTGGTCCTTGGACACTCGTATCTTATTTTGCAAAGCACATGAAATGGTCATTTCCACACTTACTAAGTGCCTCTTCCTCATGAATCTTGCTTTACCAATACCAATAGAAGCTGAAAGCAGCCCTTGGGAAATAACATTTATAGGGTGTAAATTGAATGTCAAGGTCCCTCGATTCCCATGGCCACTTTGTTGTTTTGACATTTGTATTAAATAGGCATTTGTAGACATGAGGTTTCTTTTTGTGAATTTGCTGGGACTGGGTTCTCTTACTTCTAAATAAATAGAATTGATTTTTAAATAAAAGCATCTGTATAAAAACTTAGTTTTAATTAGTTTTAAAACTTAGGTGAAAATATCTTTATAAATTTAACACAAGCGTATTGCCAAAAACTGAAACAATGCAGAAAAATATTTTTAAAAATCCAATCACATTTTCACTACTCAGAGTCAGCCATGGTTAACATTTTGGAGTGTTTCCTTTCAGGCTTTTTCTTTCTAGGTGTGAAAGTTTAGCATGGTTGTGATAAAGCTCTCAATAAAGTTGTTTCTGCTTTTCTACAAAGGAGTTTTGTTTACCTCCTCTGAACTTTATATTAGAATATAATGTACATACAGAAAAGTGCTCACTTCATACATGTACAAGCTGATGCATTTCCACCGACTAAACATGCCCATGTGACCACCATCCAGACCAATAAACAGAGGTCGTTCGCACCCTTGCATCCTCCCACCCCCTGCCCGATACCCTGCAGTTGCTACCCTGTCACAGGAGCAAACAGGATCCTTATTTCCATCCCCGTAGATGAGTTTGGCCTATTTTAAAACTTTATATAAATGGTACCATGCAGCGTGTACTTTATCGTGTTTGGCTTTTTTTATTTAACAATTTATGTGTGAGATCACCCATGATGTGTAGTAGCCCTTAGTTCATTCTCATTACTGTATACAAAGAACTTTTTAAAAATATGCAGGTGAGAAGAGTGAAGTTGTTGTTTATCCTAGTTGAGAAAACTGATCTCTGCCATCTCCCAGTAAGGCAGTGTTGTTCAGAATTATTTCTCTCAAGAGCTTCAGAGTGACTTTTTATTCAAGTGGAGAACTAAAACGAAGAAGTATGGAAGATAACTTCCACAATGACCTCCAAAGATTATGTACTGTGTATGTTTCCAAGACTCCAAGAGTCCCTATGTCAGAGAGAGTTTTCTTTCTTAGAAGTATGTGTTAAAAGCAGAATGCATAAAACATTGGGAGTAGAAAGAGCAAATTAATGAACTCCCAAGAACTTCCTTTATTCTGGATACCTCTGTGGTGTGCTCACAGCTCAGAGATCTGTCAACTCATAAGACGGTTCCTTTCATGATCAGTTACAGCAGCAGTGCTACTCAGTGTGGTCCTTAGCTGGCAACATCAGCTTCATAGCAGAGCTTGAAGCCCCATCCTAGACCTATAGAATCAGAATCTCTGCGTACAGGGCCCAGAAATCTGGGTTTTAATGAGCCCTCCAGGCGATTGAGAAGCTGGTTGAAATTTGAGAAGCCCTGTTTTGGAGCAGGAGAGGGCAGTGGTGAAGCGCCTGGATTTTGAAGTTGAGGTGGGGTGGGTTTAAATTGAATTTCTGCCATTTAAAGTATTTGATCCTGGGCAAATTTCTGGACCTGCTGTGTTATGTATAAAGTGAGATCATAATCCCTACCTCATAGGATTTCTGTGAATTTCAGACAAAGACAGTACACCTGAAGGGCTCGCCGCAGTGCTCAGCAAGAGGTTCTTCACGTTAGGCTTGAGTTTCCTGAGGGTCCGTATTTGGGCTTGAGGGTTTCCAATCTCTGACGGAACCCTATGTGGACAAAATGGACCAAATTTAGCTGATCCTGGGGATTTGGAGTCCCCAAAGATATGAGAATTTCAGTCTTCATTCACTGTTGGACTTGTGAATGTCAAGGGCAGGTGAATGAGGAAGCCCAGGGCAGCCATCTTCTGCATGTACAGAGATGGAGATATGGCAGGAGTGCTGGAAAAGAAAAAAATGAAGCTGAGGTGCAGAAATAAGGGGAAATGAGAGACCATCTGATCTCAGAAAGACAGTAGATGTTGGATTTCTCAGCCCAGTCTCTTCAGAGGTCAGACTGTAATTAACACCACTGTGTTCCATTAAATGCTCCTGGACCCTTGTACTATAACCCCCTTCATGTTTCATCTAATTTGGGGGGAGGGCATATGTTACTTGTAACACACAAAGTACAATTTCAACCTTGTCCCAACAAAAGCCCCCTGCTACCACTACCTGAACCAGCACCTGCCAGCGGGAAGGTCTTACCTGGTGCCTTGCTCCTGATGCATCAGCATCTTGAAAATAGAGCATCTCCGGCCAGCGGCACGAATAATCACGGCAGGGGGAATATTTACATGTTCAACATAACTGCCTGGAAGAATAAAGATGGAGATAAGGTTGCCTGTGGTTCATAGAGAAATAGGCCATAATTCTCTCTTATAATAATGAGAGATATTTATCCCCTGGAGTCTAATAATATCAAAGTGGCAGACAAGTCTGCTCATTACGCGATTTTTTTAATTCAGCAAATTTATTTCTAGCTTTCATGACATGTCTGGTAATGTAGGGACTCTGCTTATTCACAGTCCTCAAGGAAAGAGGCTGACAGAGGCTTTGACACCTTGACCCGGCACCATTGGGAACATGTGACAGGGTAAAAAGGGGATGGATGAGACACACAAACTGTTAACTACCTCAGCTCAGAAGTAACACAAGTCACATCTGCTCACAGATCATTGGCTAGATCTAGAATCTAGCCCCATTCTAACTGCAAGTGTTACCAAGTCCAAGCTCGTACTGCTCGCCACACAACAGGCCAATAAACTGCTGGGGCGTATATATGTCCATGCCACATATACGCCCCAGCACACTACCAAACGTAAAATAGATAGCTAGTGGGAAGCAGCCGCATAGCACAGGGAGATCAGCTCGGTGCTTTGTGACTGCCTGGAGGGGTGGGATAGGGAGGGTGGGAGGGAGGGAGATGCAAGAGGGAAGAGATATGGGAACGTATGTATACATATAACTGATTCACTTTGTTATAAAGCAGAAACTAACACGCCATTGTAAAGCAATTATACTCCAATAAAGATGTTAAAAAAAAAAAAAAAGAAAAACACCTGCTGGGGCAAGGAATAGCAACTTTATTTGGAAAGCCAGCAGATGGAGAAGATGGTGGACTGGCACCCCCAAAGAACCATCTTCCCTGAGTTAGAATTCAGGCTCCTTTTCTTCTAAAAGCGTAGGGTGTAAAGTCCCTGGCCAGACTCGGGAGAGGATGTGTTAATTTCTTTCTTCCTGCAGCCATTCACAGGTGGGCCTGGTCAGGATGTTTCCTGTGAGCTAAACAAAGGTATCTTAGCTCAACGCTCATTACCTGGGAGGCAGGGCTCCCAGAGATGGGCCATTATGTATAATTTAAGCTTATAGGCAACATCCATTTAGTGATTAACTTATAGTACTTATTTATCTTATATCTGGAAGTTTGTACCTTTTGATTGCATTAGGGTATTTTTGATGACTTTTTTTGCTAGTACCAGGGTGGGATGTGGGGGAATTCTTTTCTTAAAAGTTGCAGATTATTTAGATATGTAACAAATACTCGCAACAAATCTGTCTCCTGAATCTGATTTGCCTCTTCCCTAACCTGATTGACAGCTGACAAAACAGAACTTGGGCTCCTACCTGGGCTTGCTTAGGCACAAGTGAAGTTGGGTTTTAGCCAACTTCACAGGGTGGGTATTGATTACACCTACAGACGATGCATTGAATGGAAAATGGAAAGAAGCTTCTCTCCCAAGCCCACCATATGTGGGCTCCTTGAGAGCAAGAATCCAGACTATATTTAGAGTCCAGCAGAGCACCTGGATTATTCAAGGAGACTCTCCAGGGAGCTGGTGACATATGAAGTGCTTAATTTTCTCTTTGCCTTGCAGGGGGTAGGAATAAAATTAACAAAATATGACTATTAAACTCTCTGGGCCCCACCAAGGAAATTAAATTAGACATAAAAAAGGGAATGAAATGTGTAATATTTGCAAGATCCTTCTAAAAACTTTTTTTTTCAGAAATTATGCTTACTTGCTGTTGAATGTTTCCATTAAGAGAAGTTATACATTATGCTTACTTGCTGTTGAATGTTTCCATTAAGAGAAGTTATACGAGTGGCATTTAGCCAATGCCATTATTGCCTAAAATTTCTGCTCTTGATAAAGTAATAAAAAAGGGGGTCAGGGGCTTCCCTGGTGGCGCAGTGGTTGAGAGTCCGCCTGCCGATGCAGGGGACACGGGTTCGTGCCCTGGTCCGGGAAGATCCCACATGCCGCGGAGCGGCTGGGCCCGTGAGCCATGGCCGCTGAGCCATGGCCGCTGAGCCTGCGCATCCGGAGCCTGTGCTCCGCAACGGGAGAGGCCACAACAGTGAGAGACCCGTCCGCGTATCGGAAAAAAAAAAAAGCCGGGGGTGGCGGGGGGGAATCAGAGGTGGGTGGCCTGCTAACCAGATATCCTAATCCACCAGATTGTCCAAGTGACTTACAACTTGGGAAAGAGTAGTGAAAAGAAGAGGCGTCCAGGATGGCTCAGGCATTCAAAAGAATCACACCTTCATCACAGGGCAGATGACAGTGGCCATAATAGCTCAATGATGATTTTCATACAAAAGACAACTTAGAGACAGGATAAAGATGCAATTAAACTACTTTTTTAGAATGCTTGATTAATGTCTGTCTTGTCTACTTCTACATGTCCTGTAATTGTGTTTGAAAGAATCAAATTAAGGCTCATCCATGGAGTGAAGTTTCGTTTTGTTAAGTTTTAAAACATTTGTTCATTTCCACATTCACTTGTTCTACTAATTCTTTACAAAGTATCTACTTCAACACCCTCATTACACAGGTTAAAAGAAACCTGAGGTCAAGGAAGGTAAAGAAGCCTCGTCCAAACCAGCAAATGTCAGAGACATAACCCTAACCCAATCTTCCTTATTCTCGGGCAATGGTGTTTTTCCCTTGCATCATAGTTTTGCTTCAGGCTGACCCTTGCTCTGTCCAAGATATGCTTAATACAGCTTTAAAAAATCCTGCAGATAAGGCTTTTCAAGTGACTGAAATGCTCATTGAGAGGTAAGATAATATACACTGGGTGCCTTCTTCACCATGTCTGAGTCATTCTCTAGATGTAGGTTAAGCCCCGGAATAGCAAGTTTCCTTTTACTTCCGAAACAGAAACAGGGCCATGTCCCAGGAAGAAAAGCTGGAGGCGGGCCCAAGGGCCTTGATCATCAACCATCAAACCGAAACTACACTAAAGAAACCATTTTATGCCAAGAAGGTGCCTGTTGTTAAACTTTCTAGAAAGTTAAGAATTATATATTTTTAAATTGTTTTGCCTCAGGAAAAGGGTTTGTCTTATATTAAACATGTAGTTTACACTTGTTTCATGAATATTATTTTTCATTCTGTTTTCTCAGAATCCTTTGGGGACTTTCACCTGACTCTGACCCTAGGTGATTCTAGTGGGAGGTCAGTCATGGGGTGCAGAGTCCCTGACTACAACTTAGGTGAAGGTCCCAAGAACTGATGACAAATCAAGTCTCTTCCTCCAGGAATTTGAATCGTAGACAATTATATACATGAGGTGGCTGAGGCTGAACGACCAGATGGAAAAATCTTGGAGAGACTATTAATGAGGTCCTGCCACCAAGACCACTGAAGATGCTTGTTCCCTTCTCTCCCAATGCCTAGGTCTTCAGCTCTTCCTTCAATTCATTAGTTGTCCAGTAACCATCTTATTTGTCTGTCTATTTATGTGTCTATTGCTTAATCTACACGGGATTGCTGTTGCTTGCCATCAAGTAACACCAGCCTTGCTCAACTACTGAATACAGGTGTGATCCTGAGCAATTTCCTTCCCCTCTCTGGGCCTCAATATTCTTATCTATATAATGGGCATGATAAATTGGATTGGATGGTCTCTATACATGAGCAAATAAGGGAGTATGCATAAGATGATGAGCAAATTTTAAAAAGAAGAATGCCTATTTTAGGCGTTGTGCTAAGCCCAGAGGACTACAATGATAAATAAGACACAGATGAGTGTTAAGACTCCACTCTATCATTCTGGGCATCTAACTTTTTAGGTAACTGGCATAGAAGAGCCAGTATTTCCAAATTTTCCTGATTGAAATAAGGAATTTTATTGTACAGAAATGATGAGGAACCACAAAAGGGCTCACAGAGTGAAATACCTTGAGTATAGATATTTGCTGCAAGCAGTCTCTTGGTCCCTATTAGCCTTCCTGGCACCCCTGACGGAAGGATGGGCACACTGTTGCTGACTTGACGCCTCTGGAAACTGTGACTCTTACCGCAGAGCAGCTCCCACTGTGCATCTCAAAGCTTTGAACCTTCACTGATGAATGCTTGGCTCAGCCAGGGCAGCTATCAGTGGGTTGGCCCTATTTAATCCTCACATTGATGTTCATGATATCAGGCAGGTTTTGAAGCTCTTACACACAGCTATGTACTCAATCTGAATTTAAGAGAAAAACAGGAAATGCTACTTCATCACTTGCCTCCAAATTGGTCTTTTTTACTTCTCTTTAGCAAACCCCAAGTGACAGCCACTATGGGTGTATGGGTGAAAGTAGCAAGATGGCTGGAGCCTCCTTTGAAGCTGTGGCTTATGGCCCACAATCACCCCACCCCACATCTGAACCTTCACCCATCTTCAGACTCAAGAGGGAGAATCTATAAGCATAAGCTTTCTTTTCTGAATTAATCAGATGAGTCAAGATGTATGAAACACCATATTTTATATATCTCCTTTAAACTCACAAGAACCCAGTGAGGTAAGCATTACCCTGGTTTTCCAGTTGGGGAGTCTGAGACTTAGTATCGACCAAGAGGAAAGCCAAGATTTGAATCCAAGTTGTCTGACTTCAACCTCTTGGCTTATCTTTTTTTTTTTTTTTAGATGTTGGGGGTAGGAGTTTATTAATTTATTTATTTATTTTTGCTGTGTTGGGTCTTCGTTTCTGTGCGAGGGCTATCTCTAGCTGTGGCAAGCGGGGGCCACTTTTTATCGCGGTGTGCGGGCCTCTTACTATCGCAGCCTCTCTTGTTGCGGAGCACAGGCTCCAGACGCGCAGGCTCAGTAGTTGTGGCTCACGGGCCTAGTTGCTCCGCGGCATGTGGGATCCTCCCAGCCCAGGGCTCGAACCCGTGTCCCCTGCATTAGCAGGCAGATTCTCAACCACTGCGCCACCAGGGAAGCCCTCTTGGCTTATCTTAACCACTCTATTTTTCTGCCTTTTGCCTCTTCCTTTGGTAATGGGAAGCAAGGGAGGGAAATTGATAAGTAACCAGAGACAAGATTAATAACTATACTCTTATGCTCTATGTGGCATGATTATGTAAGATTCATTACTAATAAACACTGGAAGCATTCCTACCTGAGCTTAAGCATAAATGTTAGACTTTGGAGCTGAGATCTTGGTGAGGCCATCCCAAGAAATAAAAGGCACTTGACTTTGTCTCCCATTCCTGCACCTTTAGGCATTCAGCTTTCAATTATCCACAGTAACATTTTGAATTCCAGACAGTTTCACCCCAACACTCATGGAACTTTGGAGATGAGTTTCTCTTGTCCTCCTTTCCCTCTAGGTACAAATTCTATTTAATATTGAATTGTGAAAAAAGGCTAATAGAAAAGCAAACAATACACTCCTGCTAAATCCTACCATGCATTAAAAGTTGAACAAAAAGATTGTGAGCAACTGATTCTCTGCTAGTCAATCATATTGGCAGAAAAAATAATCATTCAGACCTCCAGGTTAGAATAACATGAGTACACAAGTACAACTGGAAAAAGTCCTTCAAAGTTATTAGCATACTTGCTATTGGGTTTTCTTGAGGCCTTCTATCATGGATCTAATTTTCATATATTACAATTATTACCACTTAGTAAGCACCAACTGTGTGCCAAACAGTGTGCAGAACTGCATATGAATACCACTATGTTTAAGTGAATAACAAGAGGTAGATAGATAACAAATGCTTCTGTTACCCTTGGGAAATTGAGGCATAGACATTTGCCCCAATAAATGGCAGAGTCAAGACTCAAAGCCACGAAAGTCTAATTTCAAAGCCTATATTCCTAAGCCCTGTGCTAGATGACTTCCACTCTTCCAAGAAAGGAAGTGTTGCTAGGTTTAGAAATCATTCTACCGATGGGTTCAATGTCATGCACTTTACAAATATTCCACCTCCCTCACTCCTACTTATCAGGCAATAGAGGAAACGTATAAAAATATCCAGTCACATTTGTCAAACATGATCTGTTTTTCATGACTGCAGTAAAGACTCAGTAGATTTCCACTGATAGCAGCTGGAGAAATAATCAATTCCACTGCAAACTCACCTTGCACTTAATGTCATTCGTTTGCCCTTGTAGATGATTTAATAGACTTTCTGGGGACTTAAGTGTTCATACTATAAAAGGCCAATATTGAGAGATGTAAGAATGTGCTAGGAAAAAAAAAAAAGAGATTATACTTTCAAAAAGTCTCAGCTTCCTAGCACATTCTTTATGCCTATGTGAACTGGGTGACAATTAATAGGGCATAGTATTAGGGACTTCAGTTGGACCCAGGATACTGAGGGGCATGAGCTCTCAGGGACAGTGCAACGGACAGTGCTTCATGAAAAGGCTGATATCTCAGTCCAGCCTCTTTCACTTCTTCGGGATACAAAGTGTTTTCTCCCTTTCTTCCCTCTGCATCAATGTCACAACAGATCCAAAACAGCAAGACCCATAGCGAAGAACCAGCAGGGACACTGTCTCCACTGATGACCTGACTACTTGATATTTGGTCCATTACCTCCTTTCCACAGAATGTAGCTTAGATTTTCCTTCTATGCATTTGATAAAAGCAAAAGTAACCATCTCAACATCTGTCATATCAGGAAGACATTTTCTTTTTTACTCAAAATAGTATCTATTACAGAAAATGACAAGAGCAACAAAAATAAAGCAGCAAAAAAAAAAAAAACATGCTTCAGCCGGGCTGAGTCCCAGCTTGGGATCGTCTTCAGTGAATATTAGTATGCCATCTTCCATCACCTATATTTTTCTGCCATTGGCTGCTGTGTTGGTAATTGAGTCTATTATTCAACTATTAAAAAATTGCCCAAGAGGGGAGTTTGAGACAGGTTCTGATGATACAAGTAGATAATGCTTGCCTTGTCTCCAACAGTTTATTCAGATGTCCACTGTCTTCAGAATTGAAAAGCTATCATTAAAATGACCCTAAAGGGACTTCTTGGATTAGCTACGTAGAGCTGAGGGTGCAAGGAAATTGAATGAACTAAAATTCTAGAAAGTGATAAGACCTTCCTTAGAGAGAAGAGAACAAATAGTTATTTTATCCTTGGTAGAATTGTGGTGGATGAGAGGAATCTGTGAAAACATGGATTAAGATAAACCAGCCAAACATTTCACAAACTTTTAATGGCTGCATGCGAGCTGGCAGGAGAAATGAGAGTCCTAAGAAGCCTCAACCATGGAGAAATTCTGCACCCATTCATCAACTCTTTCCCATAGGGTTTCACTAATGCTTGAGGGTGTGATGCTGAAGACTGAAAATGGTGAGGGAGAGGTGACAGAAATTCTTTCAAGGGATCCCAGACTTTGAACAAGCTGTACTTCAGTGGTCTTCCAAAGGCCGAGGATGGGGCAGGAGGCCAAGAGAAATCCCCCAAGTACCCAGCACTGAGAGCAAAGAGAACTTCTCTGAGATCAAAATGCTGAGAGAGGCCGTAAAACGGAGAGGTCCAAGAAGTCTTTTACGGGACTCTGATCTCAAGCCCTTCTGAAGGGAAAACCCTTCAGGTGAACTGGATCTAACTAAAGTTAAGTCAAAGCTAAATATAGATTAGATTGACTCAGCTCCTAAAATGATTAGCCCCACAGAATAAGGAACATACCATTTTCAGGAGACAAATAATATTTACTTACATTTCTGCTGGTCTTTGGACACAGTATGTAGGACACAAGAAAAAAATGTGAGACCTTTTGAAGAAGCAAGAGCATGTGACCTGTGGTCAAATAAGAAATAATCAATAGACAAAAGACTCAGAGATGACCCATATGTTAGTAATATAAGACAGGGAATTTAAAATAATGATGAAAATGGATTAAAGATCTAGAAGGAATGGTGGACAATGTGTGTGAACAGATGGGGAATTTTAGCAGAAACTATAAAAAGAACCAAATTAAAATGCTAGAAATTAAAAAAAAAAAAGTCAGAAGTAGAAAATTCATTTGGCTTTAACAGAAGACTAAATACAATAAATGCAGGGATCAGCAAGCTTGAAGATAGGTCAA
Source organism: Monodon monoceros (assembly GCF_005190385.1). NCBI lineage: Eukaryota > Metazoa > Chordata > Mammalia > Artiodactyla > Monodontidae > Monodon > Monodon monoceros. The sequence continues at coordinate 76,186,998 of NW_021703780.1, read as the reverse complement.
GAAAAGTTACCCACACTGACCCAAAGAGAAAAAGAATGCGAAACATAAAACAAAGGATCAGCAATCTGTGGATCACTATCAAAACCATCTACCGTACATGTAACTGGAGTCCCAGAAAAAGGAGAGAGAGAGAGAGAATAGGACAAAAAATACCTGAAGATTGATGAAAATCAACCCACAAATCTAGTCACCAGGATAAATCAGAAGGTACCCATTACTAGGCACAGAGAGGTCAAACTGCTAAAAATAAAGAAAAAAATTTTAAAGAAGCTAAAGCGAGAAAAAGAAATACTACATATTGAGGAACAATAATACAAATTATAGGTGACTTCTTACCAGAAAGAATAGAGGCAGAAGACAGCAAAACAACATCTTTAAAGTACTGAAAGAACAAACAGTCAAACTAGACTATGTTTAATGAAAATATTCTTCAAAAATGAATGTAAAATAGAGACACTTTCATACATCTAAAAGTTGAGAATTCATTTTCAGCATGTCTGTATATTAAGAATGCTAAAAGAAATTCTTCCAGCTGAAAAGAAACATTAGATGAAAAGCCTGAATCTTTGGGAATGGAGAGCATCAGAAAGAATAAATATGTAGGTAAATGTAAAGACCTTTTTATGACCTATTTGTATATCTACAATAATACCTTTCTTTAAAAATGTTTGGCTGTTTAAAAGAAGAAAGAATAAGAATAGTCTGTGGGGCTTACAGAATGTGCAGAAGTAAAATATGAAAACAAGAAGACAAAAGATGAGAGATGGCAATGGAAGGGTACTGTTGTAATACACCACATCATGAAATAGTTCCATAGTATTTGAAGGTTGATAGCACTAAGTTAAAAGTGAACATTCTGGCCTCTGGAGCTATCACTGAAAAAATACGTAAAGATATAAAACTAAAGAAATTTAAGAAGAGAGAAAATTCTAAAACCATTTCTATTCATCCAAAGACAAAAAGGAGAAACACACACACAAACAGATGGGTCAAATAGAAAACAAATATCAAGATGGTAGGCTTAAACCCAACTATATCAATAATTACATAAAATGTAAACAGTTTATATTCTTCAATTAAAAGTGAGAGGTTATCAGACTGGATTTTGAAATGATGTTTGGAAGAAACACCACTTTAAGTATGATGACACAGACAGGCTGAAAATAGGAGGGTGGAAAAGATAGACTATGCAAACACTTAGCATAAGAAAGCTGTAAGCACTACATTAATGTCAGACAAGGTAGACGTCAAGAAAAAGAGTATTACCAGACATAAGAGGGCAAATTACCTAATTAAAAAGCATCAACTCATCAAAAAGTCATAACCCGTTAAATTTATATGCATCCAATTCCAAGCTTTAAAATATGTAAAGCAAAATCTGACAGAACTAAGGAAAGAAATAGACAATTTCTGTCTCATGAATTAATAGAACACAAAGACCAAAAAACGGCCCAGCAAGCATAGAGAAAAGTTGAACAATTCTTTCAACCAACTTTATCTAATAAACATTTGTAAAACACTGTAACTGCAGAATATATATGATTTTCAAATGCACATGGCACGTTCATTGTAAAATATACTGAGACTTGTTTTATGACCCAGTCCTAAGACTGAAATTCTCTTTACTGCAACAATGTTGTTAGAAGTTATTAACAGTAAGATGTCCAGAAAACTCAGACGTCTGGAAATTAAACAACACCCTTATAAATAATCCATGGATCAAAATGGAAATCTCAAGGGAAATTAAAACATATTTTGAAGAGAAGTAAAATGAAAACACAGTAAATCAAAATTTGTGGGTTGCAGCAAAAGTAGTGCTTATAGTGGAATATATAGGTTTCCAGTGCCTATATTAGTAAACAAGAAAGCTCTAAAATCAACTGAGTAAGCTTCCATCTTCAGAAGCTAGTAAGAAGGACAGATTAAACCCAAATATAAGTAGAAGGCTCAACTAATCCCATTCCGTCACCTTTCAGATGCCCTAAGTTAAGTAATTCGCATGAGGTCACACAACTAATCAAGAATGAAAGCAAAACTTATAAAAGCCCATTTCTTACAGATGATGTGCCTCCTCTCATACCTCAGCCTTCTGTTCTTCCATTTTACCTCCTGTGATTTAAAATTCTTCCTTTAAAGGATCCTGTTTCTTCCTGTAATGGGCAGCAGAACCCATCCAACCATCGTTGGGAAGTGAGGAAACTGAGCTTTCTTGTAGCAGTTTGAGGTTGTGACCAAACTCACAGATGCATTTCTGCTGAGGAGATGCCACCCTACTAAGTTCTGAAATGGAAGTCTTGCTGCAGGCCTTAGACCAGAGGCCAGAAAGGAAAAACTTCATTTTCTTTATGTGTCCTAATTTCAGTCATGATAAGGCTACTAGTGACCTAGAATGGAAAGCATGGACTTTTACTACCTCCCTTTCAGCTTCAAAACCCAGCACAGCATCCTAAGCTGTAACTGGGAAATCCATGGACCCAGCACTCGTTCACTCTTCTGAGGGCAGCCCCCCAATTTTTCCTCTGAATAATCCCCCTGATCCACTTAGAGTCCACCTTATTTATTTATTTAGCCGCACTGCTGGGCATGCAGGATCCTAGTTCCCCCACCAGGGATAGAACCCGTGCCCCTTGCAGTGGAAGCAGAGTCTTAACCACTGGACCTCCAGGGAAGTCCGAGTCCACCCTGTTTATGTGGTATTAGTTTTAACTTATCTCTAGCGAGTTACTGAATCGTACCTACTTGAGCATTCATCGCCTCCACGCTCAACCCAACAACTGAGATTGGATCAGGAATGGGCACATAACCCAATATGAGCCTTTAAGACACAGTCTGACTTCCTTTTGCTAGGGTTTATGTCTTGTTGAAGGATAGAGGCATAGTTTGTCTTTTTTGCTAAAGTTAGAAACGTTAAAATGTAAGCTTTCAGCTTGCATGGGCTATATGCGGAAGGATTTTACGTGAGAGTGACTCTAACACAGAGGAGAGCTGAGCCCAGAGCAAAAGAGAGAAAGATGCTGGCACTCCATAACACTGCTAGTACTCTGAATCGAGCATAAGTATTTCCTTTTATTTTTAAACTGGTTTTTCGTGTTGGATTTTTAAAAATCATATTCAACTAAAAGAGTCCCAATGGATGAAGAGCCCAATAAAGGACAATGTCTTAGAGACATATAAACTTCTAGATAGTACCCAAACTCTAGAGAGGCATGGAACCAGCTCTGTTCCAAGGAGAGTGAGTACCCTGCCCAAAGCCCAGGCAGTGGGCCTGGGTTAGGCGCTGGATGTAAAGGCAGCCAGTGAGCTGACTAACTGCATTCTTGCTCTCACCAATTTTAATTAGAAAACTCAGAAAAAAAAAAACAAAAAAATGAGATGGTGGGTATTCTGGGCTGAATGTTTGTGTCCCCTCAGAATATGTAAAATTTAACCCTACCCCTCAATGTGATGGTATTAGAAGATGGGGCCTTTGGGAGGTAATTAGGATTAGATGAGGTCGTGAGGGCAGAGCCCTCTTGTATGGAATTAGAGCCCTTGTAAGAATCACAAGACAGCTGCTTCACTGCTTTCTTTCCACTATGTGAGGATACAACTAGAAGTTAGCCATTAGCTGTCTTCAACCTGGAAGAGGATTCTCACCAGAACTCAACTATGCTGGCTCTGAGCTCAGACTTCCAGCCTCCTGAACTGTGAGAAATCAATGTTTATAAGCTCTTCAGTCTATGGTTTTGTTTTTGTTTTCTGTAACAGCCCAAACTGACTAATATTGTTGGCAATAGGAAGTAAAGCTTAAAGTATTAAATAGTTTTTTTTTCTAAGATGAAGATATAAGGTAGATTTAGTCCCTCTGAGGTAGAATTAGGATGCAAGAATCATGGTAACTCCAAGTTATGAAAGCAGCAGGATCCATAAGGAAGTGGAAGTCATGAAGTATAGAAAACAAATTGAGAGAAGAGGGAAGGAATAGGCAAGTCAAGAGTGCAAGATAAACAGAAAATTAGCAAAAATAACAGAAGACCATGTGGTCCTTGAGAGAGAAAGATGGAGAGAGAAATAAGATCTGAGATAATACTAAGTGTATTTCAAATTCCATTTCTCACCAGACCTAGCTTGTCTCCAACAGTCCTTGGTTTTTGGATTCTACTAGACATAAAGACTCTGTTTTCATGTGGTCCTATATTCTCAGCTCAGTTCCTGTGCCTACTAACTTGGCGATCTTGAGCTAGTAATTTAAAATTCACTGTGACGCCTTTTCCTTGCCTGTAAAGTGGTATAATGATGGTACAAGCTTCACTAGATTGTTGTAAAGATAAGCTAATCCATGTAAGGGTATTAGCATAGTAACTGGCACACAGTAAGTAATCAATGGAGCTTTTTTCACTTGTATTATTGTTTTTTTATTATTCATTCAAATATGTGTTGAGACTCTAATTTTGATAGTCCTCTACACACTGGGGATACAGTGATGAATGAAAACAAGACCCCTGTCCCACAGAAAATAAAACAAAGCAAAGCATATAAGCCATGAGGGTTACATGTTATCTTTCCTGTTTCATTTATTATCCTCCCAAAACATCCTTATGGTAGTTCACAACTCACCTCATTTGAAATGTCTTCTTTAAGACTCTATTCCTTTATCCAAAAATGTGTAACCAAAACCAGCAGCCTGGTAGAATGGAGATGTTAGGAATCTAGGGACATGCCTCTGGATCTAAAATGTCTCCTTTTGAAATTTTCTCAAATTCTCCATACCCTAATTTGTTTACATGGGAAATAACCAAAGTACATGAAAAATAAGTCATGGGGATTTTTTTGACCTCACTGGAAGAAAGATACTAGTCAGACTCAAGAAATTATAGTTATTTATCCATGTTACTATCAGTATTATTTCTACCATTCATGATTTAAAACTCCAAAGCATACACATTTAAGAAAATTTGTGGAGTATTTGTGACAGGAGCTCAGAGTCCAAAAATATTATTTTTCTTAATAATCTTGATTAAGAAGTCAGACATTCAAGGGTTGACAACATCAAAAAAACAACAACAACAACAAAAAAACCCAGCTCTGGTGAGGTATATAGACAGAGAAATCTGATCCTTCTTGTACTTGAAAATTGTTATTCTCCTGTCCTTATTTTTGATGAGCTGATCAAAATCTGAAACTGTGTTTCTGCCAGAAATCAATCATTGAAAAATGGTGACTCAGATCTCATGAGCCAAAGAGAATTGTGCCTATTGTGACCTTTAGTTTTATATTCCATTTCATTAACTTATATCTGAAAAGAATGAGAAATCAACAGCAAGTCTAGACTGAGTTCCAGAGTCAGCCATAATTGTGGAAAATAATGTGCCTGACAGCTCTTGTTTTATAACCATGCATCACTGAAGCCCAGTAAATGGGCATGTCAGACACCAAGTTCACTAGACAGAGGACAGTTCCTGAGACTCCATGGGAGCAGACAATACCCTATACTCAGTAGATTTCCCAGTGGAGACGAGCATCAGCCTGGGGACCAGGAGAATTCAGTGTGATTCTTGGCTGCCATTGGCTCTTCTTGCTTATGGACGTGTCACATTACCTGCTAAGTCTCTATTCCTCCTTTGTAGGTTGAGTTATAATACCTACTAGTTGTGAGGTTCAGCATCAAAATGAGACAGTAAACATGTCTGGAAAACACTAATTCTGTAGCGAGTATATGTTGAATGAAATATGATACAAATGGGTTGGAAAACACTGTAAAAAGGGAATATATTTGAGCCAGCTGAGTAATTTCCATGAGCGACTTCAAAAATAGTGCTAAAATAATCTATTATATATTTCAGCCATGATATTAATTTCTTGTTGGGCTTTATACAAATTCCCTAAAAACTATGTCTCAATTTCCCATATGAGCAATAGATGAAAATGACAGACAGCAATCACATATACATACACACACATATGCGCACACACATATAAAATATACCCACATGAGTGCTAAATTTCTTTTAAAATTCCTATATTCAGTCATTCACTCAACCATTCAGCAGATACTTTTTAAATTTCTACTGCCTGCCCAGCACTGTGCTAGCCACAATAGACAAAGCAAACAACAAGACCCAAAGTTTGCCCCTCGTGGAGTTTACACTGTAGTATGTTTGAACAAATGAATTGAGCACCATGTGATGGCTGGTGACAGGGGAAGTACGTGGGTTGTGTGCGATTGCATCGGGAGCCCTTGCCCTACTACATATTTTACTAAGAAAATCCCTCGAACCCAAACATTTCTGTGCTCTGGCTTTTCTAGGTAAGAGTTAATACCATCATCAAAGACTAGCAGTCTCCTTGAGCTCAGCTGTCTGCTGTGACGTCTCTCACTGCAGATGACACTGGCTGTCAGAAACAATTGCATCTTTAAGAAAGGATGAAGAAAATTCCCCCTCTGGCTCTTAAGCGAGTGTGCCAGGTGTCAGTGGTATGTAGGAGGGGACTTTTCAAATCAGCAGCTACAGCAGAACTCAGAACAGCCTAGAAAGCAGCAGACCCATCCATCAGGTGGCTGGCAAGCCTCCCTGCTGGAATGATGTATATTCTGTGCCAGTGAGGGAACGGGCCCTATTTATATCCAGTAGTGCACAGATCTTTCTTACAGGTTTAGGTACAGAATTTTATTCTTTTGCCTGCCCACAATTCACCAACCCCCATCTTTAGTAAAATACTCAAACTGTCTCGAGGAAATCACTCTCCTCTCTACTGACATGACATGATTTGTGGGAGAGCTGGGCAGAGGCCTGTCTCTTGAAGCACCCTATCCTCTTCACCAGAGTGAATGGCTGGAGAAATGGGGACATTACCTAGGCCAAGCCAACATCTTCAATCAAAACTAACCCAGTACTTTGCTTTGGGGAAGAAAAAAAGGAAGTAAGGCATTGCAGTTCTGAAGTTGAAACTGAATGTAAGACTGGACTGACTTGTAGCCATCTTGTCATCCCATTAGGAAAGTGCATTTTTAGTTTTTTAAGGAACCCCATACTGTTCTCCATAATGGTTCTATCAATTTACATTCCCACCAGCAGTGTAAGAGGGTTCCCTTTTCTCCACACCCTCTCCAGCCTTTATTGGAATAGAGCTACCATATGATGCAGTAATCCCACTCCTGGGCATATATCTAGAGAAAACCACAATTGGAAAAGACACCTGCACCCCAGTGTTTATCGCAGCACTAGTTACAATAGTCAAGACATGGAAACTTAAGTGTCCATTGACAGAGGAATGGATAAAGAAGATGTGGTTCATATACACAATAGAATATTACTCAGCCATAAAAAAGAATAAAATAATGCCATTTGCAGCAACAGGGATGGACCTAGAGATTATCATTCTAAGTGAGGTAAGGCAGAGAAAGGCAAATATCATTTGGCATCACTTATAGGTGGAATCTAAAAAAAACAAATGATACAAATGAACTTATTTATAAAACAGAAACAGACTCACAGACTTCGAAAACAAACTTATGATTACCAAAGGGGAAATGTGGGGAGGAGGGGAGTGGGATAAGTTAGGAGTTTGGTATTAACATATACACACTACTATATATAAAATAGATAATCAACGAGGACCTACTGTATAGCACAGGGAACTCTACTCAATATTCCTATATGGAAAAGAATCTGAAAAAAGAATGGATATATGTATATAACTGAATCATTTTGCTGTACACCTGAAACTAACATGACATTGTAAATCAACTATAATATCAAATAAAAATTTTAAAAGAAGAATGGAGCCAACAGGGAACAAAGCGTAGCCAAAAGAAACAGAGAGAGAACCTGGATCCCCATTAAATAATTTTCAGCTTGGAGCCCACTGTGCCTAAAACAGAACTCTTTTTTTTTTTTTTAAGAATTTGAATTGAATTTTTTGTTGTTTGCATTTGAGAAAATTATGGTGGGTCTGGATGGTACATGTCTAATCACTACTAGGGCAAATGCTCTGGGTTACAGGTTGGTTTGAATTGTTTTATCCACCTTCTTTCTACACAAACCAACTATGAGATAGCTGAATTTGTACCCAGAGTTGTATGATTCCACAGCCCAGGTACATAACTGTTCTGTTAGACTTGCCTTCCTGTCAATTAACATAGTCAGTCATCCTACCCAAGGACATTTGAATTTTAAAAAGTGACACTTGGTTAAGAATTACATATCCCAAAGGGATGCATCTTTTTAACAATATTTGTAAGATGATTGAAATGTCTTCCCTTCCTCTCTCCTTATTGTTTATTGCTAAATCAAAATATATCTGAAAAATCTTAAGAAAAGAAACGTTATAAAATGGTTTTCCAAATCATACTACAGTCAGAACTTCCATTTATCCCCCTTACTTCTAGCCAAAGATTTACCAAATGGCTGGATTTCAGGCCTACAGTTTGGGAATCATATTAGTAAATGATCCTTAGCTTCTAGTTTAATGTGGATAAATCTTATGAAGACAGGTAGTGCTGAAATATCAGGGGCTTGTAGAAACCCCTGACTGTACGCAGGCCAGGCTGGAGCCCTCCATCACTATGACAGAGTCGAGAAATCATTCAGAGCCTTCTGATTGCCCATAGTGGGTATAGATAGAAAGCCAAATTGTTGAAACGCATAGGCTCTGAAGTTAGACAGCCCTCAGGTTAAATTCTAGCTCAGAAAACTAATACTTAACCCTTCTAAGCCTTGATGTCCTCTTCAGCAAAAGGGGTATAATCATAGGGCCTATCACGTAGGGCTGTTGGGAAGATTAAATAAGATAATATAGGTAAAGAACTTGAGAACAGAAGAAAGGCTTAATCAACTTTAGCCGTCATTAAAATATACAAATTATGCTTAAAGCCTTGAAGGAGTCCTCATTCATCAGAGTGCTATATTTCACTGCATTTGAGCCTTGAGAAGAGACAGGAAGGCTTTAAGAACTGACTTCCATGGCCCACTGGGTGTGAAACTAGAACCTTTTTCTCCATACTCGGAGTTCACTGTCTTTTTCTGCACTGGAGTAGGTCACCAGCAGGGGTTCCTTTACAGCCAGGGAACGGCCAGACTCCTCCAGTGTTTGGAGGCTCTTAGTGTACGAAATACCAACATGTGATTCTAAACAATAGTGGTATGCATATGAATATATATAATTGTTTACATTAACAATTCACAGTGTACTTCAGGCAGTGTGGTCCAGTAACAGGGCACAAGCGCAAGGCTGAAAGATAAGCCTTTCTTTCTATCTTGTCACTGTGCCTCCATAACTATATGGTAACCTTATCTTCACATAATTTTAAGTGACCCTCATGCTTCACTTCTCCTACCCCATGCTGGGTCCACATCACCAGAAGTGGAATTGATGTGTAAAGGAAAAATATTATAATATCACTAATCAACCATTTATTAGTTAACTATAAGAAGCTGTACGTCAGATTTTTTCCTTCCCTTGTAGAATATGTTTTGTGACATTTAAGATGTAGCACAAGATAGAAAATATAACACAAAGAAAGTTGTGTTCTTACTCCCCAGAGTAAGAAATAAAACATTACTAATATACTCGAAGGCTCCGTTCATAACATATTTTTTTCAAGTGGGTCTACTTGAATTACAGAGAAATAGAAGGCATGTTTCATTCATTCCCTCATAATTACATAATCCATTGAGAGCACATCTTAATATGAAGGCAACAAGGGTTTTGTTGTACCGCTTCAGAGGCCAGAAGGCTTCCTGGCTCCACAAATTACACCCCTCTTCTCCAGATCTCCCTCTCTTCCCTGCGACTTAAACATCCTGAGCCCCCTTCCTCCCACATTATAGAAACTGCAGCCTGAAACACTGCAGTGTGAGTATTGATCCAATGGCAATCTCTCAAGCCATCGCAGATCCTAGTGGGAACTGGCTGAAAATGGCAAATCATCCAACAATAGGACTGAACTTAGAACTTAGGTGCCATTTCAGGTCTGAGCTTCTATCTATAAATTCCCTATGTCCCCTTTGGACTTTTCATAAAGCACAGTGTGTCAGCTACTGCTACAAAAACAACTTTGGCCTGGGAGATTAACCTGAAAAAACATATTTTGGGTCTGGATTAGACATGATCCCCACCTCTGGCTTTCAGGAATGAACATCAGTCATTAGGTGTTACAGTTGTCTGACGCCTCCTTAGTCGCACTCTAGCTTTCATCTCAGGTGAAGGATGAGAAACGGGTACAGACCTAGGGTTCAGGGTGAGTGCTTAAATGGATAGAACTCTAGTGATATTCAGGATGCCACTGGGCTCTGTGGTCTTTAGGTCTTGCTGGGTGGACCACACTTACCCACTAAAAACGCTTTACTCAGTGCTATCCGATACATCAACGGAAATGAAAACTTTGTTAATCTTTTTTTTTAAAACCACAGTTTTCAGCCTATTCAGCTGGCATTTGAAAGTGTGCAATAACATCTGTGAAATCACTTTATAAACTCAACATCTCCGTGCCAGAGCAAGGAATTCTCATTGTTATGAAAAGCAATTTTCATTGACTTCTGTGAGGTAAACCATTTTGAATCGTTCAGTGCAAATGTGCCATGACCAACAAAGAGGAGGAGGGTGGTATGACTTGTGAGCCCTGGGGAAGCCAGTCAAGCATAAATCTATCTTCTGGGATATAAATTTCCATAAAGGCAACCGCAGATATGATTATTAAGTGAGCCTATGCCTTGCCGAAAGTCCCTAAAGGCAACATACGCTGCTAAGAGGGATGGCAAATCGCCTTCCATGATGATTTGCCTACAAATTAGATTCTTTATAATAAACAATTGGTTGTATGGAAAAGTACTTGAGATGATGGTACCTTGTTAGCATCTAGCCTCTTCAATTCCACACTTGTTTATTTAACACCTAATATGTCTCTGCCAGAGTGCTAGGCACTGCTGGGGATGCAGCTATGAAAAAGACACAATCCTCAAATTTAAATAAGCTACATTCTAATACAGTTGACCCTTGAACAACACGGGTTCGAACTGCATGGGTCCACTTATATGTGGATTTTTTTCAATAAATATGTACAATAGTACTACATGATCCAATAGGCGGTTGAATCCGAGGATGCACAGCTGCCGCACGGAGGGCTGACTGTAAAGTCATACATGGAATTTTGACTGCGAGGAGGTCATCACCCCTTACCCCAGAGTTGTTCAAGGGTCAACTGTAGTTACATCCTAAACCAAGAACGCAAATGGCTATAATTCCATCAGAGATATCCTGAAAACTACTAGGGATTACAAGGATGAAGAGATTATGCAGTTGAGGGCTTCAAAAGAAAAAAAAAATGAATGAAGTTTGTTTATGTGATATAGACCTTGAAGGCTGCAGAGGATACTGACAGGTGATGATGAAAGAGAAAGACATTACAGTCAGAGCAAACATGAGCAAGATACAGAGATCTGAGCTGTGGGATACTTTCAGGAAAAAAGCAAGTAGTCCATTTTAATTACATCACAGATATCCACTAGGAAAAAAATGGAAAATGATGTCAACATCAAGAAAACAGCAGTAGGGACTTCCCCGGCGGTCCAGTGGTTGAGACTCTGTGCTTCCATTGCAAGGGGTACAGGTTTGATTCCTGGTCGGGGAAAAAAAATCCCACATGCTGCACGGTGTGGACACAGAAAAAAAGGGGGTGAATTTTTGCACAGCAGAGATTGGCATAACATTGTAAATCAACTATACTTCAACAACAAAAAATGGTTTTAAAACAGCAGTAATTGAATAATGGTGACAGTGAGCACAATAGAAACATTTATTGAGCTGGGCATCGTTCTAAGTTCTTTCTATTTAATAATCATAGACTAGGTGAGGAAATCAGCACATTTATACACCGTGTAGATACAGTCATGTAGATACAGTCGTCCCTTGTTATCCGTGGAGGGATTGGTTCTAGGACCCCCAAGGATACCAAAGTCCATGGATGCTCAAGTGCCTTATAATAAAATGGTGTAGTATTTGCATCTAACCTACATACATCCTTTCCTATAATTAAATCATCTCTCTATTACTTATAATACCCAATACAATGTAAGTACTATGTATATAATTCCTGGGACGTGGCAAATTCAAGTTCTGCTTTTTGGAAATTTCTGTAATTAGGAAATATATACATTTGCCATTTGCGGTTGGTTGAATCTGTGGATGCAGAAACTGTGGATAGGGAGGGCTGACTGTATCTTCTTTCTTGGTGTCAATCTGTGAATATGAATGCAATAGACCTTGTTGGTTCACAAACTGACCCCTCTCACTGAAGCGCAAAGAGAGACTGAAGAAGGAGGTGGGCCACTCCAGATTGGTAGGTGGTAGGTTTTAACAAGCAAGGGAACTTACTTACCAGGTTTTTCCTGGGTGTCACAAAGCAAGTAGATTTTTGCACCCACCTGCCACAATCTTAAAAGTTCATGTAGAGGCCTTAGTGGGGTTCAGTCGCATAAACCATCCAGATGGTCTCAACAACACCTTACTCTCTCAAGGCCGGGTCCTTGAAAATGGCTCCCACTGTGGGACGGGTGGGCAGAGCTTTCCTTCCAAGGATGGGGAGGGTGTGAGGAGGCTGTGATTGCTCAGGCCTCAATCTAGGGTCAGTCAGTGGTTACATCCTCTAGATCATCTTTTCCAACACGCCTAAAGAAACACACACACACACACATTTAGATCCACCAGTTTCCTTTAAACTTACTCTAAGGGAAGAGTCACATAAGTGCAGAGAGAGAGGTGTACAAGAAAGTTCACTGCAGCACTGTTTACAAAATCAAAGATTTGGAATCAAAATTGCCCAACTGTAGGTAATTGAGGAAACAATTCTTGGAATATTATCTGGGCATTAAAAATGTTAAAATACATGAATTGAACTTTAAAGGTCTTTCCAAATAGATGGTAAGAGTGAAACAGAAGATCTGTTGATAATTCGTAAAACAAATGTGTTTTCTTTTTAGATATTAAACAGAAAAAAAAAATTCTGAAGGATATAAACAAAATTCCTAAAACAATTAAATATGAATATTTTGTATAAGCTGGATATTTATTTTCTCCTTTATCATAATTATACAGTATTTTTATAAGTATAACATAAAGTAAGATTTAAAGTGTAAAGACAATAATAATATAAAAAATGAATTTGTGCTTTTAAGCAGATAGATCCTACTCTATATGTTTTCCTGGAATCATTGGTAGCTTATTCAAAGGATCTTAGGGCATCTGAGGATTTGGGGATCTCTATCACAGGGCGCAAAGCAGCTGTCAGACCTTTAACTTAATAGGAGGGAATCTGAGTTCATAGGTCAGGTCAACTACATCCTTTCACATTCTCAAAATTCTGTGAACTCTGTGTGTAGGTGATGCAAACGTTAGATGAGAGCGGAAGTGGTCACGAATAATTTCAATGGAATCTGAAAACCAGGAAGGATTTTGAAGGATGATAGTTGGACTGAAAGACTTTCAGATTGGGGAGACCTGGAGAACACAGCAGATAAACTTCATGGAAGGACCTGAGGATGCTCGTTGTTTTAAATGCATTATTTTTATTTAATTTTTACCACACCTGGATGAACTAAATACTATTATACTAATCTTGTAGATGAAGAAACTAAAGCTCAGAACTTGTAACTTTGCAGAGGTCCCTCAACAGGAGGAAGTTGGAACTTGCATACAACACAAGCATGTAGAAATAATGGAGAAGTAGATTTCAGTTAAGCACAGAGAAGGGCAAGTAGGAAATGGGCCTCTACCGTATGTAGTGAACTCATACGGTAGTTTGGTGGCAATCAAGTTCAGCTTAGATTCCTTTTAGGCAATGATTCAGAGGAGGAGACTATGTATCACTGATGGTGTGACACCATTTGAACACACAGTCCCTTACAAGCTGAGAATTCTGTCATCTGACCTTCCTGTGCCAAGAATAAAATTAGGTCCCCTCCTAACATTCAGACAAAAAAGAGTTCAGAACCTCCCTTAGGGGCCTAAAATTCTAGGAATTGACAAAGGAATATTTTCCACATATTTCTCCTTTATCCTCACTACTGTAATGTTCTTTTTCTTTTTATTCTTATTGTCCCTGTCCAAATTGCCTTATTCCATATCTGTTTCCTTTCCCCCCCACCTCCATTCTGTCTCATGCTCTGTAGGAGACATCCTATGATTTCAGTTTTCCCTTTGCAGTACCCTTTTTAGACACTTTCAATCAATACACAGCAGCAAGGATGCAGGAAACAGCATACAATGGGAGAAATAATGTCATCAAATACTGTTAGAAGTGCTCAGAACTCCTTTGTTCATGGAACTCAAAGCCAAGTTCTGCTATTTTCTCCCAGCCAATGTCCCGGAAGCCATTCTTGCAATGTTAGAGCAGGAATAGTGATCAAGGCCTGCTGTGATCTTACAGTTTAAAAAAAAGACAAAGGGGTAACTGGAACCAAAAAGGAAGCAAAGTGACACATAACCTTCCCTCAGATCTTCTCTACAGAAACAAGAGTTCAGGGTGGTCCTTGCTCTGTCCACCCATTCATTCGTTTCTTCATCAATTATATAAAAGATTCCACACCAAAGGAACCAAGTAAGACTTGGAAGAACAAAGGTGACCAAAGAGGATGCAGGAGGAAAAGAGCCTCCAGCAATAAATTCAAAGGTAAATAAATGTCACAGGAAAAGCCACTGTTAGTCATAACAGACATCATAACATGATAGACAGCCATAACATGGATTCATTCAATCCCTCTGACTCTACAAGGAAAATCTTCCGAATCCCCATTTATAGATGAATTACATGAGATTGAAAGAGGCTAAAAGACAAAACAAAACACCCTTAAGGTCACACAGCCCAGAAATGGATGGGGTCTGGATTGGAGTCTGTCTCCAAACTCTGTGCTCTTGGCACGAGAGGTGAGGAGAAGTGAAAGAGTATGTATCTCTATGCTTTAGGGAAATTTGTTTTCACCACCCCTGTTTCCTGCCTTGAGGAAGCGGAAAGGCAAGATGAGAAATAAGGGCCAGATGGAGAGCCAAAGAAACAGAGAACAGGAGCCATTCCTGGCTTCCCTTGTCCCACAGCCCTTCCATCACATGCACGGATGCAGGTATTAGCCCAACCGTGCTCTTGACCTCTCCCACTCACTGCATCTTGTTTCTCTTCCTTGACTATCTTTCCTAAATACTTAGGTCCTATCAAGGGAGGCAAATTTGGATTGAAACTCTGATTTTCATCAAATCCATATTTATTTATTGTAAAGATTTTTTTTTTGATGTGGACCATTTTTAAAGTCTTTGTTGAATTTGTTACAATATTGCTTCTGTTTTATGTTTTGGTTTTTTGGCTGCAAGGCATGTGGGATCCTAGCTCCCCAACCAGGGATCGAACCCACACCCCCTGCATTGGAAGGTGAAGTCTGAACCACTGGACCGCCCGGGAAGTCCCCACTAAATCCATATTTAGACTATTGCTGATTGTTTTAGTTCAGAGTGTCACTCTTTTCTGAACTAAAATTCTATTAGATCCTACTAAATCCTGCCATTGGAATGACCTTGAATTATATGCAAACATAGCTTGTCTAACAACTCTACCTGAAAAACCCAGAAAACAGAGATCTTGGTTTCCATGTCTTGATTTCCTGTTTTATAGCATGCCTGGGCACAGAGATTTTTTTTAAAAACCTTCCTTGAAAGATACAATTGAGAACAGTTGGAAAAAATTGATAGTAGAACGTGAGTGGAAGCCATGTGGCAGCTCAGTGCAGTTGGCCAAGACGTAACATTCTTTTTTTTAAAATTGAAATATAGTAGATTTACAATGTTGTTAATTACTGCTGTACAGCAAAGTGATTCAGTTATACATATATACCCTTTTTTTGTGGGGGAGGGTGGCACACCACAGGGCTTGCAGGATCTTAGTTCCCCGACCAGGGATCTAAGCCAGGCCCCAGCAGTGACAGCGTCAGGTCCTAATCACTGGACCGCCAAGGAATTCCCTGTATATTTTAAAAATATGTTTTCTATTATGGTTTATCATAGGATATTGAATATAGTTCTGTGTGCTATACAGTAGGACCTTGTTGTTTATCTATTCTATATATAAAAGCTTCCAAGACTTAACATTCTTAGGGGGTGGTTTCAGACTTGATCAATCCAAACCATCTCCAGGAGGCACTGGAAGGGACTGGTAGAGTCTCCAATCTGGAGGGTTGACTGACTGACAGCAGGAATGAGAAACAATCTAAGCCTTGTCGATGTCACCTCTGAGCTCTGTCAGATCCAGCCTATTAAGCTGTAATGGGGACTGAGGCCTCAGCCAGGGAGGGACCTCAGAGTGAAACAAAGAGGCTGGATCCCAGTTGATCAGCATTTCTCCCCAGGGGTTTTGGTTTTGTTTCTAAATAATCCAGAGAATTCTGAACTTGGGGGGAGTTTGCATATGGGAGTGGGGGAGAAAATACTGATGGCCTGATCAACAGAAAATGGGGAATTGGAGAACAGTGCTCAAAAAGTGAAAGAGTATTTTGTTCCATTTTTTGATTGCTAATCCAATGGAACAGCTCCTGATACGAGACATTTTTCAGCTGAATTTGCAGTATTAATATTCTCTCCA
Source organism: Monodon monoceros (assembly GCF_005190385.1). NCBI lineage: Eukaryota > Metazoa > Chordata > Mammalia > Artiodactyla > Monodontidae > Monodon > Monodon monoceros. Next base: position 76,170,401 of record NW_021703780.1, on the reverse strand, counting down.
TAACTTTCTTAAGTTTTAGACAATCAACAAAACAATAAATCAAGCCCAGATTTGTAGCCTCTGCCGATTTCTGTGGTGTGCATACTCCCACCATGTCCTCTTTCAAGCTACCAACGTGATATCCTGATGCTGGAATTAGAGAGAGGTAACACCTTACATAACCCATAGGGATGATCACGGCCATGCAGTAATTAGAAAACGAAGTTTTGAGTACTTACTGCTTTTGTTTTTAATTCACTTTATTTAATTTTAAGTTGACATAAATTAAACTTTAATAAAGGCTGTGTTTAACAACCAGCTTAAAAAACTCGTGAAAATTCAGCAGTCAGCTCTCGCAAGTACGAGCCAATTCCAGAACAGAAACTATTCCCTCTTGCACTAGTAACTTTCTCATTATATTGAGACTTTTCATTATATACTTAGCAAAATCTAAAATTACAGCATTTCTTTTGTACTTTAGTGTCTGTTTCCCGCACATCTATAGAGCAGACCCCACAAGAGAAGCAGCCTTGCTGTGCTTCATTGGATTGTATTCCCAGCACCTGAAACAGCCCTGGCGCTACAGTGCAATGCTCAATAAATATCTACCAGAGTCTGAATAAATAGAGAATATGTTATACCTGCCAATTAATGTGAAAAAGACAAGTAAACTAATACGATCTGGTTTAGGGAGCTAGCAGGCATTTCAGGTGAAGAAATTCATAAGGCCATAAACATAGGACAAGATGATCAACCTCAGCTAGAATTAAGAAAATGTCTTTATTACAATTACTATACACCCTGCCCACAGCTGGGGACTGTTTCTCACCGCACCTTCTCATTTGAAGATACACCCTTGCACATCCCTCTTTTAAAATAAGCAGTGTGTCTATAAGCGATTCTGACTCAGGTGGCCCGTGACTGTGTTTTTAACAAGTACCTTAGATGACTCTGATTTTCAAGGTAAAATTACTGTCTGGTAATTCAAGGAGCTCCTCTTTGAGAAGCACAGTTGACCGACGATGCAGTGTTCTTAACCCTGGCTGAGCTTAACCATTATCTGAGAGAGGAGGGGCAGAAGGGGGGAAAAAGGGATGTGGGATGGGTGGGGGAGGGAAGGGGGAGAAGTGATGAGAAGGGAGGGGAGAGAGGTGAGGAGAAGGGAATGGGGAGGGAGGGTATTAAAAATAGACACCTGGTCCCCATTGCTTCTTCTTATGCACATTCATTGAAAATCTTTCCCTGAGCTTATTAAGGATCAATTTTGTGTGTGTGTGTGTGCGTGTGTGTGTGTGTGTGTGTGTGTGTGTGGTTCCTTGCTCCCTGGTGAAATCTAAAGCCTAACATATAGCTAGAGTCTAACCTATAAGAAGACAGCCCTAGTTAAGCAACACTTCCTGTTTTATCTCCGTTAAGTATAAATACTACTGAAAGAATGAGTTTACTGGACTAAAGAATTATAAAGCCACGTGTCTTAAATGTATTTCAGATTTTTCACCATTTAGGCTGACCTTTTCCATTGTCTATTCTGAAATATGTCTATTCAGGAAACACACAAATATGTATGTCTTCAGCTTTGTAGCAACAGTTGCCTATGATTCTTCGGAGTGTGACTGCCTGGGATGGAATCCTAGCTCTGCCCCAAGCCAGGCCTGTGATTTTGAAGAGATTCTCTAACCTCTCATGCCTCAGTTTCCCACACAGGTTTGTTGTGAGGATTAAGCAACTCAGCACATCTGAAGTCTTAGAATAGTACCTGGAAAGGATTGAGGGCTCTGTTAGTATTCCTGTTAGATCATCAATCATCAGGATAGCCATAGCTCCATAAATGCGTGTTCTCGGAGGAGAGGAAAAGGCTGATACTAAAGACGAAAAACCAACTGATGATTTGTTTTAAAGTTGCACCAATCTGCATGCATCAGCACCTGCACTCCCTAGCCCTTGCTCACTTGATAATAACTGTGACTATATAAACCACGCAATGGGCTGCATAGGTTGTCAGCAACTCTGCAGAATAATGCGATTTTCTTCAGGTCTTCCAATGAGATGAACTTCAAGTGATCTTTTATTATTCCAGAACCAGTCAAAGTTTCAAGTGGCAGCCAGCACGATCTTTCAAGTGACTTCTCAAAAATGGCGGAAATGACACCATTTTCACTTCAAATCATTTCACCAGGAAATGGAAGCAGATTTGAAAAGGGAACCAGAGTCACCAAAAGAAATTCTAAAGACCGTTGATATGGTACTGCTATCATCATCCTGGAGACAAATGATCAAATTTTCCTGTATTCCCCCAAAGCCTTAGGGTTTTTGGTAGTTCAGTTTACAGAGTAAAATACTAATATGGTTTATCCTACGCAATATAGTTTCGCTTCAGATAGGTTTTGTAGTTTATGTAAATAGCCTTATGCTAGATGTATTTCTGCTACGTTGTTTTCTTGCCAAAATTATGTTTTTGAGAATCACCTTGCTGATTCATATGACCAGTTTATTTCAATCATCTTTATTTTCCCTTTGTATGAATTGACTGAAGCTTATTAGTTGTTATCTTTTTGATGGATATTTGGGTTTATGTCCAGTTTTTGGTTATTACAACCAATACTGGTACAATCTTTATTGTATATACCCATGTGTTAAAATTATAAAGAAAAGCAAGAGAATGATAAACAAAAAATTCAGGACCGTGTTTCCTCTTGGAGGTGAGAAAGGGAAATTGGCATTAGAAAGAGGGATGCGGGACCATCAAAGGAATGATAATGTTCTACTTTCTTAAGGTGGATGTCTAAATAGAGTTTTATAGTGTGTGTTTATACATATATAGAGAGAGAGATACCCGTAAAATACAAATATACTTTGAAAAAACTTTAATTCTGAGATAATTTTAAGATAATTCATATTGAGTTATATGAAATAATAGAGATCCCATATATTCTTCCCCCAAGTTTCCCCCAATAGTAACATCTTATATAACTGTAGTATTACAATATCAAAACCATGAAATTGCTATTAGTACTATCTATAGATTTGATTCACCTGTTTTGCATACACTTATTTGTGTATGTATAGTTACTTGTATGCAATTCTATCATAAGTATAGATTCAGATAACTACTACCACAGTCAAGATACAGAACTGTGCCATCATAAAGGTCCCTCATGCTATGTTTTTATAACCATAGCCACCTCTTTCCCTTCCCCTCTTCCTAACCCCTGGCAACCACTAGTATGTTCTCCATCTCTATAATTTTGTCATGTCAAGAATGCTGTTGTTGACTTAGAACAAATAGACTGCCAGTTATTTCCCCAGCAAAAATGGGTTTATTTGATATCAGCAAAAAATTGCAGTTTGAGGTCTATAATCATGATGAGCCACATGGAAGTTCCCTCCGCAAACCCAACAAGGAGAGAATTCTTTTAAAGAGGGGAAAGGAAGTTGGGAGGGCTACAGCAAACAAAGAGTTCATTGGAGGAATTGAGAGTTCAAAGCAGAATGACTTCTCATTGCCAAAGTTGTGAAGGTCTCTCATTGGCTGAGTTCTTGCCAGGCAAAAAGAGGAAGTCTTTCTTCTTCCTGTGGTGCATGAGATTTCCTGTTTCTGGGCTTCTGACTCTATTTTAATTGAGATCTCTGTTTACTAATTTTTGATACTCAATATATGAACCAAACATATATAATCTTTGGAGGCTGGCTTTTTTTTTTAATTATTTATTTATTCTTTTTTTTTTGGCTACGTTGGGTCTTCACTGCTGTGTGTGGGCCCTCTCTAGTTGTGGCGAGCGGGGGCCACTCTGCACTGCGGTGCGCGGGCTTCTCATTGCGGTGGCCTCTCCCGTTGCAGAGCAAGGGCTCTAGGCACGCAGGCCTCAGTAACTGTGGCAGGAGGGCTCAGTAGTTGTGGCTCGCAGGCTCTAGAGCGCAGGCTCAGTAGTTGTGGCACACGGGCTTAGTTGCTCTGCGGCATGTGGAATCTTCCCGGACCAAGGCTCGAATCCGTGTCCCCTGCATTGGCAGGCGGATTCTTAACCATTGTGCCACCAGGGAAGCCCAGAGACTGGCTTTTGAAACTCAGCAACTTTAAAGATGCACCCAAGTTATTGTGTGTATCAACAGTCAATGCCTTTTTATTGCTGAGTAGTCGTCCATACATGTACTTTTAAACTGTACCATCATAAAAAAGGAAAATGTAACTGGGTGCTTTAGATGGTAGAGTTAAAAGGTTGGGATTAAACAACAGGAGAGAAGATTTTCAACCACTGTTGCTTTTTAAATCACCATATTTCAAAGCAAGAAAAAAAATGTATAATTGGCTGCCTGGGAGACTAAGAAGAACTGTATGTGGCCTTAACAATCTGACTCTGAGATTTTGATTTCTGTTAATACATGATCAAGTGAATACTACTAATAATTTTCTACCACCATAATCAGCGAAAACCATAGTTTTCTTCAAAGAAGGTAAATAGTGTTGCTCTGAGTTCATTGCCTGGAAATGACTCTAAGAGGGTGGGGTGCTAAGATATGGGGCCTAGTAATTCTAATACAATTTGCAAATCTTGATAAGATGTTTAAGTCAAGGGAGGGAAAGTTCTCTGAGGTGTCTGTCATCCTATCATTTTTATTTTACTCATTCATGTAAGAATTCATCAATTCATTCATTCAACAAACTGTCTTAAGTGCCAATTGTATGCCAGCTCTAGACTTCCTGCCATAAAATACCAGATGATCTAATAAAGGAGAAGGATCAAAAGAATTGCAGTTCTCTCTCACCAAGCCCTCTGCTCTTTGACCAATATGTTTCTCCAGTTCATAGATGAGAAAATCAAGGCACAATGAAGGGAAGCATTTTATCCAGGCTCAGTAGTTGTGGCGCATGGGCTTGGTTGCTCCGTGGCATGTGGGATCTTCGCGGACCAGGGATCGAACCCTTGTCCCCTGCATTGGCAGGTGGATTCTTAACCACTCTGCCACCAGGAAAGTCCCTAGTGCTAGTTATTCAAGCAAATCCCTTTTAGGTATTGACACCAGCCTATAATTTAAATGTCAAAGATTTTGATAAGAAATGTGGAGAGGGGGCTTCCTTAAATGTAGAAGTTGGAACTAGTGTATGCAGTGGATAAGGAGGGGTGTAGGGTGAGGCACAGTCTGCCGCAGGTGCAGGCAATAAGGGGGTACATTGTCGGTGGGTAATTTCAAAAGAATAACAATCTAGACTAATAATAATCTAAACTAAAATGAGTCTTTTTTAATTATCACCAAGTATCAGAAATTCTAAACAATGTCATGGATCAAACACTTCTCCCCACCCCTGGGGTATATCACTTCCATTACCAACCCCACACCTTGCCACTGGATGGAACTTTTCAAAAACGAGGTACTTTCTTTATGTATATTAACTCATTTAATAATTTTAGTAATAAACTATGAGGAACATATTCATGTTATCCCCATTTTATGGATGAGAATACTGAGAACCAAAGAATCTTATCAATGTGCCCAGAGTCACACAGCTAGTAAGTGATAGACAGCTAAGACCTGAACCCAGAAGTCAAGCCCCAGGGTCTATGCTCATCATCACAAACCCAGATGGCCTTCAGTTATACACCACTGCCCTCCCCCAAATTACAGCTGAGTAAATCTTTTGAGGAACCGTATCTCAATTCTCCTAATACATTAGGCATCTTTCTGTCAGAAAATAGAGCAGCTTCAATGTTGACTAAATTTCCCTATAATACTAATATTAGGAAAAGGTAACGATACAGCAAGTTGTCGGGTTCCCAGAGTAACAAGCCTGTAGGTCAGAGCCATGATTCCGTTGCCCAGATATCTGCAGCAGCAGACACAGAGCAAGGGCCTGAATAAATGTTTGTTGACGGAATAAGTGTCTACTGAGTCAGGTAGAGAAACGCTCAGAGGTCTGGCTCCTACAGATGTTTTCGCTTGCTTGTGGGCAGAAAGCAACATCTGCCACCCAGATCCCTAGGCTTTCCCCAGATGTTGAGAGGACACTAATCTGAGGTTGGTTTGTCTCAGTGTGAGTAAACATGTGCTCTGGCTTCTTCTGTGCTGAATAATGGTTTCATAGGGTCTATTTTCACAGATAAAAAGCAGTATCGATCATTCTATTTCACGATTGGGCGCAGAGGTTTTGGAGCAGAAATTGGCGTGATGTAACTCCAGGGAGGAGTAATTCGGATTCCCATGGAAATATCCTGCTTCTAAATTTGCTCCTGAAGACAACGTAGGGAAATCAAATGTGTGAGTCAGGCAAGGTTGTAACAATGAGCTCTATGCTAATTAAATGACAGACAAGCAAAGGGTTAAATGTGGGATGCTCACTCCTCAAGGAAAGACTTGAGGTGAGGGTGCCCCCCCCACCTCCTCCATAACAGAGCTGTGCAGTGATAATTAATACCATTTCCCCATAAGATGGAATAAAATGAGAGGTTGAAAAGGGCTTACCTCTTTACCCATAGAGAGGTGGTCAATGGAAATACCATTTATCTGATATTTCAGAGATGAGCAGCACCATTTCAGTGTATTTTCAGATAGCAGAAGGGCCAACAATTCACTTTAATCATTCTTTTTGAAAGCTCTGGGTTACCAATTTTCCTACCATCCTAAGAAAAGCCCACAGCATTTTTGTGCTGATTTGGGGCTTACATAATGATATTTAGCTATAGGACTGTGCATAACGAAATAATACTCTCCAGTGTTCCTGACTCATTTTTCCCTTAAGCTTATACTAAATGGCTCCAGCCTGCTGTCCTTAGAGCTCATCTATCTTTGCTGTGTGTGTCACTTCCCCCGATGCCTGTGGGTTTATTTCTGGTGGTCTTGCCTTTTGGTCTATTCTTCATGCCTCTGCTCTTCTGCTGAAGTCTGGGAATCCAGATCACTACGCCTGTTAGAACTGTTCTGAACATAAGGGTGAACAGGTTCTAGATGAAGCAGTGGAAGGCTCTCCTATGAGTGAGGGGAAGAATTACATTGCCTTGATGATGACTGTTTTCAACCTTGAGCCTTCATCAGCCCCAGGAGAATGAGATCAAATCAACCTCAGATTAGTTTGCTTTTACTGTACTTTGTAAATAAAATTAATCTTGTCATTTATCCATAAAGAATAGAATATTTAGGTCAAATTATGCTTCCGAGTTTTGCACTCAGCCCTGAATTCTAAACACAGAACACTCTTGACCTGGTGAGGCAGATAATCTTATTCCATGTTTTCAGATAATGAAATGATGACTCAAAGGGTTAGCCAATTTGCTGAGAGCAGGCAAAGGGCTAGATCAAGAGCATAGGTATCCAAACTTGGCTGTGTATTAGAACACTGAGGACGGGTCCTCATCCCAGATGAACTATATCAGCATCTCTAGGCAGTACGGTCCACTCTCAGCACTGTTTAAAAACTGCCCAGGTACCACGTTCAATGGCATCAAAATGTATCAGATACCAAAGAATAAATCTTAACAAAAGATTGCAAGACTATTTACTACCGAAAGCTATGAAACATTATACAAGAAAACTTAAGTAAATATACCATGTACATGAGTAGGAAAAAGACAATATTCTAAATTGTCAAGTCTCCCAAACTGATCAATATGTCTAATGCAGTCCCAGTCAGAATTGCAACAGGTTCTTTTGTGTAAAAATTGGAAAGTTGATGCTAAACTTATAATGAAATGCAAAGAGTCAAGTGTAACCAAGACCATCTTGAAGAAGAACAAATCTGTAGGACTTACGCTCAGGCTCATAATAGGTCTTGTTGTCTATCAGAGTTGAGCTAGTGTCGTATTGGTGCGAGGACATGCAAATAGGAAGATGGAACAGAATAGAGTCCAGAAACAGATATACACATGTATGGTCACCTGATTTATAACAAAGAAAGACTAGTGAGTTGGGAAAGGTAAGGGAAGCTGGATCAGCTGGATATCCAAATGGAAAAAAAAAAATGTATCTTGACCCCTACTTCACGCTATATTCAAATGCTGATTCCAAAAGGATTTCATGTCTAAAAGAAGAAAGTAAAATAATAAAACTTTTAGAAGAAAAAGTAAAACAAATATTACCATGAAGTAGATAAAAATTTTGTGAAATGACGCTAAAAGCACTAACTATAAAGAAATACATGATAAATCAGACTATATTAAAATTAAGAACTCTGTTCATTGAAACTGGGCAATAATATTGATAATACATAAATCCATCAATGGCTCATATCCAGAATGTATTAAGAACTCCCACAAATCAGGGAGAAAAAGACAGAAAACCCAATAGGAAATGGGGCAAAAGACTAGAGCAGTAAATTTGAAATAGTGGTTATATAAAGGATCAGTAAGCATAGGAAAAGGTACTCAACTTCATTATTCATCAGGGAAGTGCACCTTAAAACTACAAAGCAATATGACTGCATACTCACCAAAAAGGTGCAAATGACAGAGACACTCAAAACTAAGTGTAGGGCTTCCCTGGTGGCTCAGTGGTTGAGAGTCCGCCTGCTGATACAGGGGACATGAGTTCGTGCCCCGGTCCGGGAAGATCCCACATGCCGTGGAGCGGCTGGGCCCGTGAGCCATGGCCGCTGAGCCTGCGCGTCCGGAGCCTGTGCTCCACAGCGGGAGAGGCCACAACAGTGAGAGGCTCATGTACCGCGAAAAAAAAAAAACAAAAACAAAAACCAAAAAATTAAGCGTAGATGAGGATGTGGAGCAAGCAGACTCTTCTACACTGCAGGTGGGTATGGACAACAATGGGACTATCGCTTTGGAAAACTGCTTGGCAAATCTACTAAAGCTGAACTTACACACGCCCTGTGACCTAGAAATTTCACTCCTAACAGAAATATATCCCAACAGAAATGTCCCTATGCATGCCAAAAGACATATCCAAAAATGCTCACAACAGTACTATTCAAAATAGCCAAAAGAGAAGAGGAACCAATTGCCTTTGAAGATTACATAAATTTTGCATTCACACAAAGGAACACAATAAACAATGAGTATGAACAAACGAATGCCCCACACAGTATCTCAAACCTAATATTGAGTGAAAGAAGCCAGACAGCAGAGTATATGCTGATAATTCCAATATGTATATTTCCAAAACAGCCAAAACTCATCTGGAAGTCCAGAAAGTGTTTCCCCTTTGTCCTGGGAGATGACTGGAAAGGGGCATAGGGGGAGCTTCTGAGATGGTGATGATCTTCTGTTTCTTAATGTGTGTCCATCAAGCTGTACACTAATGCTGTGGACAGTTCTCTTTATGCTTGTTATACTCAGTAAAAAATTAAAATGCACAGAAACTCTCTGAGTGAGTCTGAGATGCAGGCAGTTGAAAACCATCTGTCGCTAGCTCAGATCAAGTTTCTTCCCTCTCTTTATTCCTTCCCTCCCCAGGTCCACCCTCGCAAGTCTTCCTCTCCCTAAGTCTCTGGCTCCAAAGTATCGAGTGCTGTTCTACGTACAAGGGATACAGAGAGGAAGAAGCTATTATCCCTACTTTCAAGGAGCTAAGTGTTTTCTTGTCTGTAACTTCAGCCTGCCACTTGACAATAAGATTCACCTGTCTACACTGCAGTTGTTACAAGGTGGAGTTAGTACTAATTCCAGCTGCAAGAAAAAGCCCCATGACCATCCTGAATAATTACAGTGCTAGCGCACAGGACATGACCACATTATGAGCAAGCTCAATTTCAACAGAAATTAATCACCTAGGATTGCATTGGGTACCATTTGACCCCAGGGGTAACAGAATTAGCAGAAAAATGGGCTGAGTTGCTGGCACAAGAGATCTAGAACCCGTTGATGTTTCAGTTGTATATGGCATAAGGATCATTCTACCCCCAGTGGGACCGTCCTATTCCCAGTCAACACCACATGCTTTCCTGAACACAAATTACGATCATCCTCGTTCTCTTGGTCTGTCTTTTGCAAGCAATGTATGAAAGTTAGGCTTTCTTCCATTTATTATTTCTTCTGCCTCTCTCAACACTCTCGCTCTGAAGTGAATAAATAAATAAATAAGCAAGCAAGCAAGCAGTGTCTCTGCAGAATCTAGACTGCATTTCCAGATCACGTCTCCATGCTCCTATCTTTGTCCTCAGGCACTCCCGATAACCAAGGCACCAGCTGACTTAGAAAGTCAAAGCAAATCATCTTTATCTTTCACGGCACACACTGTCTTTTAAGAACCTGGCTATTGATTACTTGACCATGGTCATTATTCCAAGGTTTGGCTTTATAAACAAACAAAAGATGATCTAACCTTGGCCTGAATCCTGCCTTGAGTTCATACTCCCTCTGATGGCTGTAACCAGAAAGCCTAAATACTTAGGTGGCAAAGGGCTCTGAGAAGTTACCAATGGCTTCAACGTTGGGCACAAATTCCCTTCTGCCTATATCTTCTGTCTAACATAGATAAACCATCCTGACAAGAAAATTTAAAATGTTTCCCAGGTATGGCTGTTCATTATTTCACTGATTCCTGCCTACCCTCCAGGTCCCAGAGTATATGTTACTTTCTAGGGCAGCCCTCCTGAACCCTTCTGGAATAGTTTAGGTCCCCAGATTAAAAGCTTTCACAGAATCATATAATTTTCCTTCACAGCACTTAGTTCAATTGCAACTAATCAATTTTTGTGATTATTTGTCTCACTCACTGATGAATCTCCAGCACCTTGCACAATGCCTGCCTCATAGATGTTCAGTAAATATTACTGAGTGAGTGACTGAACAAATGCATGAATGTGAGCCTCCTGAAGAATGTATGCTACTTTTTTCATTGTTGGGAGATCGTTTTTCTTATCTAAGATTATTTTCTCTTGCTCTAGATAAAGTACATCCCCTCCTGCTCTGTCCTCAGTAGAGATGAATAGCAAACAGGTGGCCAGCAGCTTCCATGTCAGAGCCCTTCATATAATCATAAACCATGACAGAGATACTTATTCTGAGGGTTTTTTAAAAATAAATTTACTTATTTATTTATTTTTAATTTTTTTATTTTTGGCTGCATTGGGTCTTTGTTTTTGTGTGTGGGCTTTCTCTAGTTGAGGTGAGCAGGGGCTGCTCTTCATTGCAGTGCGCAGGCTTCTCATAGCGGTGGCTCCTCTTGTTGTGGAGCACGGGCTCTAGGCACATGGGCTTCAGTAGTTGTGGCACGTGGGCTTCAGTAGTTGTCACTCGCGGGCTCTAGAGCGCAGGGTCAGTAGTTGTGGCGCACAGGCTTAGTTGCTCCACGGCACGTGGGATCTTCCCTGACAAGGTCTCGAACCCATGTCCCCTGCATTGGCAGGCAGATTCTTAACCACTGTGCCACCACGGAAGTCTTAATCTGAGGTTTTTGTCTTGATGATTTTCTCTGAAGGAGACCTAGGTCATGGTGTCAAACTCCAAGAGAAAGGAGGGATGAGGAATAAAGTCATCTATATCCTCTGTTCATTGGCATTAGATTAGTAATTGGGACCATGGTGTGTCTGAGGCTTTTCTCGAGATCTTGACTAAGTCCTTCCCACTCTCTACTCTTGAGTCTCTTATCCACAAATCATGAAACTGGACTGGATCAAAACGAAGCGTACCCCGCACATATGAAGCTCTATACCTTTGCTTGTTCATCCATTCAATAAGTGTTTTTAAGAGACTAGAACGTGCTTAGTCTGCACTAGGCTGTAGAGACCTACCAGTGATCTAGAGAAGCAGGGTCCTGCCTTGAAGGGATCCAGTCAAGACTGGGGAGAAGAGGGTGGTTAGGGAAGTCTTTCTGGCATAGGTGTTGCCTAGGTCCGTGATTCAGCATCTGTCATAATCGACCGCAGGGCTTGTTAAAACACAGATTGCTGGACGCTACCCCCAACTTCTGATTGTCCAGAGTGGGCCTGAGATTCTGCATTTTTAACATGTTTCCAGGTGATGCTGCTGCTGCTCCTGATCTGGGGACCACACTTTAGGGCCACGGACCTGATGACATGAAATATTAAGTTAGAACACAGTTAGGCTTAATAAATATTTGGATGGATAAATGAATGGGTGGATCAATCAGCCAATCAGGGCAAATCCATCACTACATCAATAGCGTAAAGTCCTGATAAAAGGAGGCCACAGAGATAGCTTTTACAGTGGTTGTTTTTTTAATTGCAAAGCCATGAAAAGCTCTGCCCCTTCTCTCCCTATGGTCTTTCACGTGACTCATGGCTAATAAAAATGGTATGACTGGTATTTGTCAAGCTGTTTTTTCCCTATTTCTGTCTTGCTCTGTGTGGAGTTGCAAGGGGCATTGCCTCCTCTGGAGTGTAATTCAGACTGACTCATTTCCCAAGTCACCGATGGGAAGGTCAGCGTGGCTCCAATTCACAGCTGAACGCATACCAGGAGCTACTGATCACGAGTTGCACATCAGAGAGATTACCAGCTTCCTTTGTGTTCTTTCTTGGCCGTCTTGCCAAGAATCCAGCAGGTCAGTTGAATTAAAGGTTAAAAACTCACATTGGATGATACATGCAGTCAGCAGCAGAGAAAATTACATTAGTCAAATGGAGAGTGCTTAAGTGCATAAGCTTTGTTTATATCCAGACAGATATGCATAGGTCCTGATTCTGTCACCTAAGAGTTAACACAATCAACACCTCTGATCCTCAATTCCTTCACATAGGAGACGGACATAACAGTAATAATTAACTCATAGGATTGTTACACATAATGTGCATAATGTGTTTAGCCCAAAACTGACTTCATATTAACCATTCAACACATTTTAGCTAGCATTATTATTCATAAGCTTCTCAAACTTCCTTTGTCACATCTATTAATGCTTTTATACATTATCTTCTGTAAATAATAAACTGAGACTCGGCATGTACCCTTCAATTACCTTTAGACTGGATCTGTAGGAGGAATTTCAGGATTTTCAATTCCGAGCCAGAGAATGGAGTGATTCATACTCAGCTAATTTCTCTTTGCCACACAGTATATAGATTCCCACACTGGGCCAACATTCATTCCCTGTTAAAGGTATCAAGAATAGAGCTGTAGAAAAGATAGCCGTCTTCCTGAAAATCAGCTTTAAAAGGTAAAGATGGAATTCTTCAAGTTCCCCTCTCCTTGTCCTCCAAACTTCTTGAATCTAGTAGTTTTCCCTAGGATATGAACAGGTGAATGAGAAACATTCCATATCAGCTTGGGGGTCAGACACCCCTGGTTTCTAGTCCTTGTTCCACCACTACAAGCTGTGTGATCTTGGAAAAGTTACTTATGCTCTCTGTTTCTCTGTTCCCTCATTCTTAAAATAATAATCTTACTAATAATTATTGTGAGGATTAAATCAGTCAATGCATTTTCCAGTACTTGAAAAGGACTAGTGCTACACAAATGTCAGGCATATGCGCTCTTAGCATCTTATCCTGTTTTGTGACCCTCATTTTAATATCTCTGGGTTTGTTGAAGGAGTCCCTGCCCTTCAGGATTGGAATGGTTTCAATTATATCTCCTTTCAACCTCCTCTTTTTAATATAAAAGCCCTAATCCTTTTAGAGAGTCCACATTTCTTTCATTCTTTTGAATGGTATAGTCGCCTGGTAATTTTTCCTAGAGCTGCCTTTTCAGTCTTTCTGGCAACACTACATAAGACCTTTCTAAGGTAGGCCTTTCATCTACTCTGCCAGATGCAGGGCCTTGTCCATAATAGGCACTCGATAAATATTTGTTGAATAGATGAATGAATAAAGACAGCCAAGACATTCAAAAGTAATTGTGGGGCTTCCCTGGTGGCACAGTGGTTGAGAGTCCGCCTGCCGATGCAGGCGACATGGGTTCGTGCCCCGGTCCGGGAGGATCCCACATGCCGCGGAGCGGCTGGGCCCGTGAGCCATGGCCGCTGAGCCTGCGCGTCCGGAGCCTGTGCTCCACAACGGGAGAGGCCACAACAGTGAGAGGCCCGCGTACCACAAAAGAAAAAAAAAGAAATAAAAAAAAAAAGTAATCGTGTCACTGAGCTAAAAATAAGGGCAGCTTTGTTCTTCTGTAGATACGCAGTGGGGCTAAGTTACCACATCCCTTTCAAAGAATTGTTCCAAATCAGTCATTCATGAGGAATTGTACAAAGCCTATTAATTATAATGCTGTTACAAAACACAAGGGTAGAAAAGGGGACATCTCCTCTGCATTAGACATCTTTTGGTTCTTATCCTGGCCAAAAATCCACATCACCTAGAGAGAGCCAAGATCGAAGGGAAAACACCTCGGCTGTCATCTCCAGGTGCCTTGGTTGACTAAAACTTGGCAGAAGCTCAACTATAGTTTTGAACCCTGTGGACTGCTAGTGAGCTTTTAAAAAGATAAATAAGATTATTTTACCCCCCTAATTAAAACTATCCAATGACATTCTGTGACACTTAAAACCTAAACTCTTTTCCATGGTCTAAAAGGCCCTATGTCATCTGGGTCCTGCCTATCTTTTCACTCAAGTATCATTTTCTCACAGAGCCATCTCTTCACTCCACCACCAGACACTCTATCTTTTGAGATAGACTTTCCTGTGAAGGGCCGGATAGTAAATATGTTAGACTTTGGGGACCATATCATCTCTGTGACTATATCATCTCTTACTCAATTTTTCCATTGTTGTATGAGAACATCGATAGAATGCGTATAAATTCACGAATATGCCTGTGCTCCAATAAAATTTTATTTACAAAAACAGGTGGTCATCTGGATTGGGTCCATGTTCCATAATTTGTCAACACCTCTCCTAAGATAAGACCCCTTCCATAACTTGCTACCCCCATATCCTCCTTTAGTTTTTGTTACATATTTTCACATTTGTTTGTTACTTTTCTGGTTCAGTCACTAGAATATGAGCTTCATTTAGGATGGGACCTTTGTTTTGTGGACAGCCATGTCTCCAGCACCTAGGACAGTTCCTAGCACCTCTGTGTGTTCAGTGACTATTTATTGAATTAATGACCTCATCTCTTGTGGCATTTGCTGTCATGCACTACTGTGACCTTCCTTCAGTTCTCAGGACACTCCAGGGTCATTCTTGCCTCCTGGCCTTTGCACTTGCCTTTGTCCTCTGCCTTAGTATCCTTCCCCCTTATCTTTACACATCTACCTCTTCTATTCATTTGGGTCTCAGATCTTTGGAGTAGCCTTTCCCAATCATGCTAAATAAAGTTTCCCAGGAGCCTCAGCCACTCTTATTTTCTTACTGAAACTTATTAATAACTGGAGTTATTTTTTACTTGATTCTTATAAATTCTCCCCCATTAATCCAGAAAGTTTCTCAGCTTCTTTTAAAGCCTAGAAAAGTATGTGACACAGTGGAGGTTTTCAATAAATATGTGTCTAGGACAGTGCTTTTCAAACTTTAATGTGTGTTTGAATCACCTAAGTATCTTATTAAAATGCAAGTTCTGAGTTAGTAGGTTTGGGGTGGGGAATGTCTTGAAATTCTGTATGTCTGACAAGCTCCCAGAAGATGCTGATTCTGATGGTCCATGGACCACTCTTTGAGCAGGGAGAGTCTAGTGAATATTTTTACTACCGCACCTATAGGGCAGGAAGTGGACTGTAAGCTGAGGATCCTTGAAAAAAACATTAGAGTTGTTTGCCATCCTGCCAAAGACCAAAGCAAAAGAGCAATCCCATCTTTAAAAGGCACATCCAATGCAAAATGATAAGGACAGATTTTCCTGAGTCACTTATGTAGCTTTGGCATCAGGCATCAGGTCTTCAATGAGCAGGAACTGGCAACATTTCCTGTATTAAATTCACCTTGAAAATGCTGAATCACCCATGGGAACCAAAATGAATCTATCTTCATTCCCTATTCAGTTATGTCTCCCTTTCTTTCAGTCACTCTGTTGCATGCATTAGGGAGTTACCTGCTTTACACCTCTTGTAGTAACCCTGAGAGACCTCATGTTTCTGAAGAAGAGTGGACCATGCTGGTAGTGTAATATGGTAGTGGCTTGACCTAAAAGAGGACTCCCACATCAAAACTGAAACGAAATGTATCCAACAGGGAAACACAGTATGGCAGACTGATTAAGAGCTGTTGGTCTGCAATCTGATTACTGCTTAATCTCTGTGTGACCTGGAGCACAGTACCTACTTTTTTTAAAATTTTTAAAAATTTTTGCTGTGTTGGGTCTTCGTTTCTGTGGGAGGGCTTTCTCTAATTGTGGCAAGCGGGGGCCACTCTTCATCACGATGCATGGGCCTCTCACTATCACAGCCTCTCTTGTTGCAGAGCACAGGCTCCAGACGCGCAGACTCAGTAGTTGTGGCTCACGGGCCCACTTGCTCCGTGGCATGTGGAATCTTCCCAGACCAGGGCTCGAACCCGCATCCCCTGCATTAGCAGGAAGACTCTCAACCACTGCGCCACCAGGGAAGCCCCAAGTACCTACTTTTAATACATCAATTTCTTATTCTTAAATGGGACATAATGGTGTCTGATTCATAGCACTGTTGTAATAATTAAGGGAAGCAATTCTTGTAAAGAAACTTGGCATACTTCATGCATGTGTGCATATTAATGAATATTGGCTAGAATTCTTATTCTGGTCCTCCATAGAATATTGTTACTGTATTTATTGAAAGTAACATTTTAGAATCCAGGAATTCCAATTCTGGGTATATACCAAAAGGAAAGAGAAATGAGAGTTTGACTAGATATAAGCATTCCCATGTTTATCATAGCATTATTCACAATAGCCAAGATATGAAAACAACCCAAAATGCCCATCGACAAACTAATGGATAAAAAAGATGAGATATATATACACAGTGGAAGATTATTCAGCCATGAGAAAGGAGGATATCTTGCCACTTGCAACGACATGGATGGGCCTTGAGCACATTATGCTGACTGAGGTATGTCAGACAAAGAAAGACAAGTACTGTGTGATATCACTCATCTGTGGGGTCCAAGAAGCCAAAACAATAGCAACAACAAAAACCAGAGAATAAAAAGGTGGTTACCAAGGGATGGGGGCCAGGAGGGTAAGACTGATGGCATTTAAGGGTACAAACTTGCAATAAGCACTAAATAAGGCATAGAGATCTAATACACAGTATATTGAATATAGACAATCATATTGCTTTGTAAGTATGTAACGTGATAAATATCCTTATTACAACAACCATATTACAATATATAAATATGTCAAAGTAACATGTTGTACACCTTACATTTACACCATATTGTATGTCGAATATATCCAATTAAAAAGAATTTGCAACTGGCTTTGAGCACAATATTCAACACAGCTTTTATAATATTAATAGTTAAGGTGTGGAATGTTTACTCTGTACCAGGAAATATATTCAGTGCTTCTTTGTCCCATTTAATACTGAAAATAAATCTAAGAAGTAGATATGAGTCCCTCCGCTTTGCAGATAGGGGAAACTGAGGCTTAGATTGGTGAAGGTTTGTGAAAGATCACTCAACTAGTAGGGTAGGGGTCAATATTTGAGCCCAGGTCTGGATGACCTCGGGTCTCCAGCAATACTATACCACCTTGCTTGTTATGTCATTCATATAAGTATGGACTTGTATGTCTTGGCTCCTGAACAGGAAATATTTCCATCACAACACCAACTCTTGGGGTGGTTTGCTCTTCTATAAATGAGAGAATTCTGGTTGAGGATCATCAGATGTACTTCCAGTTAGCAGCCTAAGGTGCCGAGTTCTATTCTAAAGGATTTAGTTAGTTTACGTTCCATTTGTTTAGTGTTCGCCATTGTAAATGTGTCCTGTTTGAAAGAGCTTTGGCCCAATGAACACCATCATGTCTTGAAGACTCAGGGAATGCTCCCTGATGGCTATGCTGTCCCTGATGTTCTAGTTATCTATTGCTAATGGTTAGCAACCATCTCAAATTTCAGTGGTGTAAAACAACAGCAGACTCTGAGCCGGGAATTTGGAAAGGGCTGAATAGTTACAGCTCTTCTGTGCTTATAACATCGGCAGCCCTAGTTGAAAATACTTTGGAGCTAGGAGGTGACTGTATTGTCTAGAGCCTGGAGTCATCTAGCAGTATCTTCACTCACATGCCTGGCACTTGGGCCAGAATGACTCAAAGGCTGGGATCGGCTGGGACCATGAACTGCACCTACCTGTGGGCTTTTCATGTAGCGTGGGCTTTTCCCAGCATGGCAGCTCAGTTCTGTGAGATAGTATCCCAAGTGGGAGCATCTGGAGAACAAGTGTTCACTCCAGTCTTCACACGTATCTTTGGTGTCACTTCCTTTGTACTCTGTGGTAAAAGTGGATCACTAAGAAATGCCCAGATTCAAGGGGAGAGGAATTAGATTCTGCCTCTTGATGGAGAGAAGCAAGGTCACAAGGCTGAAGAACACATGGAATGGGAGATATTGCTGTGTCAATCTTTGGAAAATACACTCTGTTACAATCTTCAACTTTACATTTTCCCTATTTTATCATATTGAATATCAAACACCTTGTAAGGGGCTAATAACTTCCCTGCCAACCTCAAGTGATCTGGCAATGAGGAGAAAAAGAGCTTATCCAATGTCTTGAACTCTCCCAGAAAAAAATTACCCTCTGTATGGAGCATGCCTTAATTCATGAGCAGTAGTACTTATTGGAGGCTTCTGGAATTATCAAAAGGTCCTAAGTAACTGGTGGTAGCCAAGGATGTCCTAAAGTGAGAAAAATTGCTATAAAAGAACTATAATAAATAATTCTACCATTTATTTGCACCTTCCTGGCTACTCTTAATGTGCGTATAATCCTCACAAGCCAATAGGTAAATAATATTCCAAGTTCTCTATAGTAAGAAGAAAATTGAGGATTGGAAACCTTAGGTAACAGTTCAGGTTTCACCCAGATAAGAAGTGGTACAGCAAGGGTTCAGGTCCAACTCTTTCAGACAACCATAGATGTTCAGTGACAACCTGGTGGTATTCCTTGGACATCAGTTAGTCTCAAACTCTTTTTTTTTAGTCAGGACTCTTTTTGCTTCAGGTGATGAAAACACAACCAACATTGGCTCATGTAAGTGGCAAGTCATGCCAGTTATAGGAGCTTCAGACATGGCTGGATCCAGGAGCTCCAACTGTGTCCTTGTGAGTCTGTCCCTCCCCAGCTCTTGGTTCTCCTTCCTTGTCTTTTGGTTCCATTCTCAAGCAGCATCTCCCTGTGTGATGATAAAGATGGCCACTACCAGTTACAGGCCTATATCTTACCATCGGAGCAAAGCCAACAGGTATTTATCTTCCCTGCTCTATAAATTTAAGAAAACCTGTTGAACTTCTTATTTGGATTAACTCTAACTGATCTCAGTTGGATCACAGATCCACTCTTGAATCAACCACCTGTGAGCTGGGAGATGAAATCAGATGGTCGCCACATTTAAGTCAGCCCTTCACAAGCAATATGGACTGTGCATGCGGGAGGAGTGGTTTCCCAAAGGACTATCAGGGTGAAGGATCAAATGGCAAAGTAATGGTTATCGAGCAGGCAAAAACATCAGGTGGTGACTATGTCTTCATTTTGTAGATGGATAATCTTATAGCTGGAAGACTGATCCTTATTCCATTTTTATGACTTCCTTCCCTCTGGCTCCCAGTGTTCTAGTACTGCATCTGTTCCTCCTTCCTTGAGGAAAAGAGTGGACAAATATATACACACTAAGGTGTGAGTCACTCAGTCACCAAGAATGTTTGTATTCTAGTTTCTGTAATAAGCATTCACTTATCTGACTAGTATCTGTTGAGCATTCACTATGTGACAAGCCTGTGCTAGGTAAACACTGCACATGCAGAAGTGAAATAAGACAGGTCTGACTTAGATAGATTTGAGTATGTATTAATATTATAATGGAAAAAATAAACTATTTTCATTTTTAAAATGTTGAGGTCATCAGGCAAAGGGCAAATACTCAGGTATTGTCAAATTGGAGGACTCCATAAATATTGCTTGGAGCTGCTTTCTGTCCTCCAACCCCTCAGGGATTTGATTCAGTCAGTCTGGATGTTAAGACGCAGGAATCTGAATTTTTATAAAGTATTCCCAGGAAATTTTGATGAAGATGGTTCAGGGACCTTACTTTGAATCCCACTGGCTTAACCCAAAGGAATTATTCTGTAATGACTGTATGTCTAGAATATAGAAATCTCTGAATTTTTCTGGAAGAACAGAAACCTTGGAGCAAGAATGCCTTTCCCTTCAAAGCACACTGCATAAGAAGTGCTGAATCTGGTCTCTTCATAAGCGTCCACCCCGATTTCCTTTGTGTTAGGATTTGCAAGGTGGATAAATGATGCTGTCAGGGCCCTGCCCAGTACCAATCTCTTCACGTTGAAGACTGCTTACTCTGACACCTGAGCCTCTGTCTGATGGTTCGGGGGGGTTACCTATTTTTTTAATTGAAGTATAGTTGATTTACAATGTTGTGTTATTTTCTGCTGTACACAAAGTGACTAAGTTATACTCATATATACATTCTTTTTTATATTCTTTTCCATTATGGTTTATCCCAAGATATTAGTTCCCTGTGCTATACAGTAGGACCTTGTTGTTTATCCATTCTAAAGGTAATAGTTTGCATCTACTAACCCCAAACTCCCAGTCCATCCCTCCCACACCTCTCCTCCCCTCTTGGCAACCATAAGTCTGTTCTCTATAACTGTGAGTCTGTTTCTGTTTGGTCGATAGGTTTATTTGTGCCATATTTTAGATTCCACATATAGGTGATATCACATGGTATTTATCTTTCTCTTTCTGACTTACTTCACTTAGTATGATAATCTCTAGTTGCATCCATGTTGCTGCAATGACATCACTTCGTTTCTTTAATGGCTGAGTAATATTCCATTGTATTTATGTACCACATCTTCTTTATCCATTCAACTGTCGATGGACATTTAGGTTGTTTCCATGTCTTGGCTATTGTGAGTAGTGCTGCTATGAGCATAGGAGAGCATGTATCTTTCTGAATTATAGTTTTGTCTGGATGTCTGAGGGTATTTTTGTCTGGCCGTGGAAAGAAACTTCACTTAGGTGCGTCCAGGTGAAAGACTGAAGAATAAGTGCCCCTAAGGCTGCCCTCAACCAATGTCAGTTGGTAAATACATACCCCAGCTCCTTCCTTCTTCATTGGGGTATTCCATTGTTCTATGTCATCTCTCAGGATCCCCCCAAAGTATCAAGCTGCAGTTGTCCACCATGGTAACTGGCTTGTGAAAGTCTCTTCCAGTGGCTTTCTTCCCTATTCCTCTACTGTTTCCTGTGATCACTCCCCTTATAAATGGGCACACTCTAATCCTTATCTCAGAGTCATGTTCTTGGGAAGCCCTAAGAAACACACATGTATGTCTAATTGTAAAATTCCTGTGCTGTGCTTCCATTGTTGTTAGAGATATTAAGTGCTGACAGTTGCCTTCAGATTAGATCAAGGAAGAGGTTCCAGTCAACTGTCTGAAGGAATCAAGCAAAGCCTTAAATTACAATGGATTCCTCAATATCTGACACAGAAACTAGCACATACACTCTCAGCTATCCAGCAGAAGACGGAGACCTTATTACTATTATTACTACTTTTACCATTAACTCTGAAAAAAGCATTCAGCCCAAATCATGCTAAATAGTTATTCCAAAGAAGCGGGGGTGGGGGTGGGGGGAAGGAACAGACTGATATTAAAATGTTATTGTACTAAAATAGTCATTGAAAGTGCAAAGAGTGTGTTGATTATGCAGAATGCATCCGAGAATGATTAGATGTTTGGCAGGAGAGAAACTAGGAGGGAGTGGAAAAAGCCAAGCAAAAGCCAGCCAGACCTAAAGACTTACTCAAAAATGATTGGATAGAAAACCGTTTCTTGGAATTTGAATGTCGATGAATAACTGGCATCTCTGTTCTTCATCTACTTTCAAATGGTAACAAGTCATTCTGATGATAAGTTCAGAATGTGTCTATTTTGGGCAATCTGATGTCCATGGAGATCATCCCATTTTGTGTTCTATTGATTACCGCCCCCAGGCTTTTAGAAGAATCTGAGAATAAACAGTAGCATCATGCTTTGTTCTCTGACATAAAGAGAAAAAGAAAAGAAAAATACTTGTTGAATGAAAGAACACATAAGTAATAAGAGAAAAACTTAAGTATGGAGGATAAGTTTATATATACATATATATATAAACTCATATATACAATACATAAGTATATATATACAAATATATAGCAGGCGAGGGGCAAGGAGTGCTCTTTTAGACAAACATTCAGTATACCTGTTTCTGTTCTTGCTAGAACCATCAGGGAGAGATCAGTTTGGAAATTTGTTTTCAGTTCTACTGTCCAGGCATCCATTGGGTTGTAGAGGAAAATACACCATTGAAGAGCTTCTGAAAACAATTGTGCTGTATTTTTTTCTGAGAATTTCAGATAATGCTACTCTTCTGAAATTTCAGCCACCAGAGCTGGAATGAACCATCTCCAATGGCTTTTGCAGCCTTCATGTCATACCATTAAAGATTTAGAATACTAGGAAAAAAGAAAATTTGTCCAGCTTGTGTTACAGGTCTACCTCTTGGCAAGGGAGGGTTGTATACCTGGAATGACAATTCCACCAAAATGGCATGCAGTGGAGGAGAACTCATTCCTCCAAAAGAAAACTAGTTACTGGAACCAGAAGAAGAGGGCTGTAGAGCTAGGGCTAGAGGTATTGATAAATGATTAATGAGTAAACAAGTTTGTTTTAAAAAAAAAAAAAAAGACCAGTCTTAGAGCTTTGCCTTACTATTGCATGGTCTTGCTATTTTTCTGCCTTGTCCAAAATACATCCTTTATAGCCCTAATAATTATCACAGCAACATTAGAATTTTCTGGAAATGCATCACTTTTGGAAGACACCCCCCTCTTACCACTGGCTGGCTTTTGCCCCCAAGCCCTGAAGCTTCACTACTCTTTCTCATTTATCCCTCCAGACTCTAAACAGAGAGTAGCCCTTCCCATCTGCTCAACCTCTGCACACTGCAGCCTTAAAGACTCAAGTTTGAGGCACAAATTGTGACTCTCTGAGTTCGAGTACATGACCAACTGCTATGTGCTAGAAATCTGGCATTATATTCCCTGTGTTAGGTATTTTACGTTTATATTCACCTTTGTGCAGATAAACCCTATAGCATAAAACAAAAAGTAATGATGGTAATACGACAGCCCTTGAAAGCTCAGTGGGATATTTTCCGAGGCCTTTGAAAACCACCACATTCTCAAGTATATCCCTTTGAATTATATTTTTCCCCACAAAATGCAGTAAAGCGTAGTGGAGAAACTATAAATAATCCCCTTGGTCTTTAATGATTCTAGAAATACAGGACTAAAGTCATTTACACAGCCATTAGAATAAATACTGGCTGGAGCACTCACTGAAACAATTTCACAAATCCTTGTTCTTGCTTTCCTAATAGTACAGAGATCTGACTCACTGCCAAACATAACATCTCCCCTTCCATGTCTTCAATACATGGAATGTCCAGAAGAAGTCCCAATTGTGTAAAGCTCTTCATGTTGACCACAAATGCTGGAAGGAGGAAGTAAGCAAGGAGTTGGGCTCTGGAGTTTGACTTCCCAGGTTCAAATCCAGGCTGCACCACTTAGTACTGTGTGAACTTGACAAGACCTCTCTTGAGTAAGCTTCGTTTCCCTCACCTGGAAGATGGTTTCATGACAGCATCTTCATGTGACATTTATTTTAAGCACTTCGTTAAGTGTCTGGTACTTCATAAATGCTCAGTATACATTAGCAACTACTTTTTTAAAAGGCTTTAAAAAATTATATTAGGAAAGCAATTGCTTCTGCAACAATGAATAGAGAACAGCAAAGCACCTTAAAATATATATGCTGGGTTTTCAGCGAAGCCCATTTACCAGCTAGATGACTCATCCCACACACACAACTTATATTTGTGTCCTAGAAAAATTTAAAATTCCTTTATGGTATTAACCTTCAGCGTCCCTTACAAATAACTGAAATCCTAAATCTGTATGCACCCAGGATCTAATGCAGAGTTGACAAATAATTGGGAAGTAAAATAGTGAACTTTTAGAAGGAATGTCCCTGAAATACCATCTGGCTTTGTGACAAAGACAAAAACATATTAATGTCTAACAAAGTAATTTAAAACATAACTGAGCTACAGAATGCTGTACTATGAAATTATGTAATCCTCTGAGTGCCTTATTAGAACTTCAGGATTAATACCAGGCCAAGTAGATTGTTCAGCTCACTGAAGCAATCATCCCATAATGATAATGTAGGGTTTCCCAGGAAACACATCAGAGTTGCCGAAATGGAGACAGAGCATAAAAAATAAGTCAAAGTCCCATGATTTTCTGTCTTCTTCCAAGAGGTGGCTTTAAAATATCATGGAAAACACATTCATGGTAAAGTCTATATTACTACTAATATCATAGTAAAAGCCCTAACTGATGACAGCTATTTGGTGGCAAGAATTTCCCATTAATTTCCATGGAACATATTCCCCTGAGTTTACAATAGAAAAGTAGAAATGTGAACTCAAACACGGAGCTTGTGTCTGTACAGAATTTGCATCAATAGAACGTGGTACAGTTTATAAATGGCTTTAGAGAAGATATATGATTCCAATTAAATAAGGAAGCAAAAGATGTCAAATAAATATTCCTCTCGAAGACTCCTCTCAGCCCAAGAAGCCCAGGAGATTTATCTAGAAGGAAATTTACTAGTAAGCACGTTACCTCTTTGGCAACACTACAGAGGAATAGCCTTCCAGCAAGGGAGCTTTGCTTGATCTACTGCTGGGCGTTGCCACGCTGCCTTGGGTCTCATTGATCCAGAGATATCTCTGCTCCTTCATCCAGGTGTCACAGCACCAAAACATATCAGCATTATTCCTTCACTCCTTGGGCTTACCCATTCTCCTTGCAGCAGATCTTATGTAAAATACAAATACTCCTGGGAGGAGGCAACACATTATTACTATTGCCTTAGTATGAATTAATTCAGAGTAACCAAATCCCATTAACACATGGGGAATAGGCATAGAACATCTACTGGTGCTATAGAAGGGATGGTGGTGCCACTGTGAAGCAAAAAAGGATGCAGCAAAAATAATTAGGTGGACACTTAAAGAAAATGCTGTTTTACTTGGATGCCAAATTTCCAAATTATGATAGGTGAGATTATTTTCAGCAAATACTTACTTCCCTACTTTGAGTGGAACACTTCCTGCCTCATTGACTTTGGGCCTGGACATGTGACTCATTTCGTCCAATAGAATGTGGACATGAAGTTAGTATCTCATATGTTGGCATGCTTTGGTTTTCTCTCTTGCACTCCTGCCATTTATCATAAGAGGGAACATCCCCAGGTAGACACTGATCCAGGGAGGATGAGCAGAACTGAACACAACCCATCGACTTGAGTGAGCCAAGACCAGTCAATCCACATCACAACACAGAACCTCTCCAGTTGACCCTCAGGCCCATGGGCAAGAAAAATAAATGCTTACTACTGTAAGCTATTGAGTTAGGTGATTTTTTTTGTGCAGCATTACTGCACAATAGTTGACAGATTAATAGCAACAGCTAATACCAACTGAGCTCTTCCACTGTGCCAGGCACTGGACTAAGGACTTAACATTCATGATTTAAAAAAATTTTTTAAACATTCTGGGGGGGTAGGAGTGACTCTTCTATTTAAAAAGTTAAGGGAGTGTCCTGAAGACATGATTAGCAAGCAGCAGTATCAAGCTTCAAATCCAGGGCAATCTGATTCTAGCGCCTAGTCACCTGCTACACCACCTCTGTAAATATTCATTCATATCAGTGTTGAAGGGGCAAGACTCCATCTTTCTACTGGTCTTGAATTCATTTGTCTTACATTAATAATTATTTATTGTGTACCTACTACATACTAGGCATTGAGTCTTGCGTATAGTAAGCACTCACTGCTTAAATGTATGGTACCTATTATTTTTTATTTTATCATGTGAGTATGTGAAAAAATTTTAAATGGACAATGAGATCTTAAAACAAAAAAGAGAAAATAATGTGGTTTTATGAAAAATATATTTGATGTAATTGAAGATAGAAACCACTTCTAGTTGTTCATGTTAAATGATTGATTGCCACCAAATAAAATCTCAGATTTAATTTCATTATCAGACCAAATAAATTCATCTGACACCTAGAAAAAAATTATATTCTAATTTTATCACCTTTTTAACGCACAGCTTTTATATTCTAAATTATCTCTTGGGCCCTAAGCTCGTTTAAAAAATAAAAACAAAAAACTGCCACAACATATAATCTCCTCAATCATCAGTCTCTGTCTCTGTCTTTCTCTTTTTCTCCTTCTCCTGCTTCTAACATGAGGAGGAATTATATGGAGGCCAGAATATCTCTACATAGGAAAAACTGTCTATATACCAAGCACTATTCTAGGGTGTACAAGGAAGACATTCTTCATAAGACTTTTCAAAGCTTTTAAGAGTTAGAAAGGACAAAATATTTCTTGAGTAACTACTAGTTATCAGGTACTAATATAAATTCTGGGAATCTTAGCACTAATAAAACACCTTTGTTTTACATTTAAGAAAATCACGAAAAGTACTCACAATGTCCCTGGTCACAGAGCTAGGCATAGTCAATGGAGACCTAGAATCAAAGTTCCCCTAATATAGCAAATAAAGCATCTTGTTTTGCCAGAACCAGATCAGAACTAGAAAAGTGATAAAAGTTGATCTGGGCTTGGAGCCAAAAATGCCAGCATTTGCAAAGGTCATTGAGGTAAAGTAAATGAATGAAGGTGGCCAGGGTTAATACCCCTGAAGAGGATTTGTGATAAGATGGAGAGCACAAACCCTGTGGCTGTCCCTGTTGATTGCCCAGGACAAGTCACTCCTGAAACCCTTTCTCTTGCTAACAGAACCCTGACTGTTCAGGTCATAGTGTTCTCAAGCCCCGGGGATAAATCAGCATTGATGTAAACAAACGATTATATCCCATTACCCTTTGCTAGTAGCTAGGGGTGGACATGTGACCCAGCATCTGGCCAGTGAAATGCAGAGAAAGACTTTGAGGTGGCTTCTCAGAAATCTTTGTCTTCCTTAAAAAAGAGATAAATGGGAAGGAGCACTCCCTTGAATGACCCCTTTCCCTTCTTATTGATATGATAGCAAAGAAAAAGAAAAAACCCAACACACTGAGAATGGCAGCAAAAGATAGAAAGATACCATTGTTAAAGCTCTTGAATGAGGCCCCAAATCCTACCTTCAGGTTCCTTAAGCAAGCAATAGATGTCCCTGTGGGTTATGCCTCTATTACTTGCAGCAGAATGCATCCCTAACTGCTCCATGTCCCAACTACAGAGGCAGCTGCTATTCAGCTCCTGCTGACTACTGATTACTGGAATGTGGGCCCACTGTTGCCACATCTTCCATTAAGTAGAAATCTAGATTTTTTTAAAAATGTGAAATCATTCACTTTTAAAATACTGGCAACTATATCAAATTAGTAAAACATTGTGCATGCCAAACAAAACACACCTCCAAGCCAGGTCTGAGAGCTACAATTCTGCAGTTCTTGAGCACTATGCATATCAAGTTTGTAAACTCTGTCTTAAATTAACTACCCCTTTTTCAGGTTGGTCTTATAGGAAACCCACAAAAGGATCACCAAAGAACAATTATTATGTGAACACTAAATCCTGCAGATATGAGAAGCCAGATTTGCCTTCCTAGACTCAAGAAGAAAAGGAACAGCTTCTCCATAAAATTCTACTCTTGGATTTCTAAAGAAAGTTGAATCATTAGGTCATAGAGAGGATTGAATCTGTTCACACATTTCAATGGGTCTGTCTTCCAACTTGATTTGTCATCCTTTTGACAAGATCTCAGAAACTGATTGCAGAGCTACTTGGAGTCCAAGCTTCATGTAACTCATCAAAAGAGAAAGAAAAAAACACTCTCTATGTTAATAATCAAACCAGGGACTGGCTGCTAATCTCAGGTTTATTGTGTGGCTTCGGATACTGCCCGGGGCTGGAGTAAAAATAGCAGCGATGCTAGCAACTGCAACAATAACAGCAATGACTTCCATCTAATCTAAGCACTGAAGGAGATCTCTGTTGTTTTCATGTTGGTGAAGTGCCCTCCCCTGCCCCATATGGTACCAGTGGAACTATAAATCCCAGGGGCTTGCCTACCTCACACATGCAAAGGAAAACACATGACTCAGACATGGCCAGCCATCTTCCAGTCCCTGACAATACCATTTAATTCCCAAATCCAATGGTGCCTGAAAAATGTTCATCCCTTGGACATTCCAATTAAGTAAGCCAATGAATTCCATAAGAATATTGCTAAAAACTTAGAATAAAAAGTAGCCAGGCACTGAGGTGATGGAGCAATTAAATGTGAACTCTAATTGACTGACTAGGATGGGTGGAAGGACAGTTTTAATCCAGATGCCTATCAGAGAATTCTCAGTGGAAAGACAAGGAGCGTTGATAGGAACCAAAACAAAAAGAAGTTATACAGTACATAGAAATGACATATGATAATAATAAAAAAAAATTCTCTGCTACCTATTCTTAAAAAATGACCCTATCTTGAGTTGTTGTCTTCTTTTTACTTCTTTTCTCCCCACTCCCTCCGAATGCGGTGTGTATTGTGCAGACAAAAGAGTATGACCTCCAGTGGATGATGATCTGCGGACAAGCATCCTACAGGCCATAGAAATCCTGTGTCTTTCTTAAGCCTTGTTCCTTGCTGATTGTTAACAAATAATTTCAGTGTCAAGGGAGAATGACCACTTCGTTCATTCTGAACCCAGGTGTTACGGTCAGGTAGATTTTGTTCAGAGTCTCAGCTCTGCCCCTGAGTAGCTGTGATTCTTAGGTAAGTTACTTAAATTCTATGAGTCTCTGTCTTGTCAACAGTAATATAGGTTTTGGTGAGCATTACACAAGCTATCGTGTGTAAAAACACACAACACAATGCCTTGCACATTGTATGAGCTCAAATCAAGAGGTTTTGGATGCTCGGTCCTTTTTTTCTCAGTTACTTTTTTGGCCCTCAGACTCTCAACCTCTTGGCTTTCTTTTCCTGTTATTTCTCTCTTTACCAACGTTTCTGTGAACATACTTCTTTTGTTTCTCTCCCCAAATAGAGCATATTGGAGAACACAGAATGGCGTTCCGTAAATCCCCTGCCCCAACACATGCCTTGAGCTCCCATGTTCTATCTTCAACTGCATCCTTGATGCCTCCACTTAGATCTCCTATAGGCACCTGGAATTTAACACGGCCAAAATAGAACTCTTGATTTCCTTCATAGCCCCAGGACTGGTCTTCCCTCAGTCTTCCCCAGCTGAGGAAATGGCACCACCACCTAGCCAGTGCCCAACTGAGTTGGCTCTTTTATTCATCCCCCATATCCAAATCAGCAGCAAGTCTTACTGGTCCTACCTCCTAGATACATAATGACCCCACTTCTTCCATTACTGCCAATGCTTTCACCCTAGTTCAAGTCACCATCACCTGTTGCCTGGTCTCCTAGCAACCCAACTAGTCTATCATTGAGTTCTGAGTTGCCCTAAACTGGTGACCATGGGACGGTTCTGATAAAGACAGAGGTGATTTCCAAGATCAATACTGTTTCCCCTTGGGCACCTTGAAGATCATATTCAACCAAGGATTATTCACTGCAAGCTAGAAAAGTCAAAGCACTATGTAATGAATTTTCTCAAAGCAGGACAAAGTCTAGGAATTCTTGAGAATCAGGAATCGGAGTGTCATGCTGAGGAAACTTGAGCTGACATAACCTGGCACCAGGTCACATATATTCTTTCAAGCTTAGCCATTCTTCCTAGGGTTAGTTTCCCACCCCCGTAACTCGAGGAGGGAGACCTGGCTTCTTAAGCTCTTGAGAAGTTCACCCGGAACCTGGTGAATTAATTAGACTCTTGTGAAGTTCAGTCAATCACTGCCGAAAGCACTGAAAAGAAAAGTAGTAATTCATCTCAGGTTTCTACTGCTCAAACAGGAGCATCTAGGCTACACAGAAATCGGGCAATTACAGCTACCCTCTAAGAACAATAATACTCAGTGGAGCCATATGAAATTGCCATCTTTGTAGGTCAAAATGGTTGAATATTTAACCTAATAATAACAAATGTGTACTCATTGTCTACTCTGTGGTAGGAAATATATCAAATGCTTTACATGCATTATATGAAAGGACTTAACCCAATTAAAGAGATTTATAATGACTGGCAGTAATTATAGTAGTTAATAATGCATCACTCAATCCCATAGTACTCCTACAGAGTATTATTACCTCGTTTTGTAGGTCGGGAAACTGAGAGTGAGAGGAGGCTAAGTGACTTGCCCAAATCTGACCTACTGATAAATGGCTGCGTCAGAAATATTGACAGGTCTCTCAGTAGCTAAAGGCTGTGAGTTACTGCTTTCTTGAGTACCTACTATGTACTGGGCACTTAGAATATACTATTTCTAATTTTTACAAAAAGTGCATGACAAGTAAAGATTATCCTCATTTTAAACAGAAGGTAATGGGGGGCATCCCTGGTGGCGCAGTGGTTAAGAATCCGCCTGCCAATGCAGGGGACACGGGTTCGAGCCCTGGTCTGGGAAGATCCCACATGCCATGGAGCAACTAAGCCCGTGAGCCACAACTACTGAAGCCCGTGCGCCTCGAGCCCGTGCTCCGCAATAAGAGAAGCCACAGCAACGAGAAGCCCACACACCGCAATGAAGAGTAGCCCCTGCTCACCGCAACTAGAGAAAGCCCACGTGCAGCAATGAAGACCCAACACAGCCAAAAATTAATTAATTAATTAATTTTAAAAAATTAGAATGTTTAAAAAAAAAAAAAGGTAATGGAGCCTCCAAGAGGTTAGGCGGTCTAAATCCAGGTAATACATGGCATAGCTGTGATTTAAACTCAGAGCTATCTGATTCTATAGTACTTACTTTTTTTCAGTATGCCAAACTGCCTTTCATACATGGAAGAAACTGTTTTGGGGATGGGGGGATAAACACACACACACAAACGCACATGTGCATGCATAGACACACATATATGTGTACACATAAATAAGTGTGCGTGTGCTTTGTTAAGATGAATCAGCTGGATTTATAACAAAAGAAACCCATTTCCTTTCATTTTTGGAGACTATATGATTTGTATCATTGTCCCAAGAGTACAGTATCCAGGCTAATCAGCATGGCACTCAGGGATGAAAGCCAGGACCCTGTGCCCCAAGTTTATTCTGGATAAAAGTGTTGCTGGTGGCTTCCTGCTCCCCAGTGAACTTCCAAGCCCTTCACTCTGGCTCAGAAGCCTTCCTGCCTCCTTCACCTCCCCTCGGGGAACCAATGCCAACAACGTGTGTGGAATGACTCACCGCAATGTTGTGAAAAATGAATAGATCTTTCCGAGGCTGTCAGCCAACACTGAGAAATTTGGTACAGACCATCAGCCGCATGGAACTCGATTCATCTAATATTAGGATGACGGGAATGAGTCAATTCTTGGGAGCCTCGAACCTTTTATTTCAATTAGTCCCAATAATGTAAAGCAAATGCTTTTAAACCACTAGAATTCAACAAGCTGCCCACATCTCCCCATAAACACTCCACCTCCACTCTCCCCCTGCTTCCCTTTTCACAGACACAAGAGAATGCTGAAGTCCAAGGAGGGCCCTTGACTAGAATCAATTTCTCTCTACTCACATGCTGACTAAAGTCTAGAGTTGCCAGCATTCTCATCCTGTTAGCCACAATCTTTTCCATAAGATCACCCTAGGTGAAGAACTCAAAGGAGGAGAATTAGGGATCACCCCTGAAGTCGAAAAAGAGGTGGATTGGAGTAATTCTTTACATCCTGGATAAACACAGCATAAACTATCCATTATGTGAAGACATTTGCACGTTTGCTCATTGTATTCATCATAACGTTGAGGTGAAGAGCATGACTCTGAAATCAGACAGTCCTGGGTTCAAATTTTGCCTCTAGCACATACTAGCTGTGTAGACACAGGTGGTTTTCTTGGAAACACCTCACCTCAATTCTCTCACCTGTCAAATGGGACTTAATATTAGTTCCTAGTTCATAGGATTTTTTGTAAAGATTAAATGAAATATAAAGTTTGTGAAGTGCTTTAGAACAATGTCTGGCACATAATAAGTGCTCAACAGGTGTTATATAGTATCTTATTATCCAGATGTTAGACAATAATCTTTTTGTTGTAAGAAAGAGAAATCCAGCTTAAACAGGTTAAAGCCAAAACTCACATAAAACAAAGATAAAAATAATAGAATGTAAATCTGTAGACTCACATAACTTGCAAGTCTAGGGTATTGTTAGGTTCAGACATAGCTGGGTCCAGAACTTATATCATTAAGAGTGTGAGTACTCACCAGCAGCTTATTTTTACCCTTGGAAACTGAATCTTTTCCCCAAGGTCCACAGAAAGTCCTAGGCCTGGCATACAGTGAGCTAAGATGCTTACCTAACCATCTCTAAACTAATTGTCGTGGCTCTTATTATGCACGGCTGCCTCATGTTTCTGAGCCCAGAGGCAGTGGGAGGGAGCAAACCCCACCTGAACTCCATGGTCTAAGCATGTGGGAAAAATGAGTCTCCAAAATAAAACTGAGATGCCATTACCAGATGAAGGAGGTATGGGGCCAGAAAGGCAAATGTAGCAGATGGTCACTCAAGCCTCCAGGAGTTAAAACAGGTTTGAGATGTAAAGTCAAGCCAGGCAAGTTTCTTGTGATTCATCATGTAGAAATCAGAGAACTCTGAGGATGACAAGAGTCTCTTTTTATTTTCTAAAAGCCATTCTCCATTTTGAACGCATTCTTAATGCACTAGATCAAGTAAATCATCTTTAGACTATTTTAAATTCTTTTCAAAGCTGTTGTAATATGAATGGCCACATGTAGAATGGCATTTCCCAGGTCAGTTAAAATCACTTATAAATGTATGAGAATCTGGAGACGGCTTCCCTTGTGGGCAGAAAGGTTATAGCCTGCATCTCTAAGTAGGTTATCACCATTTTACAGATGAGGAAACTGACAGTTGTCAGCTTTGAATGAATTGCCAAGCCATGCAGATGTGAGCATGACCTAGTTGTGTTTCCAATCCAAAGTTGTCAGACTCCAAAGCTGATACTTTCCCTATAATAATGGGCCATTGTGCTTCTCGGAAAGAGTCATACTTCCTCCCCTTTTTGGCTCCGTGTTCCATATTTGAAACGCTTTGTAAAAGAGGTGACATAATCCTGAATGAATCTGAGATGCTCCACACACAAGCGATCTTTTTGTAATGACACCAAATACAGGTGAAAAGGCCATTCCACAATAGCTACAGCTCTGCCACTTCGGAAAAAACAGCCACCCTCTTCAAACTGGAATGTCTCGCTCTCCATCTCAGCTCAAGGACAGGTGCTCTTAAAACATCGCAGGAAAATCCTTTGAGCCATTTTGAGTTGGGCAAGTGTGAGAGAGCAGACATTCTCCATTCCACAAAGAGCCTGTCCTACATTTCCTGTACTCATGTCACTATGGAAATTCTAACTCTCAAAACAACTAGTTTGACATGGGCACAGATTGTGCTGAAGGGAAATACATCTTGCTGTAAGAATTGTTTTGTAGTTGTTGTTGAAGGATTTTATATTTATTGTCTTTTGAGTTGACAAGCACAGTGGTCATGGGCACCTCTTGCATTGATGAACAGGTGTGGGGTGTTTCTGGGAAATTTTACAAATGAGAGGAATTCCCGATTCAGGAGATTGTTTGTCAGAGTTGATGGTTTAGCTGAGACAACTGCTTTCCTTGAACTATGACTCAGATTATTTTATGTTACTCAAGGATTCCCGCCACGTAATTCCTCATTGACATTCTCATTTAAGATGTAGAAAGCTTTAAAGCTGGATTTCCTGCCTCCAGAAGAATCGAAGAACATTCTAGAATGTGTCCCTCATCCTGTGAGGCTGAGGATAGGCACCATCCATCCATTTCTTCATTCACTTTATTTCTAGAGCTCTCAGCTGCATGACTGCCCACAGCCCTTTCTCCATACAGTGACAGATGTGGCAGAAGCCTGCTGGGCATGGTGACCCTAATGGTTACCTTGATTACTTCTTTGCCAGCAACTCTTCAGGGGTGGAATGGATTGGACCCTGGGGAGTATGCACGTGAAAGCTGAGATTATCAACTGTTCAAAAAAATGCTACCTGTATTTCCTTCAAAATGTGTGTAGGTGGTACGAAGATACACACATACACATCAGATACATATATAGTCCACCAAGTTGGAACTAATAGTAAATATCAACATTATCAGCCCATAGATTTTTCTCTCAAGCCTACAATTAACATGAGAACTAAAAATAAACGAAAATTTCCATTCTTTCTTCATTTCAAAGCAGGCCATGAAGTGCAGAAATTGACTTTTTAAAATTTGGGGTGCTCAGTGCATAGCTGTATGTATGAGTTTGGCAGCCGCTCAATAAGTAATTGTTAAATGAAAGAAAGAACAACTTAGACAGCTGTGTGATTCCTTGGCATTTGGTGACTTCTTGTGGCATTTCTGGAATGTGCAAAAAATGTTTAATATTTAAGATTTTCTTAGTTTCCCTGGTAGCAGTCCACAAGACAAGGACAGATAGTATGTGTTAAGTAACTTGAGGGGTGACTCCAGGAAGTACCAGTAAGGAGAGGAAGTGAAATATAGCTAGGGGGGATGAGGAATTGGAGAACGGGGGAAAACTAGTAAAGGGTGCTTTCACCAATAGTTACCACCCTGGGGAACTAAAGCTCAATGCCCACAGGGGTATCAGAGAAGCAGTGTAGACTCAGAGTCCTGGAGTATTTATTCAACTACTCCCATCCTTTACAGATTGAGTTCTGTTCCTGGAGACAGTACCTCCCCAGCGCTCTGGTCTGCCCCACCTGTGAGCCAGGCATGCCCTTGTGGCCAGAGAAAGACCTTGGAGAGTTGCGAGTTCTTAAAGTGGTTTGCCATCGCATGTACTAGAACGGTGTGTGCATTGTGTACCTGTAATGTATTCGTAGCCCACAGCCTCCACGCACCAGTGCTCCTTTTGGGATTTATACCCTTGTGTAATCCTCTTTTCTGGAGTGTGGGCTCGATCTAATGACTCAATTCTAAGGAAGAGAATATGGCAAAAGTAAGAGGATGCCATTTCCTGGCTGAAGTTACAAAAAAACTGTCGTGCTCACCCTCGCTCTCTCTCTTTCTCTCATGGGAAAAGTGAAGAGCCTTGAGGCCCATGTGACATGGCCTTCAGACCAATAGCCCACAAGGGATGAAGACTGCTGACAACTATGGGAGTGAGCTTGGAAGTGGATCCAGTTTTGAGACAACCGCAAGCCAGACTGCCAGCTTGACTACAAACTGGGAGGGAGGGACCCTGGGCCAGAGGCACCTGATTCAGTCACACCCAGATTCCTGACCTACAGAAACTGTGAGATGATAAATATTTGTTGGTTTCAGCTGCTAAATTCTGGGGTAATTTGTTACACAGCAATATGTAACTAATACAGCTGCACTATAAAGGCCAAAAGCTTTTTCTATGACTTTCTAATGACAAAGAGCTTCAGAAGAGGTATTAATTTTGTTTTTGTTTTTACTACTAAGGCGCACTAGCTTTCAAAAGAATTTCAGAGGAAGAATTTAAACAGGTCAGTGAAGCACTTGCCCAGCTTTCTGTAACTTTTTTATTGATTTAATTGGGCCTAACTTACCATCTAGAACAATGACTTGCTTATTGGACGTAGTAACTGAAGTTATAATCTGAACAAATGTATTTGAACAAAAATGTGTTACAGCCAAACGAGATTCAATTAACTTTACACAATTGATTCCTGACTCTTACATTTAGTATGTGTTTGTCAAACTTATCGAGTGAAACCCTGAGCCCTGCTACTCTTACTCTTGAAAAACTAAATCTAGGAAAACAGCCTTTAAATAACATAAAGTCTGGGTATATACAATATTGAAGTACAGTTTGGAAGGTTGTAAATTTGGGAGCCTAGGGATTTGTTTCTTAACTTGGGACGGAACCATCATATAACACTTCAATTTCATTTCAAACTTGAGCATCCTACCTTGTCCTAAAAGGT
Organism: Monodon monoceros; assembly: GCF_005190385.1. Taxonomy (NCBI): domain Eukaryota; kingdom Metazoa; phylum Chordata; class Mammalia; order Artiodactyla; family Monodontidae; genus Monodon; species Monodon monoceros. The sequence goes on along the minus strand of NW_021703780.1, from coordinate 76,134,250 downwards.
AGTTAGTAAGCCAAGTTATTTTATTATGAAATGTACCTATTTTGAATACCTTCTTTTGATTCCACTAGTGAAGGAATCCCCGCCCTAGGGTTATGGGGGTGACCAAAGACATGTCACTTGATACTGGACAGATGAGATTGACAGCAGTTTATTAGTCATCTATGATCTGTAGACTGGGGGAGAAGGGCACCATGTGCCATACAGGGCCATATGGGGGCTGTGTGTGGGGATGGAGTGAATAGTCAGGGACCTCGGGAGGCAGGCCTTGTAGTATCAAGAAGGTGCAGTGACCCCGGTTCCTATGAGAGGATGTAGTTGGCCGGTTGGGGAAATTCCATGGGCTGGCAGGGAACTGAAACCCACTACTCAGGAGAAGTAGGAACTGCATTCGGTCCATTTGATAAGAAGTTGAGTGGACCCTTTCCATGGAGGAAAATGGGGCCATTAGAGACTCCCCTGATTTCATCAGATATCAAGGAAGAGCATTATGTTAATTTTATGTCTCATGCTACAATACCCTTGGGACATGTCCCATCAAAAGACCAAGGAGTCTCTGTTCACAGTTCCTCTTGAGAGGTTGATGGGATAAACAGGCTGTATAAGCTGTTAGAGTTAAGTAAGACATAATAGGATTTACATGCACTTTACTTGAAGATAAGCCAAATACCAAAGGACATACATATTCCTTTTCCAAATCCCCTGCTCACATCCCTTTTTGGTTTAGAAAACTTACTTGCTTGATTTTTATGATTTTACAAAAGACACTCAAAGTCATCCCTCAAGGTTGCAGATGACATTAAAGACTGTTATTTGAAGCCTGGACCCACAATTTCAGCACTGCAGGGAACGAGGCAGGAGGCTGCATTTGCCTGGTCACGTTCACAGTCACAACTGCAGAGTTGCAGGCAACCCCTCTGTTGTCTGCCCCCAACAGTGAGACAGCTTGGCTCATTCTGGTGTCCAAGACCAACTGGGAAAATGAAGAATTCAGAGAGAAAAGTTCTGGAAATTTTCTATATTGCCGAGCACTAGATTTGACAGGGAATAAAGGCATAGTCAATTCCTCCCGACAAGTTTCTGTCCCTTCTTAGTCCTGATAATAAGTATCAGTTGTAATCTTGCTTGAAGAAAGGAGCTGTCCTTAATTGGGGTAAAACACCCCTTGATGATATAGTCAAGGAAACGGACCCAGCAGGGTGAAGGCTGCTTGAAGATCCCGAGGCTGGTTAATTGCTTTTAAAGGGTCTGTTCTCCAGGACACTGGGCAGTGTGTTAAGAGGAGCAAGGCATGAGTGTTGCAGTAAATGTCATCAGCATTTGAATCCCAGCTGTCCTGTCCACCCAAAATGCCACAATCAGCCCGTGACCTGAAGTTTCCTCTTGGGTATGAAAAGCTGGACATAGTACAATGCCTGACCCGGAGATTGTGTATATATTCACGTACTTATATTTTAATTTTCGTTGAGGTAAAGTGACAGTAAAATGCCTGTGATCAACACAGTTAAGGCAGAACTTGCTGCCTGGGATGTGTGACTCTCAATTCCTGAGCTCCTGGCACTGTGCACACAGTTTCTCATTGAAGAGCAACCATGCCACTAGGCAAACCTCTCTGAGTGTTTTAGCACCTACAAAGTCACAGAGAGATACGGCATCACCAGAAAAATGTACCAGGAATATATTAGGTCCTCGAAATTAGTACTTTTTTTGCCGGTAACACTGACACGCTTTTCATCTCCTTGAGGAACACTCCCAAGGTGATAAATGAATATCTAATTTGATTGTAAGTGTATCTAAAGCTAGAAAGCAAAGATAGATCATAGGTTAATGGGAAGATAGGTTGTAATAGATCTGGAATCATCTGAGTTCAAAAGCCTTTTGCACCTGTAATAGCACTTTACAGTTTGCAGTGCCTCTTCATAGAATTTTAAACATTTATTCCAGGAATAATTACTGCATGTCTACTATGCCTGTTATGTGCCAGGCACTGTTCTATTGGCCAAGAATATAGCAGTAGACAAAATAAGACAAAACACCCTAACCTCATTCAGCTTAAATCCCAGTGGACAGGTAGAGAGGCTATAAACAAATGAGGAAATAAAAGCTGTTATCCAACATATCGTGGATGATAAGTGCTATGTTGGAAACTGAAGCAGGGAAAGAAGATAAGGGGTGTTGAGGGTGAGGGTTGAAATTTGAAATATGGTGATCTGAGAAGGCTGCTCTGAGATGACATTTGAGCTACGACTAGAAAGAGTTTAAAGATCAAGGGTGTTTCTGATATTGACCACAGCAAATGCAAAGGTCCTGGGTCAGAAGCGGAGCTGTACTTGCTGTTGTGTGTTCCAGGAAAAGCAAGATCACTGTGGCTGAGGGCAGTGTCCATGGATGGAAGGCCAGGGCAGACTGTGAGGGACCTACAGGCCATGGTGAAGACTTTAGCTCCCACTCCGAGTGAGATGGGAGGGTTAGGACATGGAAGTGGCATGGTCCAATGTATGTTTTAAAGGATCACTCTGGTTGCCAGGCTGGGAATAGATTGGGAGATGATGCAGAATAGAAGGAGGGAAAACTGGACAGGGGGCCAAGGCAGAATCTAAGGGAGAGATAATGTTGGTTTCAATCACGATGGGAAGAGTGGAGTTGGCGAGAAGAAATGTGATTCTAGAAATATTTTAAAGGTAGAACCAACGGGATGTGCTGAGTTGAGAAGAGGAAAAGGAGGAGAAGATTTGTGGGCGACTCCGAAGGTTTTGGCCAGAGCAACTACAAGGAACAAGCAGCATCTAAGTATGAGGAGAGGAAGGTGTCCATGAGATGGGGCCAGGTGTTAGGAGTTGGTGGACGTGCTAAGTTTGAAATGCCTATTAGATGACCCAGTGGAGGATTTAAGGAGACAGCTGTAAGGAGTATGGACTTCAGCAAAGAGGGCCAGATTGAGAGATCTCCATTTGAAGACAAGGGCCTGAGCTCTGGGGCTTCCAGTGTTTGGGAGGGAGGTGAGGAGAAACCAGCGCTCACAGCCTCACCTGCATCTTCTTCATGACGTGCAGAGCTTGTATTGTCCCCAGAACGTGTTCTTTCCGGAGCCTCCATTTCTCTGCAGGGACCAGGAAAGGCCCAGATGGGAAGCCTGGCTGGTAAAGAACACTCCTTAGGCAAGACAGAGACAAATTAGGAGGCACCCACGTCAGTGTCCCACAGCCTGTGGCCAAGCTGCCGAAGACGTAGCTCCCGTTTACTTCAGGCAGAGCAGAGGGAAAGGGACTTGTTTATTTGAGCTTAAGGACAAGAAGGAAGCCGCCCCTGTCACTCAAGCCCCCGTTCTCCCACCCCTGCACTCAGGACTGCTGTGGAAAGCACTGGGTATTTTTCCACTGGAGGAAGGCTTAGAGTGGATGCGGTGATAAAGCTCCTTCTTGAAGATGACTCAGCTGCTCTGGTGTTCTGCCAAAGTCCTGTTCAAGAGAGCTGAAAGAGGCTCCAGACAGGGAGGGTAGACTGCCTGCAGCAGGAACTTCTATGGTGAGGAAGTCCACCGTTTACACACCCCTCCCCCAGGCATCTGTGTAAACACAGTCTCCTGTTTCCCCAGGGCACATTGGGTTCTAGAGACACAAAATGCCACATCTTAGAGGTGAGAATAGACAGCTTAGAGAAGTAGTGAGCTGACACATCCAAGGTCCTTCTGAGCCTGTGCTCTGGACCCCCATGCTTTTGGCCTTTCTGAGCAGAACCGATTCCTCCTGGTGCCCTCCCCTCAGGTGTCTTGATATCAGGAACTCAGAGCTCTCTCTCTTTACTTCCCTTCTCTGTTAGACAATACCAGAGGCTTTTTACTAATGGCTCAGCTGCTAACTCTTTTGTAAGGAAACAGTTTTGGGGGTAAAAGAGCAAAGCACACTTCTGGATAAGTCATTTCACCTTTGCAAAGCTACCTGTGATGTAGAATAGACTTGAAGCCCCAATCCTGCCTGTGTTTGGAACTCAAAACATTGGTAGTATGACATTGCTTGTTTTCCTAGGAGAGAAAAACCCAAGTATATCAAAAATCCCTCTGTTTGGCTTGATACTTCGTTCAACACTTGACCTCAACTCCCCAGTGTGTATCATTGCTGCCATAAATACAGAGGTTCTCCCAGGTAAGAACATCTGTCATTGGAAGTTGCACGGAATGAAGAGGCCTCTTGGCTATGTCTCCTCACCTTCTCTGTCCCCGCCAGGGCCCTGAGCTGCACTGTTCTCAGATCCAGGGTAAAGAATGATTTTTTACCCCAAATGGGAACAATGTTTCTGTATTTATAAATCCCAGAGACTCAGACACATCTGCTCCTATTTATATCGATTCTGCTGCGGCTGTAAAATTGCATATGCTATTTTGATGAAACTTTATCCTAATTTCATTACCAGTCTGAGTAATGATGTGTTAATTGCCTGATTTCCAAGTGACTGGGCAAAAATGATATTTAGTTTTTTTTTTTTATGTTTCTCTTTTTAGACCCATGGCTTTAATAAAATATTAGGCTATTTTACCTTCCTAAGTGGAAGTCAAAGTAATACATTTTCAAGCTGCTCATGAGTCTATACTTTGAGGGGAAAATGGTTGAATTTACCTTTAAGAGGGGGTCATTGATGGTCTTGGTGATGGTCCAATCCAGGCACAGAGAGCCCATCAATGTCCATTTGAAGTAAGAAAAGTATAAGAAAGAGCTCAAGATTTTGCATCAGATAGATCTGGGGCTGCAGCCAATTGCCTTCACTAACTAGTCATATCATCTTATGCAAATAAATCTGATAACTTTTCTGAGCTTTATTTTTCTCATCTAGAAAAAGGGCTTAAAAATTCCCATCTTCTGTGAATTTAGCAATTCCGTATATCAGGTACTTAGGATGATATCTAGGCATTATAGATGCTTGATAAATGATAGCTTTAAGTATTTTTATTATCACCTTCCAAACCGGTGCATATTCTGTTGTATCCAAACTGCTTGATGCGTTGTGATAAGAGATTTTTATCCAGTTCATCTGATTGAGACAATACATTGTTTTGCTGATTGCACTACACTTCCCTTGTTGGAATAGGAAACCAGGGCTACCACGTTGCACAACCCCACTCCAGAGTGTGCCATTCACATTTTAGTCCATGTGAATATCCTCTCTTTGAGTTAAGCATTGCAAAACCTGGAGGAACTTACCCTGGAACTCAGCAACCTATATAGATCCCAAAAGATCCCTCTCGCCTTCCAGGCTGACCCTGTCCTGCTGGCAGGCTTTGGGACCATCTGGAATCATGATGCTGCTACTCTGTGGATTTTAAGTAATCACTGTGAAGGAATCTCCTGTTGCCACACCTCGCTCACCAGGCTAGGTTCCTTGGATATGACCTTGGTTGAAATCAGCCTGAGTCTGTTATAACCCATTGGACATCTTCCTTAAGGCCGTCCCGTCAGTGGTAGGGGCAAGCCCTACATCCTACAGACTGACTAGTTATCTCTAGCTCCAGTTCTGCCAAGTCTGTCCTACTTTTCAGGTCGAAATATGCATTAGAGGCTATACATGCATAACACTTCTTTGGGTTTCAATTCAGACAAAACTGGGAAGTTCTAGTCCTAGTTCTTCTACAAATCAAAGGTGTGATTTTAGAAGTATTGCAAATTGCAGAATAATCACAAAGTCCTTTTCGTCTGTGTGCACAATCATTTGCCATGTGACTTTGCATCCCATCCCATCCCATCCCATCAAGAGGTATAATCTCTTTCTCCACCCCTGGAAGCCAGGCTTGGCTAAGTAATGTGTTTCAGTCAATGGAAATAAATTAGCAAATAAATGTAAGCGGAGGTTTGAAAGTGCTTGCACACTGGGCTTTGCTGTCTCTGGTGGCTGAGACCCATTCTGCCATATGTGAGAAAGTTCAGGCTAGCCTGCTTAATGATGCTTGAATTTAAGCCTATAGCCAGACTGTGAATGAATGCTGTCCCACTAGACTACCCAGCATCCAAATGTGAGACTATTCTAGATCATCTGACCCTAGTCAAGTCAACCCAAACCAGAAAACCCACCCAGGCAACCCACAAAATCATGAGCAAATACATGATTGTCCTTTTAAGCACAATGATGTTGGGGAAAGATTGTAAGAGCTACAGCCAACTGATACAGTAAGTCAGTTTCTTTCTCATGTCACATCTAGAAAATGAGAATACTGAAGTTGATCAATGCTGGTAAGTACAAGACAGAGAAACCACCGTCCTCCTAACCCAAGGCCACATGAAATATTGTTAACTAAATAGTACACCTTCTCACTGGACCCAGAAACAGTGCTAGAATGATTCCCATTCCAACCCTCCAGTAGTTACATCCAAGTTACAGTGTCAGCAGTGGGATGACACCCATTTGTCAACTTTGTTCCAAACCAGTAATTCCCAAGCCTGACCAATCATCACAATCACCCAGGGAGAGGTATAGTACATCAGATTGTCTGGTTCTACTTTGTTGAAATAACATTCAGTAGTTTTGGGTCAGCCTGGGACTGTACATTGGTTGAAAGCTTTCCAGGTGATTCTGATCATGAGACAGGTTTGGGAACAGTAGACCGAATGATTCCTTTGGTGTTTTTCCAACTCTCTTCCTTGATTATTCTTAGCAAAGCATTTTCCTTAGCCTTAGATTTGACTAGATAATGACAATATCTTCTACCTCTCAGTAATCCTATGCAAATATACGTGTGAATCTTCACATGAATTATCCACATCCCTTAGAGTAACATGAGGTTTTCCTCTAATATTCTTCTTTCAGTATGCAATAAGCCAGAATGAGAAGACCTTCTTGGGCATTCAGAGGTAGGAGAGAGCAAGAGAGATTCCCAGATTCAGGGAAAGGGAATTAACTGGTTTCTTCTCTGGAGGCATATACGATGGAGCCTGCCCTGGGAGAGTTCAGAGTATTGTCAAGAAGGCAATGAATCCATACGTGAGCTTCCTAACAGTTAGGGAGCTTCCTAACCTAGCATTTGAGATAGATGCAGTTACCTGCAAACCAAGGCTTCCAGATGAGAATACTGAAAGACAACCATGAACTCCCAGCTATAATAATGACATCTAATGTTTATTAAGCTTCTACTGTGTGCCAAGACCTTCTGTGTCATCTCACTGGATCGTCTCAATAACTGCCTGAGATGGGTACTTTTATTATGCCCATTTAATGGATGAAGAAAGTGGGTTCCAGAGGTGGAAGTAACTTACCAGGAGTCACATAGCTAGTGAGTGGCAGAGCCAGGCAGGGTACCCATAGATCTGACTCCCCCACTCCACATCAGTGTGCCATACAACCTTGGGACGATGCCTCTATTAAAGCAAAGGAAACACAAGCAAGTTCCTGAAAGACATTCTTCTAAAACACAACTATGACAGCATGTTAAATTCAAAACCATGCAAAGAAAATAAAGCCCTGATTCTTTCCCCTTACATTTTCTCATCAAAATTCACAATCCCATTATGTGTATTGCTCCCTTTGTTCCAGTTTCTTCTTACAAAGAAGTTTTGATTGACGACTTCTTGGAAGTCACTATAATTCAATCTACTTACCTTCTCTTTTATCATTTTACTTTGTTTCCTCTCTCAAGTGTTTCTATACAAAGGGAGAAAAATATCACTTTTCTTTCACTTTTTCTGCCTTGATCTATTTGGAAAATCTTGGACGGCTTTGTATGTTTTTCTTGACTTTTCCAAATTCCACCATTTCCAGGAAGAAGATCATATATTCTAGAGGATGAAAAGCAGGGGAGCTTGGCTCCAATTATTTGTTTTTCAAATAATTAGCTAAAAGAGGAAAAGACTAGGGGCAAAAATATGCTAGGCAGAGAGAATAGCTCATGCAAGAGAATAGCTCCCTGTGGGGAGAAGGGTTTAAAAGAAGACCAGAGTCATTACAGCAGAAAATGAGGCAGTGAGTGTGCTATGACCCAAGAAGACAAAGAGACAGACAGCCATGCTGGACATGGAGATCAGGATGTGGATTTTGGATTTTATCTCCAGAACAGTGAACATATTGAAGGATAATAACACAGAGAGGATGGTTCACTCAGATTTGGATTGTGCCAAGATCACTCTAGCTGTAGTGATTTAAAAAATAGTTTCCCATAGAAAGACCTGGCTCATCATCATGAATTTTGGTACACCAAAGCAAGCCTCAGACAATTATTTTCCAGTAGACAGAGGTCTTGGCTTAAGTGGGATGATCTCAGGAACCTTAGTTCTCAAAATCCTTGCTGCTGAGTTGAGCAGTGAAGGAATATACCCAAATACCATGTCATTAACAAAGAAGACAGCATCCTAAGCTCCCGAGAGCTAAGACGATCTCAGCCAGGATTCGTTTCTCAATTTCTTGCAGTGATCAAGGCCCTTTGGAAACCATCGTGATGATCATCAGCGTGTCTACATTTAAATAGCTCTTCCACAGTTTATGAAACACTTTCACAGATGTTACTTGAAATTAATCATTATAACCTACACTTGAGAACTAATCAAGTACGCCCAACTACCCTTATTTAATCCTTACCGTATCTTGTAGGTAGGTAGGGAACACTTACGCTCATTTTAGAGATGAGGAATCTGAAATGCAGAGAGACGCAGTGAATTACTGAAGGTAACTCAGCTTACAACTGACCAGCCTGGAAAATCTCGGACGGCTTTGTATGTTTTTATTTACTTTCCCAGGTCTGCTGACTTCTAGTTGGAAACTTCACGACTGCATATGTCAGCAGTTTATGGACTGCCTGGACTTAACTCTTGCCTTTACCGTTTACTAACCATATGAACTTGAGCAAGTTTTTAACCTTTTCGAGGTTCAGCTTCCTCATCTATAAATGTAGATAATAGTAGAACAACTTAAAAGAGTTATAAAAATTAAATATATTAATAATTCATAACACACTTAGAACAGCTTAATACATAGTAAAGGCTCAATGAGTCTTAGTTATTATTATTATCATTAGTAGTAGTATATATTCCACTATACCATGCTATTTTGGGTGGGGCAGGGAAATGCCTAAAAATAATAAAAATTTAAAATGGCTAAAAATTTTCAGGCACATATTCTTAGTGTTTAAAGTGTTTACAATGAGGTAGGCAACATTATTATTCTCTTTACTGAGGAAGACATTGAGATTAAAAGTAACTTATTCAGAGCCCCTAAGCTAAGATGTGGCAGGGCCAATTTTTGGAGCCAGATAAAAATGATCTCCAAGGCAGCAGTCCTGGAAACCTTACCAGTCTGCCTGAAAGCACCTAGATCTATTGAGAGGACCACAAAAATGAAAAGACCCAGGTGGCAAAGGTAGCAGGAGGGAACCAGGAACTGAGAGCTGAGGGAAGAGAAGCTCGTTGGAAATGGATTTTCCTTCTCACTGGTTGAGTAACCTTAGAAAGTTTATAAAGGCTGAGAATTTTAAGGACATACACATCTATAAGGGAAGAACAGGATGATAATGAAAACATAAAATGTCTTTGTCAATAAGAGATTAGACATTTTTAGATGAAATGAATAAGCTAAAGCTTAGAAACTAAGGCCTAAAGGCTTGCCAGCTAAGAAAAACAAAAGAGTATGTTTCCAATTGAAGGGATTATCCAGTGACCTAATATGGAATTGATCTTGTTTGTTTCCAGTGCATATTTTTGGTTTTTCCTTCTTAAAACCCTTTCTTGCTATTCACCCTGGCTTAACTCCATGCCTCAGGTTGAAGGTTTAATTACTATTACTTGTTCAATAAGATGGCTTTTGTTCCCAAGTCTGTGTCGAACAATGCTAGTCCCACTTTTTTATTTATTTTATTTTTATTTATTTTTGGCTGCGTTGGGTCTTTGTTGCTGTGTGGACTTTCTCTAGTTGCAGCCAACTAGGCTGCAGCCAACTAGGGGCCACTTTTCGTTGTGGTGCGCAGGCTTCTCATTGCGGTGGCTTCTCTTGCTGGGGAGCACGGACTCTAATCATGGGGCTTCAGTAGTTGTGGCTCGCGGGCTTCTGTAGCTGTGGCTTGCAGGCTTTAGAGCGCAGGCTTAGTAGTTGTGGCGCACGGGCTTAGTTGCTCCGCGGCATGAGGGATCTTCCCGGACCAGGGCTTGAACCCATGTCCCCTGCATTGGCAGGCGGATTCTTAACCACTGCGCCACCAGGGAAGCCCTAGTCCCACTTTTTTAAATGAATAGGTAATACCAACTCCCTTTGAAGAGCAAATAGCGTATTCATTTGACTGAAAAATGAAAATCTGATCCCTCAAACTGAGGTCTGACTGTTCTCTGGGCCATCTGAAGCTGAGAGATGGTCTTGTGGAATTCCTCTCCATGCCCCTCAATTTTAGGAACATTTCCATTTTGTTCTTCATGATGCCACCAAAGTTAAGATTTAGTCACAGACCTGAGAGCCTCTCTTTATGGTGGGAAATGATCACTGTCAATACTGAGTAAAATAATTAGATAAGAATCAACAAGAGAGAACAACTGGCCCTGTTGAAAAAAAAAAAGTCTTTATGAATTTTTAATGCAGTTTGCCCATGTGGTCAAGATTGATTGATTTTATTTTAAAAATATGCTGGGATTGGACTACAAATGAATATTGTATAATTTCCCATTTAGGGCTTTCATAAAGACCATATTAGATGCTGGCAATATTATGTGCCGTTCCCTTTATTTGACCATAATCATATTTTGCCCTTAAGTGTTATTTGCCTCACTGTGAAGGATAAGTGAGTATAATAAACAAGCAGGCATTTCATAAAACACTCTAAATCATTCTAAATTATGCTGTTATAATACTTTCGCAGGAAATGCTTGGTTCTTTCAAAAGATCTTATTATACATGTCCATGCCTGAGCACATTTACATCTATTCTATAATTTATAGAAGGTAAGACCATCTCAGCTTTACCTAAAATACATGATCTTTCTTATATAGAGACAAAGCTAAAGACCCATTAGTGTATCAAGACATGTGAATTAAAGTTTCTCCCTCTAGTAGTTGTAGGTCACAAAAATATTTTAAAATTCCTATTAAGGTACTTGAATTCCTCTAAAAAGGTTGTGAAAGGCCATGACAAATAGCATGAATTTCAAGATGGCGGATCAAGGTTAAGAGGGCAGTGAGTGGTCATCAGGGCTCAATCTTTTTCCATGTGAACCGTATCAACCATTCAATGTCAAATTCAAGTTTTGACCTCGTTAGAACTCATTAGCTGAGAATCATAATTCTATAGACAAGGCCCTTCTTGCAATCTAAGAAAAACCCTGGATGTCTCTTCTCCTACCCAGCAATTACCAGTTGCTAAGTTGGGTTGTATGCATGTAAAAATAAAAAAGAATGAATTAGAGTGAGGCTAAATATAGAAGCCAAGATCGAGATTCTATTGTATTAGAATTCCACGACTCAACCAACTCCCATAGGTTAACAACCAGTCTAATTTTAAAACTATAGAGACTTTATAGCTGTAAAAAGTATTTCCTAATTAGGTAAGGAATTTGCCTGTCATTCTCCACTTTTGATAGTTACCATAAGGAAGTCATTTACATTTTGAACTCAACATTCAAATTGAAACTCCGAGAGTTTCCAGTTTTGTTCCAAGCCCCATTTGACTTCCAAGAACTGTGCCTAATTGTTTTACATGTGGTTGAATCACTAAACAGGGTGGGAACTGAGGGGGAATTTCCAGTAAGCAGAGATTTAACTACAATGAAAAGACTTAAGTGTCACTCATGCTGACCAAATCTCAAAAGCATAGTAAATGATAGAACCTCATTTAATTACCATTTATTCTTTCGTGACAGTAAAAATTATAATAAATTATGCAGATAAGTAATTCATCATCGGGGATGTGCCAAAAAAGTTTGTGATGTTAAATAATGTTGACTCAGGGCTTTGTGAAAATTAAAATTATAGAGCAAGAGGATAAATTTTGCTCTAATAATAGGTACAAGTGAAGTCTCTTGTCTTATTTGAATATCTCTAGTCTTAGCTACTCTACAATCATTGTTCAATTGTGCAGTGCAAAGAGATACTAAAAAATTCACAAAAATTTACTTCAAACCAATTGATGAGGTATTTATTCAGCATCTACTATGCACAAAGCCTTGCAATAAACTCTGGTTCATAGGGCCACTTTGGTCTCATTGGAGTTCAAGGCTGTGCCGTCAGTTCGTTTCTTAGAGTGGTAAATAACAGCTCTTCCCTTAGCCCAACAAAATTTCTCCTAAATTCTTGATACTTCAGCTTTCCAAATTCAGAAGGATTTGTTAGAATTTTTTCATTTAACCTTATCGAAGTCTGAAGTCCCAGCTTATGTGTTAGTGAACGAGATGTTTGCCTTCAAGTTCAGTGAGTTTTCCCTTACACAAGATGGCTTCTTCTAAAGTTGTAGCAATGGAACTGATCATGGAGGCCAGCACTATGACATATCTAAGAGGCTTGGGACAAGCAAGCTCTGATAGGAGTAACAAGGCATTGTGAGGGGGAGAGAAGCCTTAGGGTGACACTACTGGGGAGTGTAGGAGAACCAGAGAGAAGCAGCAGTACCTCGGGAAGTCTTAAGAACTGGGATACTCCTTCAAGGAAAGAACATTGCAAAAGACCCGCATCCCCTGCATCAGCAGGCGGACTCTCAACCACTGCGCCACCAGGGAAGCCCTACTGCCAGCATTTTTGAATGCATAATGTCCCAGGAATTGTTCTAAGCCTTTTATATGCATTATCTCATTAAATCCTCAACATTACAGCCATTCTCTACTGCTCATTTTTCAGTTGAGAGAGTTTGATAAACTTGCCAAAGGACACACACAGCTGAGAAATGGCAGAGCCAGGATTCAAACCCAAGTCTGCCTCCAGAGTTCAAATTCTTATTCACTGTGTTCTAGTCCCTCACAAATACACATGTCACAAATCCAAGGGTTGGCAGTGCTTGGATCATGACAGTACAGGGGTGTGGATTTAGTCTCCACTCAGTAAATGGCACCTCAAGTAGCCCAAGTCAAAACCTAGGAGCAATCCCTGGATAACTCTGTTCCATCTTCTACCCCCAGCTTCCAGTTCACCTTGTCAATTCTACCTCCAAAGTGTATTCCAAATCCGTCCACTATTCTCCAGCTCCACTGTGTAGTCCTGAGCCCCGGCAGCCATCGTCTCTTCCCTAGACTACTATGAAGGATTCTAAACGGTCTCCTTGCTTTCACTTTCAACTCCCTACTCATTCTGCCAGAGCAATAATTTTTTAAAGTAAATCACATTATGACAGTACCCTGTTTAGAATTCTCTAATGGCTTTCCATTACTTATAGAATAAGATCCCAAATGCTTCCCACAGTTTGGCAGGTCCTTCAGCATCTGCTGTGTCTTGTTCATATTCATCTTCAATAACTCTTATCCCATTACACTTTAATCCAGTTATAGTGGTCTTTCTGTTCCTTGAAGGTGCCAAGATGGGTTCCATACTGGAGCCATCGCTCCTCCCTTTACTGAGTGTGTTTTCCTCCACATCTTCTCCAGAGGCTCTTCGTTGTCACTCAGGTTCCTGTTAAAGCATCATTTCCTTCATGAATCCTTCTTTGAACCCTCAGTCTCATTACCCTCCTTCTCCTAGACACCTTGGTTTTGTTTCTTCATAGAACTTATAGTATGCCATTCATTACATATTTATTATCTGCCCCTCCCAATTTCAAATATAATTTCTATGACAGTAAGGTCCTAGTCTGTCTTTTTCCCCTCCATTTTCCAACATTAAGAACACTACCTGGAAAATATTAGTTGCTCACAAAATACCGAAGATTGTATGACTGAATGAATAAATGAATGGAAAAAGTAAGGCTCAGAGAAATTAAGTGAGACTTAATCTGTGGTTCCATGGGCAGAACAAGGTGATGCGAGCTAAGGCCCCGAAGGTGCTGAGATCTCGAAGTGCTAGGGAGCACAGAGTTCAGGGGGTCAGGGGAGAGTTGGTATTAGTTAAGCCTCAAAGAGAGTAGTATTTGGTAGTGAAGTCATTGAGAGTGGGGCAATCGAGGCAGAGGGAACAGAGTGGGCAAAGGCAGAGAGGTGAAGAGGTTCAGGGCTGGCATTTTCCCCTACAAGAACAAAATATCAAATTGGCTGAGATGAGCAAAGAGAAAGAGGCTGCCACAGCCTCCCGCTCTGCAGCCTTCAAGCTTGTGGGAGAATTTTTGCAACTGACACTGGAGGTAAGAGATTCTTAATTGTACATTTTAATTTTTTAGCTCGTCTATTGCCGTGCCTAGGCTACCTCTATTCTGTCTCCATCATGAAACTCTCACACAGCTCAAATTTAATTACCACTAGGTTGCTCTAGACTCTGATAACACAGTTCCGGCAAAACTTGGTGCTGGGTGGGAAGGAGTGATCATCAAGAGATGTGGGTTCTTAACTTACCCTGGGACCTTGAGCAGATGTTTTCACCTCTGTATATATCAGTTTACTCTCCTGGTGAGATCTAGCTATATGTTAAATTTCTAAAACTCTATGGTTTGATGTAGAGAATTGGTTACCACGCAACGAATCCTCAAGTCATTCATTTATCTGTTCGTGCATGCAGTGTTTAGTGGTTGTCTTCTTTTATGGGGAATGTATTTTTTTTTAGGGCTACCATAACATAGTCCCACAAATTGAGTGGCTTAAAACAATAGGAATTTACTTTCTCATATTTCTGGAGGTCGGAAGTCCTAAATCAAGGTGTTTATATACAGAATCTCCAAGTATGCTTACCCTGATCACGATACCCCAGGTGCTTTCTGTAGCCGAAGCAGCTGCATTCTCCCTCTAAGATACAAGACCTGGTCTCTGCTTGCTTCTCCAGCCTCGTTATTCATGAATTCATTCAGTAGATATTCTGGAGCAACAAGGCTGATCAATTTCATATCATGCAATCTTTTCAACACTGAGCACACTTCTAGTGACTCATCAGGTTTCTCAAATAGAGATTTTTCTGGAATTTTTGAGTTCTGTCAGAGAATCCCAAGGAACCGGACCATGGCCTCTTTAGGCTACTATAGGACATGATCTCTCAAGATACAGGCCAAACGTGACAGACGTGTTTTGTCCCTTCTGGAAAATTACACGTCTACAATACTGCATCATGAGGAGGGAGAGTAGGGTGGGATTTCTGAGAGTGGACTAGAGAAAGCTCCCTTTCTGGAGCTTATCAATTTTTCCCCAGGTGTTTCAGGTTTGGTCTGTGTCACTGTCCTTGTTGTAGCCCCTGAGATCCTGCCATTGGAGCAAATGCCTTAATTTATATTACCGCATAGCTCTGGAGACCAAGGTTAGAGCACGGCCCTGGGACTTTTCCATCACCTTCATTTGACTTAAACCTCCATAAATGATGGCAGCAACTGTGTCCGTTTTGTTTATCATCATGCCTGCCTCCTGGGATACAATCAGTATCCCAGCAAGTGTTCTTTGTGAAAAGAAGAGAGGAAGGAAGAAAGGTAAAAAGGAAAGGAAGGAAAAAGAGAAAGAATTATATCAAATACTCGTGACTGAGCTCTGTTCCTTGCTCAGCTGTGGCTTCCTAGCTGTCTGCCCTGTTGGTATTACCTTCATCTTCTAGCTGGTACTTTCTCATGATTTTAGATTCCTTCCAGCTATAGCTTACCATGATCTAACCCTGTTAGGGCCTCTCTTCTTAACCTTACAGCCTTGACTCCTACTAATTACCTCCTTCTCTCTCTGTCTCCCAGTTCAAACTCCTAAGAGGTAATCACATTGGCTCATTTTCTCTTTTCTCTTTTTTAATCCTGCCACCTCACAAGTCATTAGTCATTAATGGCTTGACTCAGTTTATGTCAGATGCTCACCCTTAAGCCAGTCAGCTGTGGTTAGATTTATTAGGCAATTTGCAAGATATAATATTTACTTTATAAACATTTTCCGAAGAGAAATGCAAAGCTTCCAAGATGAGTCCACTCAATGGCATACCAGTTTTTAGCAGCAGTAGCTCATTGCCACATTGGCCAGTATATTTTTAAAAGACAGATACATCTGAGACCAGAATCATCTTATTAGAATGACAGTGAAACCAAGAAAACACATCATCCATATAGCTTAGGAGACTAAGCCTGATCCATTCCTAGAAAACTGGCCCAATGGGAGGGCCTATAAAATCCTTCTCTGTTCCCCCACTCGCCACTCTGCATTATGTCCACATCAGTGAATTATTTTTGCACAGTGAAAGTACCCATATAGGAAAATTTTCCAAATGTAAATATGCTCACTCCCATTTGAGAACTTTATTGGCTTCTTTATTTCACAGAATGCAACTAACACCATTTTCCCTGTTGCTCCACCCACTGACACAAGTGGAGAGAACCAGGTATGAAATAAATTGTCAGTTTCAAAGATATCATTGCCCTTTGGATAATAAAAAGGCCTAATGTTGGGGCAAACTTGAAAAAATAGTAAATTTTTCTAACTTTTAGATGCTGAGATATGTGTCTAAGTGGAGAATTTGTGGCAATTAAGGGATCACCAAAGCTGAAATGATGCTTTTGTAATGATAGCAGAATGTGTGCTCAGCACGCACCGCATCCAGCTCTCCAAACCTCCCTTAAGCTTACAAATGATATTTCATTATTTTAAATCAATCAAGTGTCCCTAGAGGATTTCACCAGAAACCCAAATATAATTACATAAACACACAGGCTTCTTAGCTATGCATGTGTTATGCCAACAGAGAAATACAGCTTACGTGCAATGCAGAAAAAGTAAAGGTTTATAAAATGCATTTTAATGTCTTATGAATAACAGTATTAGAATTAGAGTTGGATACATATACCTTAGCAAAAAACAAAAAAAAGAATATGCACAGAGGTTACGATTAGACCCTTAGTGTGGTTGGAATTACACAAGAGTACCCTCTCTTCATTTAAATGAGGTTTATTGTTTCATTTAGCCTTCATTTCAGTAACATACTTATTCATATCCTAGAAAATGGCTAACTTCATCAGCACTAGGCAATACAAGGGCCCAAGGATACAGCGAGTCTTTTATTTATTCATTAGATTTATATAACATCTCTATTCCAAAGAGCTCCGGGCACTGTAGAGAATGTTTAACTGATGTTAGACCAAGATTTCATGGAAATGAGAAGTGGAACTGTGTCTCTAGGGAGAAATGGCAAAAGAGGAGAGAAAACAAGAAGGAACAGGGAGAGGAAATGGAGAAACTTATGATGGGGGGAGGACAGAGCCGTCTTTAAAATGCCAAAATGAAAATGTGAAGTCCCAATGCCAACTCTCTGTAGTTAGTCCAGAAAACGCTGTGATGACAGAAGTTCTCCTTCTATGAAGGAACACATTGGAATCTCTTTCTTAGAATGATACATGTAGATTAAGCTTCTATGAATCTCATTTTTAACAGACATGTTAAATTCACAAGCTATATGCTGATGAAATTTAATGTTCATATCCAGTAATATTTATGTTAACACGTTTTAATATGTCCTTATTTAACGAATAAAATTCCATCCCACTTCTCCTGAGTCAGATGTGACCAAGGTTTTATCACACCATTTAGAAAGTTCACGCCATTTAGGAAGTACTGAAAGTCAGAAAGGAGAATGGATGGACAGTGGCAGAGCTCCTATTTAGTAGACTGTAGAAGTCCGTAGGAACCTGGAAACTCTAGTGTGGCACGTTCCCCACATGTGTCATGCTCCTTCCCGGGCCAGGGAGTGGTAGGGGGGACTTCAGGTGAGATTCTTCACATAGAAGAGCCATCGTACTTCTTCTATGACATTTAATCTCTGCAAAATTTAGTGAATGGTGGATCCAGCCAGGCTTATGCCAGTTTCAACAGTAAAGAGAAAGTAAGGGAGTGGATTATGATGACATGATGGGAAATGGGTAGCATTTTAAAAACTTTATTTGTGAGAAAAACAGGAGCTGGAATAGTTTATACATTTTACACCCTTGTTGATATTAAACATTATTTATTAAAGCACTGATAATCACTGGCTGTAAAAATTAAACTTGACATTTCAACAAATTACATGTAAATAATTAAGTCTAGTGCTGATGAAGAGGAATCAGAAAGGACAGACGCTGGGATTTTTCCTTTAACTTTGAGAGCCTGGCTAGTGGAAGATAAAAAATACGAGGATGTCCTTACTCCTAGAAAAATACTTCTTTCAGAACTATGTTGGGGAATCATGGAGAGACCAGTGCTTTTCTCTTGGACGAGCATTTTGGGTCAATTTAATTTAGTGCAATTCACTATTTGTTGGCTGCCTACATTGTGCTTGGAGCTAAGGCATGTCCCCAGCTCACACTGCTTGAAATATGAGTGGTGCCAGAGAGAAGCTTGACATGCCATACTATAAAATGTGTTTTCAGGGGTTCCTTTTTTTTTTTTGCGGTACGCGGGCCTCTCACTGTTGTGGCCTCTCCCATTGCGGAGCATGGGCTCCGGACATGCAGGCTCAGTGGCCATGGCTCACAGGCCCAGCCGCTCCACGGCATGTGGGATCTTCCCGGACCAGGGCACGAACCCGTGTCCCCTGCATTGGCAGGCGAACTCTCAACCACTGCGCCACCAGGGAAGCCCTCAGGGGTTTCTTTGTATTTTCAAACAACCTCTGTTATCAGAACATTATAAGAAACCAGTAAAATAAGAATCTTTGCTCTCCATGAGCATTTTTTGAGGGGTTGAACAAAGAGCGTGACAAATTTTTATTCCCATTCTTTTAGAAAACAAATTTATCTTCATTGGCTCTCTGGAGAAAACTCATGTTTTAATCCACAGATCAGTAAATGGATTCCAAATCAGATGAATTAATTAGTAATGGTTTATTTATTGTCATTGAATAAACACTTACTCAATTCATTATCTGCCAACTTATTGGCCCAACAAAGTAAATGTTTAAGAATATCATGGCGAATGGAATGCAGGTAACTGAAATGAAAGTAAGAAACTTTAGCTCTTGCCTATTCTTTAAAAAGAAACTTAAAACCAGGTCCTTATAACCAAAAGAGTCCATTAGAAAGCTGGATTAGGCTAAAGTTGGCATTGTATTACCTAAACTCAGGCACGTAGGCTCTCTGTTCCAGGTGTGTGAATCTTGAGTAAGTAGCAGAAAAGCAGGAGTGGCCGATGGGGACTTACGCCAGCAAGTGTCCAGTTACAGACTCTCCCTGCCTCTGCAAAGATGTGTCCGGAGTCCTGGCTCTCTGCAGTTGCCTTAGAGCCTTCCTGTGCCCAGATCATGCCCCTGCAACTTTCATAGGTTTCACAAACTTCTGATGACCTTGCGGTACATTTCCTTTTGTTTAAGATAGGATGCCCAGAGTTGGTTTCTGTTGCCTAAAACCAGGAAACTTGGTCAAGTATGTGTGAAATGGTCACCTGACTTTTTGTGGATTTCCAAATAATGAGATGTCTAGAGGAGGGGATGCTTTAATTTGGGGGCTTCCCTACCACACTTCTTGAGGTGTGTGAGTCAGAGGGAAAGAGGAGCTTGTTTATTTACTGATAGGCGTTACTCTGGACAGTGGTCAGTGAAGAGCATGAGAAGACCGTTGGGTGTCCTTCGATCAAGCAGCCATCTTCCTTCTTGGTGATTTCTGACTGGCTTGCCCCTTTCAGTCCAAACTGCACCCAGGAAACTGAAACCAATGATCAAGGCTTAAAGAGATCAAAACGAACTTCTCGAAAGCATTTACTCAGGAATTTCCAAATCTAGGTTATGATGTATAGATTGAGAACTAAGGAGTGGAGTTTCCTGATTTTTGCCCATTAAATTTGAAAAAAAGAGAGAAGAGACAAAATGATAGGCCTTAAATATAATTGTGATGCTTATGTATTTCTTGACAGTTAAAATGGTGTTACTGTTGCAGCAAAAATAGAAATGAGATTTTTCTGGTAAACAAGGAAAATAAGGAAACAGTGAACAGGCTGGGGAAACAATATAAACAGGGAGCCAGATTTGGCAACATTGCTTTACCCTCATGTGATGTGTTGGGGGGGAAATAACAGAATGTCAAATTATACAACATATAATTAGAAATATTTAATTCTAGTAAAATCATTGGTGTGTCTCTGGGGGATTTAAAGACATTTTACACACTTGTTTTAAAACAAGCAGTCCTGAGAGTATTTTCAGATCATGCAGTGATGCAAGTGTTTACACAGGTAATGGATTCCATTTTTAACTTTAACTGCTCTTATTTTCCCCCTTTGTTTCCTTTTCAATTTGTTGGTGGATACTTTTTTTTTCTTAACTACAATTCCACCTGGACTTCCCTTTCTTTTTGAGCACAGTCCAATTCAAAGGAGAACATTGCTTTCATATTCCTAGGTTGTTCTTTGTTGCCTCTTACCTGCAATTGATCTCAATAGAGACTTAATTAGCCATTTACAAGCCAACATGCTAAGATTTCTAATTAATGGTGGCTTGCCTTTCAAGTTAATGTCCTTGCAAATTATCTCCTTCTAGAGATTATTACCATTTGCAGATGAAAAGCCATTATTTATTATGTAGGGGTATTAACAGACACTAATTTTAAACATCAAGCAGAGGTGTCTCTAACCATGAAAATGTAAGCTCAAAAGACAGAATGTAAGATGAGAAATGTGTGTAGTCAAATTTACCCCCTTGACAAGCCCTTCAATGGCACTGCATTGGAGATCAACATTCTGGAGTCCATCAGGGCTGCACACCCACACAGACCACCCTTTTCTCTGGAATAGCGATGCATTGGCATTTAGGAGACACGTTGAATGAAAAATGATTACTTTTAAATACTGGAATCCCATTAAGCATGGCAAGGTGCCCACCCTATGAGATAAACATAGAAATAGTAGGTTCCTATCACAGTAGATTCCCATCACATCTCAAGCTCAATCCAGAGGAGGCATACTGATGGAATATGGCCTGAATTTCCTGCATTATTTAAATTGTTCACTTTTTGTATTGCCTCCTTCCTACCCACTACCTTTCTCTCTCTTTGCCAAGCCTATACAGATGAACTTAAGTAAGTTAAATAGGTACAGGATATGATACCACTGTAATATATTTTTAAGCAATTATAGTACTGATAGTTTCACGGCTTAACTTTGGCTCTCAGAGGTTGCCCTATTTTTATATTTGTATTATTTCTTTAATTAATAAAACCTATACTCCAATTTAAAATTTTCTACCAGAGCCTATACGTCAAAGTTTCAAAAGAAACCAAAGAACTTTACTTGAAATCAATTGGGATGGACAGATACCCAGTGGATTGTCCATGATCTGAGGTCTGATGAGTACTCACTCAGGAGAACCCCAAAGTTAGTTGAGAAACTTATTTTCAAGACAGGTACGTCATCTGCAGCTGGAAATGTTCCCTTTGTCTTTTTCTCCCAGGGATTTACGACGCACTGGCATTCCTGTAGGTCCTCAGAAAACATTTACTGAATGGAAAAGGAGGACAGGGAGAGAAGTAGGGAAAGAAGAACGGATGAAGGAAAGAGGAAGAAAGGAGAGAGTGAGAAGAGAAGGAAAGAAAGAAGGGAAGGAGTTAATGAGTTTGGGGGCTGGTTCTGCACACGTGGAACTCTATGACGTTGGGCAAGTTACACTTCCTCTTTGATTCTCAGTGCATAGAGAGAAGTAAACTGCCTGGCATGTAGGGAGTCAGTAAATGGGAGTTTGACCTGCTCACTAGTTATCACTGGGCCATATTTACCATTCTGACCATTTTGAAACCTCACATATCTGCTGTATTCATAAAAAATAAATTTATAAGCGTTTATGTCTGCAGACTAAAGTGTTGGCCAGTAAGTAGTTGTGTTGTCATGAACAGTCTGCTCACAAAGACCATCATGAAGCATGCAAAATCTTCTGAAAGACCATCAAAAGACTTTGCCCTCACAGGCGAAGAGCACATAGTCAGGAAACAGTGATGTAACACTGTGAAATCATTACTAATGTTACTGAACACAAGTCCACGTGCTCAAGGCACAGTGAAGCCAAACAAACTGAAACATCGGAGTTTGGAGCAGAGAAAGGTTTATTGCAGGGCCATGCAAGGAGGTGGGTGGCTCGTGCCCCCAAAAAAACCCTAATCCTTGAAGGGTTTCAGCAAAGCACTTTTAAAGGCAAGGTGAGGGAGGAGCGTGGTTAGTTGCAAACTTCTTGGTGTCACAATCCTTTATTCTTGTAGCTGTCCATGTAGGTCAGGTCATGACGTTCCTGTAAACCTCTCATGAAACAAATGTTATTCTCTGTTCTGCAACTTTTTGTCTTTATATGAATGGACTCTTAAAGGTCAGAGCCTTGGATTGTAGGGGAGGAGTCAAGATGGTGGTGTGGGAAGATGTGGAGTTAGTGTCTCTCCACAATTAGGGTGCCTGCCAGCCACTAATGGGGGACTCTGACCCCCAAGGAGATGGGAGGAACCCCAGAGTGAACTGGTAGGATGTAGGGGGACTGGGGGGGGAGGAAAAATGAGCATAGAGGGAACCTACCTCAACATAATACAGGCCATGTATGACAAACCCACAGCAAGCATCATACTCAATGGTGAAAAACTGAAAGCATTTCCACTACGATCAGGAACAAGACAAGGATGTCCACTCTCACCACTCTTATTCAACTTAGTTTTGGAAGTCCTAGCCACAGCAATCAGAGAACAAAAAGAAATAAAAGGAATACAAATTAGAAAAGAAGAAGTAAAACTGTCACTGTTTGCAGATGACATGATACTATACATAGAGAATCCTAAAGATGCCACCAGAAAACTACTAGAACTTATCAATGAATTTGGTAAGGTCGCAGGATACAAAATTAATGCACAGAAATCTCTGGCATTCCTATACACTAACAACGAAAAATCAGAAAGAGATATTAAGGAAACACTCCCATTTACCACTGCAACAAAATGAATAAAATACTTAGGAATAAACCTACCTAAGGAGACAAAAAACTTATACTCAGAAAACTATAAAACATTAATGAAAGAAATCAAAGATGATATAAACAGATGGAGAAATATACCATGTTCTTGGAATGGAAGAATCAGTATTGTGAAAATGACTATACTACCCAAAGCAATCTACAGATTCAATACAATCCCCATCAAACTACCAATGGCATTCTTCACAGAATTAGAGCAAAAAAATTCACAGTTTGTATGGAAACACAAATAGCCAAAGCAATCTTCAGAAAGAAAAACGGAGCTGGAGGAATCGGGCTCCCCGATTTCAAACTATACCACAAAGCTACAGTAATCAAGACAGTATGGTACTGGCACAAAAACAGAAATATAGATCAATGGTACAGAACAGCATTCCTGGAGGTAAACTCACGCACATATGGTCACCTTATCTTTGATAAAGGAGGCAAAAACATACAATGGAGAAAAGACAGCCTCTTCAATAAGTGATGCTGGGAAAACTGGACAACTACGTGTAAAATAAACTCCAAATGGATTAAAGACTTAAATGTAAGACCAGACACTAAAAAATTTTAGAGGAAAACATAGGAAAAACACTCTTTGACATAAACCACAGCAAGATCTTTTTTGACTCACCTCGTAGAGTAATGGAAATAAAAACAGAAATAAACAAATGGGACCTAATGAAACTCAAAAGCTTTTGCACAGCAAAGGAAACTATAAACAAGCCAAAAGGACAACCCTCAGACTGGGAGAAAATATTTGCAAATGAAGCAACAGACAAAGGATTAATCTCCAAAATATACAAACAGCTCATAGAGCCCAATATCAAAACACAAACAATCCAGTTAAAAAATGGGTGGAAAACCTAAATAGACGTTTCACTAAAGAAGGCATACAGATGGCCAAGAGGCACATGAAAAGATGCTCAACATCACTAATTATTAGAGAAATGCAAATCAAAACTACAATGAGGTATCACCTCACACCGGTCAGAATGGCCATTATCAAAAAAGCTAGAAACAATAAATGCTGGAGAGGGTGTGGTGAAAAGGGAACCCTCCTGCACTGTTGGTGGGAATGTAAATTGATTCGACCACTATGGAGAACAGTATGGAGTTTCCTTAAAAAAACTAAAAATAGAACTGCCATATGACTCAGCATTCCTACTACTGGGCATATACCCTGAGGAAACCATAATTCAAAGAGTCATCTACCACAGTGTTCATTGCAGCTCTATTTACAACAGCCAGGACATGGAACCAACCTAAATGTCCACTGACAGATGAATGGATAAAGAAGATGTGGCACATATATACAATGGAATATTACTCAACCATAAAAAGAAATGGAGTTATTTGTAGTGAGGTGGATGGACCTAGAGTCTGTCATACAGAGTGAAGTAAGTCAGAAAGAGAAAAACAAATACTGTATGCTAACACACACACACACACACATATATATATATATATATATATATATATATATGGAATTTAAAAAAAAGGTACTGATGAACCTAGTTGCAGGGCAGGAATAAAGAGGTAGACATAGAGAATGGACTTGATGACATGGGGTAGGAGGGCAAAGCTGGGGTGAAGTGAGAGTAGCATCAACATATATACACTAACGAATGTAAAATAGTTGGCTGGTGGGAAGCAGCAGCATAGCACAGGGAGACCTGCTCCGTGCTTTGTGATGACCCAGAGGGGTCGGATAGAGAGGGTGGGAGGGAGGCTCTAGAGGGAGGGGATATGGGGACATGTGTATGCATATGGCTGATTTGCTTTGTTGTGCAACAGAAACTAACATGGTACTGTTAAGCAGTACCATGTAAAGCAATTATACTCTAATAAAGATCTATTAAGAAAAGAAAAAGGTCAGAGCCTTGAGAATAGGCTATCCTGTTTATTTCAGGCTGTAGGCAACATTCTTTTATAAAAGGTGCAGAGCCAGCATGACTAAGCACAGGCAATAGAGCACAAAGTTTAAAGTAAAAAGGAATAGATATAATATGGAGTCAGATTTGTTCTTCCCTGTTACACTAATAGAGCTGTGACTTGCTCTCATGTGCCACACATATAGTAGCCATCCTGATACCACTCAGTGAGGGAAGTGTAACTATTCTCATTTTTAAAAAATATTTATTTATTTATTATTTGTTTGCACCGGGTCTTAGTTGTGGCTCGCCAGCTCCTTAGTTGCAGCATTCGGACTCTTAGTTGTGGCACGCACATGGAATCTAGTTCCCTGATCAGCGATCGAACCTGGGCCCCTTCCTCTGGGAGTATGGAGTCTTAGCCACTGCCACCAGGGAAGTCCCTCTCATTTTTCAGATAAGGAAATGGAATTCAGAGAAGTTGAGTAACTTCCCCAAGGTCACATAGGTGATAAGTATCAAAGCCTACATTCAATCTCCCCTCCCCTGACAGTGCCACACCCAGGCTTTTTCTCCCACACTGTCCTCACTCTCCTTATTGTAAGCCACCAGACTAACTCTACAGAAAGTGTTCAGCTGTGCAAAGTAGACTGTTTATTGGAGACATAGCACTAGTAAAGAGATTGAGTATAGTTGTAGGTGTTGAAAGAAAGAGCTAAACATAATACAAGTGCACTCGTTCCCAGGTGTCCTTGGAGGACTTTTGTTTTGACAATATAAAGCACTGGCAAGTGATACTGAAGGACCCTGTACACATAGGTCCTTGAATACTTATTATGTGCCAGGCGCTGTTCTACATACTCTTAGAGGTAGTAACTCACTTCATACTTACAGTTAACTCCTGGGAGCAGATACTGAAGCCCTGAATGTTGATATAACATATAAGTAAAAGATAGAGTTGGTATTGAAACAAAAGCAATCTGGCTCCAAGGACTTTGTTCTAAATAGCAATATGTGTTGGCCTGATGTTTGTTTTCCCATGCCAGGTCTTCCTCAAAGGGCTGGTGGGGAGATGGGGCAGCACAACACAGGCATCATTGCTTAGAGGTGAGCCAGGACTTTCTGAGAACGCTGATGTGGAAGTCAGAATATCTGGGACCTGCCATCTTCCATTTTCTAAGCCTTAATTACTTCATCCATAACGTATGGCTGATCATGCCCAGCTACACGACTTCCATGAGGATGATCATGCATACAAAGCCCGATAAGAAACACAAAACGTAATTGTTAAAGCACAGGTGCCCAAATCAGACTGCCTGGGTTTGAATCCTGGCTCTACAATTTAGCAGCTGTGTGACCTTGCATAAATTACTTAACCTCTCTGTGCCTCAGTTTCCTTACCTCCAAATAGTATCTACCTCATAGGGTTGTTTATAATATTATACATTCAGCGGCTGGGAGGTAGGAAGCAAACAGTACTCTGAGTATCATTATTATCACTGTGAAGGATTTATACATTTAGGAAGGGAGCACCAGTATTTCAGATACGTCAAGTTTAGATCAACAATGCAGGCAGTCCCCATTCTTCCTCGAAGCACTGTTGCTTTTTCCAAAAGCACTTGATGCTGAGATAATAGAGAGAAATAGTATAAGGAGGAATGCAGTGGGTATAGGAGGGGGATCTTTCATCTGCTCTCTGCTTTGCTGCCTGAAAGAAAACTGCTTCAAACATGTCTGGCTTATATTAACACATTTACGGTGTCCCTCTTGGTACAGTAAAGAGATGGCAGCCTCTGGGCTCCCCAAATTCACTGAACTGTTAGAAAAACATTTGTAGTATAAGAGCAGTAGGACATTATGAGAAAAGGTTGGGGGGCAAAGGGGAAGAAGGCTGTACAGTCATTTCCTCTTTATTTAAATACAGCACCCCAAATTTCCTCAATAAATAATCCCTTCCCCACTCACAGTCAATATGGTTTGGGTGAAATTAACATTACTCACCAGTTCTTCCTTGATTGAGGGACAAGAATTGACTCAGGGCTGGCCAATCAACATGTTGCATCCTCGTGGTGACTGAGGTTGGTCCAGGGATAGGCACTTGAGCCAAGTTAGACCAATGAGAATCAGCTCTGGAACACTTTTTGATAGAATTAGCAAAGAGAGGGTCTTCTTCCTGCTGAGGTCACTACCTGGACAAAATAGCAAGTTGGAGGGACTTCCCTGGTGGCGCAGTGGTTGAGTCCGTCTGCCAATGCAGGGGACACGGGTTCGAGCCCTGGTCCAGGAAGATCCCACATGCCATGGAGCAACTAAGCCTGTGCGCCACAACTACTGAGCCTGTGCTCTAGAGCCCGCGAGTGACAACTATTGAAGCCTGTGTGCCACAACTACTAAAGCCCACGTGCCTAGACCCCGTGCTCCACGAAAAGAGAAGCCACTGCTATGAGAGGCCTGTGCACCACAATGAAGAGCAGACCCCGGTCATCACAACCAGAGAAAGCCCACGTGCAGCAACGAAGACCCAATGTAGCCAAAAATAAAATAAATAAATTTATTTAAAAAAATAGAAAGTTGGAGAGATTGGCAGCCATCATGCCACCAGTTTAGGGACAACCTCACTGAAAATGGAGCGAAGCAAGAAGGAAGTAGAATTTAGAGAAAGTGAGATGGTTTCATGTGAACCCCTGAATCAAACAACACGTGAGCCAGAACTGCCTCTAGACTTCTTTACAGGATCAGTAAATTCTCTCTGCTTTCTCTCTCTCTCTCTCCCTGCCTTCCTCCCTCTATTTCTCTCCCTTTCTTTCTTGGTTCTGGTTGGGATTCTTGTCATAGTGATGTGTGTTCTCAATTTCACCTCATGTCTGGCTCCAACCTTCCCAAGGTTATGGAAAGGCTGCATCTCTCTGTGGGCTCTGCAGCTCTATTCAAAAAATTCAGGCACAAGACATCAGAACGATTGCAAGACTAACAGCTCAAGCAGAATCTCATTTTCCTGGGGGAATCGGTTCTCCAAATTAATAAAAATAGCCATGTCTACATTGTGGAACACAAACTCGTTTTCCCAGGTTTATAAACCTCCAGATATATACCCGACTCTATTAAAATGCTGATGGCTTTTATGAAGCTACACTGAAAGGGGGAAAAACAGATGCTTCCCTATGTGATAAGCTCGTGGGGCTCTTGAGTCCCATTCATCATTTCAGAGGTAACACAAGGAACATTGAGGGTGTTGGAGAAGTGAGGGGAAAAACAAGGGGTCCTTTTCAAATCATTTCACTGTTCAAGCTGAAGTTGTAAAACAAGAAGCCAAGTTTTCATTGTATCCATCTTGCCTTTCAGATGGAGAATACAAACCAAATTAGATTTGAAACATGATTGAAGAGAGAAGAAACTACACATAGCTTCTTAGGAGTCAGTGTCCCTTTGAACATTCCTAATGAAATAACCATAGCTGCTGGGTAATATACAGCATTGTGACTCTTATAGATGTTTAGTACTATTACTTTATAGATTATTTGTTAAATTCTGGGTTGATTGGCATACAGTTGAAAAGTTTAAAAAGGACAAGAGAAAGGTTTTACTTGGAAAATTATTGAATTTGGGTTTTCTTCTTTGGCTTGATATCAGACATTAATTCCATTTGTTCAATGTATATTTACTTCTTGAGCATTTACCACATGCCAAGCACAGTTCCAGGTACTGGGATATAGCAGAGGCCAGTACAGTCAAGGCCACTGTTCACGTGGAATTCACTTTCTAGGTGGAGACATCTGAAACAGGAAAGCCCTACAAATGAAAGTATAAGGTCACTTCAGAGAGTGTTAGTGCTTTGATAAATAGAGTGTCAAGACAGAGTGACTGGTGGGCATGGCATCTTTAGAGAGGTAATTAGGTGATGACTCCCTGGGCAAGTGAGAGAGGAGGGACCCAGGCTGAGAAACAGCAAGTATAAGTGTCTGGGTTGGCCAACTAAAATATAGGACACCCAGTTAAAAGTGATTTTCAGATAAACTCATACTTTTTATACTTCTAGTAACAAAAGGGCTTTTTAAATCTAGCAACTCAAGGCTCAGAAGCAGGACTAAGCTTGGTATAATCAGCAGGGCTGGGACGGCTGGAGTCTGCGGGGAGGAGAGTGATGGGACATGAGGCTGAAAACTGGAAGTAATCAAGGTGAGAGGCTGAGACGTTAGTGTTAACGTGATGGAAAGTCATTGGGGGCCTTAGGGTGAATGGCCTAATCTGACTTGCAGTTTTAAGTGATGAAGGAGGCTAGGTCGTGGCAGGTGGGAACACGGAAGCTGGGAGCCAGGCAGAGGCTATTGTACTGGTCCAGTTGTGAGATGGTGGGTCCTCAGTCTGGGGGGATAGCAGTGGAGAAGAGAAGTGACCTGCATCTGTCGGGGATTTTAGTTGTCAGCACTGGAAACTGACTCTGGCATCTCTAGGACCAGAGGGAGTTTTGGCAGGTGTTGGGGCAGGGGAGCTGGATATGTGTGAAGGCTGAAGAAACAAACTCTGCAGATGTTCAGGGACTAAAGAAATATAGGCAGCAGGAACCAGCCAAGGCCACGCGATAAAAACAGCACAGGTGCAAGCAGCACACCTTGGCCCTTCAAAGCTGTATTCTCCATGTCACCACCTCCCTGTGAATATGTTTGCACCTTTCCTGTATCTTCACATTGTTTCCTTAAGATTTTAAGGCCCCGGCAGGATCATCTGAATGGCCAGCCCAGTCACAGGCCCGTACCTAGGCTGCCAGGGGCATGGAGAGGAATTCTTTGCCTCCTTTGGGTTTTATAGGAGGAGGCTGGGGGCTCTGCTCCCCACCATGATTCAGTCTCATGATTTACCTCAAAGGAATCATGCCCAAACTGGGTAGTTCCAAAAATGGCCAGTATCCGCTACATGGATGATCGTTCTTCAGGATAGAAAAGTGAGCAAAATATCATAATTCTTGGAACTATCTATAGTTTACCAGAGAACAAAGATCATAACAATGAGATGGAATATTTTTAATAAAGCACTATGTCCAAAAGTGCCACCTGTGTGAATAGATAAGGGAGGAAATAAGACTTCTCAGTAACATGTATAAAAAAAGGATGGGGGATTTTAATGGCTGGTAGGCATATTCTGAGTCAACAGCGAGCTGTGGCTGACAAAACAGCATAAATCCCCATAGAAACGAAGCCAAAAGAGATTAGGAACCTCGGACAAAAAAACATACTTGAGGCTCTCTGTTCAATTCCTGGTTGACCCAGGTATTTTTGCAGAGTTTATTTTTATGGCTGAAATGAATGATCTGAATGCTCTGACCATCACTGAGCTCCCATTCTTTCTGGGATTATGAAGCTAAAGAATGAAGTTGAAACCTTGCAAGGAAGTTAATATTTTAGGCTCTGTAGTCAGACAGACCTGAATTGGGCAAGTGATTTAAACTATGTCTTAGGCTTTTTTTCTTTTTTTTGTGGTACGCGGGCCTCTCACCGTTGTGGCCTCTCCCGTTGCAGAGCACAGGCTCCGGACGCGCAGGCTCAGCGGCCATGGCTCACGGGCCCAGCCGCTCCGCGGCATGTGGGATCCTCCCGGACAGGGGCATGAACCCGTGTCCCCTGCATCGGCAGGCGGACTGTCAACCACTGCACCACCAGGGAAGCCCCAGGGTTTTTTTTTTTTGATTGAAATATAGTTGATTTACAATATGATATTAGTTTCAGGTGGGCAACATAGTGATTCAATAATTTTATAGATTATACACAATACAAAGTTATTGTAAAATATTTATATTTCCTGGGCTGTATATTACATCCCTGTGACTTACTAATTTTATAACTGGTAGTTTGTACCTCTTAATCACCTTCACTTGTTTCACCGGTCCTCCCACTCCTCCCCTCTGGTAACCACTAGTTTGTTCTCTTTATCTGTGAGTCTGTTTCTTTTTTGTTGTTTTAATTAATTTATTTTATTTTATTATTTATTTTTGGCCACATTGGGTCTTCGTTGCTGCATGCTGGCTTTCTCTAGTTGCAGCAAGCAGGGGCTACTCTTCGTTGCGGTGTGCAGGCTTCTCATTACAGTGGCTTCTCTTGCTGCGGAGCACGGGCTCTAGGCACGTGGGCTTCAGTAGTTGTGGCACGTGGGCTCAGTAGTTGTGGCACGTGGGCTCAGTAGTTGTGGCTCGCGGGCTCTAGATGCAGGCTCAATAGTTGTGACACACAGGCTTCGTTGCTCTGCGGCATGTGGGATCTTCCCAGACCAGGGCTGGGACCTGTGTCCCCTGCATTGGCAGGCAGATTCTTAACCACAGCACCACCAGGGAAGCCCTGTGAGTCTGTTTCTGTTTTGTTATATTTGTCAATTTGTTTCGGTTTTTAGATTCCACATATAAGTGAAAACATACAGTATTTGTCATTCTCTGACTTATTTTTCTAAGTATAATACCCTCCAGGTCTATCCATGTTGTCACAAATAACAAGATTTAATTCTTTCTGGCTGAGTAATATTCCACTGTGTGTATATGTGTGTGTGTGTGTGTGTGTGTGTGTGATTATATATATAATCACAATTTTTTTATCCATTCATCTGTTGATGGGAAGCACTTAGGTTGCATCCATATCTTGGCTATTGTAAATAATGCTGGTATGAACATTGGGGTGCATACATCTTTTTGAATTAGTATCTTTGGCTAAATACCCAGGAGTAGAATTGCTGGATTGTATCCAATTTAAAAATGGGCAGAGGACCTGAATAGGTATTTTTCCAAAGAAGGCAGACAGATGGCCAACAGCCACGTGAAAAGATGCTCAACCTCATGAATCATCAGGGGATGCAAATCAAAACCACTATGTGATACCATCTCATACCTTTCTATTGTGAGAAAAACAAGAAATAACAAGAGCTGGCAAGGATGTGGAGAAAAGGGAACCCGGACACTGCTGGTGGGAATGTAAATCAGTACAGCCACTAAGGAAAACAGTATGGAGGCTCCTCAAAAAATTAAACATAGAACTGTCTAAGTCTTAGGTTAAAGGAAGACCCAAACTGGTAAAGTCATTGTAACGCCTAAGTGAGATAATACATGTAAATTAAGGTCTAGTGCCTAGCATGTAATAAGTGTTCAATAAGTGTCAGTTATTGCTTTCACAGAGAATGTTTTACAGCTTCTAATAGCTAGTTGTGTCTCAGAATTGGACCCACATGGGCCAATTAATACATATTCATTGAGTTGGAATATCTGCCTAGATTTGCCTAGGGAAAGAAAAGGAGATTTGAAAACAAACACATACACAAAGGAAAGAACCTGGATGACCCAGTGTTAATACGTTTCTCATCTCAGGAGAAGGGTCTCTTTGCATTGACAGGCTATTACTCAAAATTTATTTATCAAAGTCATTGTTTCTGTGATTCTAACATAATTGGTAGAAACTCTACAAACATCCTAACCAGACATAGCCACAATCAACGTGGATGTTGTACGCATGGGCATGGACTTTGGCTCTGGGTCATACCCCATCTACTTCCACCTGACCTTTTCAGCCAGCTATCTAGAAATCTAGAATCAAATAATCATAAATAAAATTCACAATCTGCCCTTACATGTTCTACTCATACCCCATTTTATGAGAATTTTGGAGGACAAAGTGAAGTAACAGTTGATTTGTTCAGTTTGATGTAACAAGGAATATTTTATAGAGGGGAAATGCACCCAGTTACATCAAAACCAGAATATTGACAGCAGAATTCATCATATTCATTTACTGTCATGTATATGGTTTATATATTCTGCTTGATACTTTATACAAATATTTCAAATAAATCCTTAACTTTATAAGAGTGGGACAATGTTTGCCTTATTCATCTGACCCTTTAATTTTTCTCTTTCATGAAAAACTGATCAGTAGACCAGCTGGAAAGGAAGGCAGTAGGCAAGCTTTCTGAGCTTGGGAGCAGCAGGCATTCATGGGGGATATAAAACAACATGCATTAAATTCTAGGCCAAAGCTCCATAAAGTATATACATTGTCCCCCCCAAAAAAATTGTGTTTTAATAAGCCACAAGCAAGGGCATACTTGACTTGGCTGTATTTTCTGTGGGCTATCATGTAAACCATCTTTAATATCAAGTTTCTTTTTATCGTCTACATTCAGCCAGGGCTTATACTCGTCTCTGCAGGGCATTTTGATGGAGTCAATACATTGAATTTCCAGCCAGCATCAGTAAGGAGTAATCAGAAATCAGATCTAGGGAAGACTACATTCCTATTCAGCTCCAAGTCAGAGATGCAGCGGGAAGGAGCTTTTTGTTTTGTTTTGTTTGTTTTAATGTTTCCAGTGAACAATAAGGCATTTTCTCGTAGTTCAGTTTATTTATCTCTGAACTTCAGCTTTCCTCTGTTATTTTGGTCACTGGCTTCTTAATGATGACTCTTTTGTTCTGAATATAATTTAGTTCTTTATTCATTTACTCATTCATTCATTCAATATGGACTTGAGGACAAGATGATGATAGGGAGTACGCCGTGTGCCGGACAGGCATAGAATAGACCCTGCCTTCCAACAGTTCTTTTTTGTGTGTGTGTGCGGTACGCGGGCTGCTCACTGTTGTGGCCTCTCCTGTTGCGGAGCACAGGTTCCGGACGCGCAGGCTCAGCGGCCATGACTCACGGGCCCAGCCGATCCACGGCATGTGGGATCTTCCCGGACCGGGGCATGAACCCGTGTCCCCTGCATCGGCAGGCGGACTCTCAACCACTGCGCTACCAGGGAAGCCCCTCAGCAGTTCTTAAGAACTGAATGCTTTAAAATTAAATATAATACTCATGATTGTATCCCCCATGGACCTGAACACTCCCATGGCTTTAGTCATTGCGTGGTTTTGTGGGCTGGGAGTCTGAAGCCATATTTGTAGTGTCAGATCTGTCATTACTCTCCCCTAGGACCTTAGATAAATCAATGAGCTCATTCTAGACTTCAACATCTTCATCTCAAAAATAAGTAGGTGGGATGAGAGATCCTCTAAATTCTCTTACAATTTCAAATTGGTTTGTGTTTCTGGTGCAAATCTTTCATAGGACTTGGCCAAGCCCTCCCAGCTAGGGAGTGGAAAGGAGAGACTGAAAAGTAAGCCTCCTGACAGTATGACCTACCAAGCCAGAGGCAACATCTTGGTAGGGAACTGATTAAATACAGCCACAGACCTAAGTTTTTGGTGAGGAAGGTGTTCTGTCTGCTTGTTTGTTTAGTTGAATTAATTGACAGTACATAAACATTGGGAGATTTAATAAAACATGGATTCATGGCTTCCCTTACAAAGTAAGAACCTAGAAATACTGAGTTACATTCCCGTGTGTCAGTAATTGACAGGAGATAATTAGCAGCAACTCCTTCAAGTGATGTGTTCAGGCAAGTTTGCTGTAATCCTTAGTACTCCCTATTGTCTTACATAGAGCTTTTTCTCCTCCTTTATGTTACTTCCCTTGTCTTTAAAGCAATGAGTTTGCAAACCCTATACTAAACTATAAATGGATATGTGTGTGTGTGTGTGCATGAGTGTGTGGGAGTGAAGAGGAAGGGAATATATCTTCATATAGGATTTACAACTATTATATCTGAACTAACAAAAGAACTAGGGAAAAAAAAACACAGATAGGTTTTATCTCCAGCTAAAAAGTAATTAAAATTTTGGACTTAACATCTTTGAATCAACAGAAGAGAAATGGAAATGCCATTCAAAACTTAGTTATCATTTATGTTACTCGCCAGCTTAGCTTTATAGATATTTCTGCTTTGATTCATCCAATCCAATAAGCACAATACATATAGAGATACTTTCAGGTAAAACCCACGCTACAAAGGTAGAAAGCTTGATCATAAGAAATGATAGACTTCTCGTTGTTTGAGATTTTCTTTAATGTCTGCCTTTGTCAAAAGGATCACACAGCTAAAATGATCATTTTCAATCTCCTTAAACACTTTAAACAGATTATCTTGCTAGCAGCCCAGGTTGGTTAATTAAAGAAGGAAATAAGGAAAATATTCTCATCTGATTTTAGTTCTATAGTTCTTTTTTTTAAGTGCAAGCCGTTTTCTTTATAGTTTTATTTAGTATTTCACTCCTGGTTGAGGTCAGTGTGACTTAGTATTTATTTTCTTTTGGTCTTCTATTTTTCTTTTTCTCAGTGAAAGATACAGTAGTTAATTAAATGTTTATATTAAAGAGTGTGTTTAAGAGAAGAAATCACTTTCTTATTTGAATTTGCTCCCTTCTGGACATTTTTAATTATTTTTCAAATTAAACAGTCATCATTAACTGCACCTCATTCTTCTTATATATTTTTTGCCTCGTATCAATTAAAAAAAAAAAAAATTTCTCACCTTATTCTCCACCAGCACTCCCAATGTCCCAGTGATGTTTAGTCTTTCCTGTCTCTGAGTCCACTAAAGGAATTAAGATTAAAAGATTATCACTTAGCAGACCTTTTTGTTCTTGTTGACAATTTGTTTGACACAAAGATCAGAGGAAAGGCGCAAATTGTGCAGTGTTTCTTTCTCTCCAAGGAAAAAAATTTTAAGGCAAAAACACCGCTCTACCCATATGAAGATCAGTCATTTGAATTCAGTGCAACCTTTCTCAAGATTATGATTTCTACTCTGATGCTGCGAATTTCTACAAATGTTATGCAAGGTCTTAAAATATCTTTGGTCTGTCCTCTGACAGCTTGTTGTTCTGCATCATTTACTGCTTTCAAACAATGTTTTTTTAAAGAAATGGCAGTTTTTCTAAGGAAAAGTGACAATGCATATAAGACATTTTCCCCTTATCCATAGATAAGAAAGGTATAATTTTGAGATTGAGTTTCTTTCCTCTAGCATCTGCAAGATGAGTTTCCCACAATATGCAATTATGTGGCTCAAGGCAAATAATTTCCCGGGTATAGCAGACTCAAGCTGACTGGAGAAAAGACGTTGGTGACATTTCATGAAAAGGTACAGGATGCATAATTCAAACATATGAGGACATTGAAAAGAATTCTAGAAAGCATGACTATTTCTATTCAACCTTTGCTGAACAACCTGCCTTTCCTCGCTATCAGTTTGTTTGCTCTTGCCTTCACCGTCCTAAGGAAGAATGGAGCAAATTAAGATCCACTGGCCATGGGAAAAATAGTTGTTTTCAGGCTTTCAGGTACCATTCATTTCTGTCCATTCTGGTATTTATATTCAAGGGATACTTTGATTTGTTTTTTACTCTAAAGAAGATGGAAAGCCATTAGCAGCCTCTGAACAGAGGGGTGATTTTATCCGACTCATGGATTATCGGAATCATTCTGGCTTCTGCTTTAACAAAGACTGCGGAGGTGGAGGGGCAGAAACCAGGAGACCATGGCAACAGGAGACCCCTGAAACAATACCCATGAGAGATGCTCATGGCTGGGGCCACAAGAGATTGTAAGTGGTTGAATTCTCATACATTTGGAGTGAACAGTAGGATTTGCCAGTGGATTAGAGATGGAACATGAGAGACGGAAAGGAGCCAAGCATGACTCTAAGGTTTTTCTCCTGAGCAACCGAAAAAAAAATTGAGTCCTATTGACTAAGATGGGAGGAATGATATGAAGGAAATCAGGAGTTCTGATTCAGCTATGGTGAGTTTGAGAGGCCTGTTAAGAATTCAAGTGGAAATGTCAAATAAGCAGTTGGATATGTGAATATGGAATTCAGGGGAGATATTGGGACTGGAGATAGAAGTTGGGAGTTGCTGATATATAGTTAATATAAAGCCTGAGACTAGACAAAAATCACTTAATTGTTCCCAATGCTGGCTGTGCATTAGAATCACCTGGGGAGCTTTCAGAAAGTGTGAGGGCTGAGCCCTGCCCCAGATTAATTAAGTCAAAACCTCTGAGGGTGATGCCAAGGCATCAGTATTTTTAAAAAGCCTCCCAAGTGATTCTAAAAAGCAGCTGGGGTTGAGAACCATTGATATACAGAGTCAATGAAGAGAGGAAGGGAGGTATAAGAAGTAAGCCCTGGAAGGCTCTAGACTTCATAAATCTGGAAGATGAGAAGGGGCCAGCACAGGAGCCAAACACCAAGCAAGATAAATGGAATGTAGAGCAGGGGTCAGAAAACTCTTTGTAAAGAGGCAGATAGCAAAGTTTTTTTGGCTTTGTGGGCCATACAGACCCTGTCGCCCTTATGAATTCTGCTGTTGTAGCATGAGAGCAGCCTTAGACAGTACGTAAATGAATGAAGGTGGCTGTGTGCCAATAAAACTTTATTTACAAGAGCAGCTGGTGGGCTATATTTGGCCTACGGACAATAGTTTGCCAACCTTGCATGTAGAGCATCACAGGATTATTTTAGTGGTCTCCTAGTAAGATTACAACTGTGAGCTGGTGAGGTGAGAATGAAAAAGGAGCCCTTGCTGTGGCATGGGTGTCCTCTTCAGGGACACTCGTGAAGATATCAAAGCAGGTGGAAGAGCCGTTACTGGAGAATGTGGGCACTCATTTAAATATTTCAGAAAATTTTTCATTGAATCTTTTGTGTCTAATGTAATGCTTATCTGTGGAAGCATTTCAGTGGCAATTCAATAATAGGTTTGTGTTTTTATAATTTCACAAAAGTCTTGCTCAAATAAGACAGAACAGAATGAGAAAACATAATAAAGTGGATCTGTGAACTCACTGGTTAGTGTTTTCCCTTTAATGTTGAATATACTGATACTTTTAACATGGAGTGAGGAGGCATCATTCTCTCAAGAGCTCCTGTTTGGGGTTTCCCTGGAGAAGTTTATTTATTCTTCTCACTACACTTGCTAAAATGAGGCAGAATGTATTTCGTCTTACTTATAGGTCGTCCCAGACATGCAGGGGTAAACGCGTATTACCAATGTTGGAACCAGAAGCCTCTGGAAAATTGTGAGGAACACATTGAAAATATGGCTTCCTACATAAGGAAAAAAAAAATCACAAAGGAAGTGATTTTTTTTGGTGACCCAGACTGCTGCTTTCACTCGATTAGCAGCTAAATTATGATAATCATGGTAATTTACAGCTTTATAGGACCTTTAACTCAAATACCTCAAAGGGTTTTGGAAACCCAAACAAGCCTTATTATATACCTCTGTGGCTAAAAAGCATGCAGTCTACAGAGACATGAAGCAAACAGCAGCAAGGCTGAAGTAATTATTCTAAGTGGTCAGAGAGAAGGACAGGTAGAAGCAAATGCTAGGAAAAGAATTTCAGAAATCTGGCCAATCCTAGATACAAGTGAGGTGCCATGCCCCTGTGAGTGCTAGAATTCCATAGGTGGCCTGGGGACTCCTGCACAAAGTCATGAGAGGAATCGTTACACCGTAAGCCTACAATCAGAATTGGCTAGTTGAAAGTACACCAATCAGGTAATCAAGTCACAACTCTTCAACAATATACAGGTGGGTCAAATCAAGCAAAGCTTGGATTCCAAATCAACCAGCACTTACTGAGCACCTACTGTGTGCCAGCCCTCAGTTGGGTTATACTATTAAATGTTGATTTTAAAACAGAATGGAGCAGAGGACTTCCAGTTCTGGGGAAAATGGAGTAGCCCCACTCCATCCAAGCTCTCCTTACAACTAAAAATCCCCGGACATAATATAATATACAGCATAAGAAAACTCTGAAAAGTGGAAGGAAGGAGGCAGAGTGCTTAGGAATCTTAAAAATTGAGGAATGACACAGCAATTAGTTCCCTGGGCTTCCTAATTTCTTCCCACCTGTGCAGGACAGGGCACTTCAGAAGCCTTCAGCTATGAACCACCAAACAGTACAGCCTAAAAAGCGTCAAGAAAAGCCTGTTGGGCTTCCCTGGTGGCACAGTCGTTGAGAATCTGCCTGCTAATGCAGGGGACACGGGCTCGAGTCCTGGTCTGGAAGGATCCCACATGCTGCGGAGCAACTAGGCCCGTGAGCCACAACTACTGAGCCTGCGCGTCTGGAGCCTGTGCTCCGCAACAAGAGAGGCCGCGGTAGTGAGAGGCCCCGCGCACCGCGATGAAGAGTGGCCCCCGCTTGCCACAACTAGAGAAAGCCCTCGCACAGAAACGAAGACCCAACACAGCAAAAATAAATAAATAAAATTAATAAACTCCTACCCCTAACATCTTCTTTATAAAAAAAAAGAAAAGCCTGTTTTCCCCAACCAAAGGATGAGGAAAAGCGTAGGCTAACAACAGCAGAGCTTTTTGGTAATGCCCACCCTACACCAACCAAAAACCAGTAGAACAAATGCATCCTCCTCAAGCCCAACCCATCCAGGGCCCAAGCAAGGGGCATTCTGATTCTCCCACCCAAGTGGTGTAGGTGAGGCCAAGTGGGAAGCTGTTTTCCCATCCCCCGACTGGCTCGGTAGAAGTAGGCAGTTCTCAAATTCCCCTGCCAGGATGTATCAACAACCCATGCAGGGAGCCTGGTTCTGACTACTATCACCATGGACTATCTTGCCCTTTCTTGAGCTTCGTATAAATGGAAACATACAGTGTGTATTCTTTTGTGTCTGGCTTCTTTCCTGTAGCAAAACATTTTTGAGATTTGTCCAAGCAGTTGTATGTATCAGTAGTTAGCTCTTTTTTTTTTTAGTGAATAGTATCTCATTGTATGGATAGACACAATTTGTTTATGCATTCCCCTGTTGATTGACAGTAGCTTTGTTTGCAGTTTGGGGCCGTTATTAAAAGCTACTATGAACATTCTTGTGCAATCTTTGTACAGACGTAACTGACTTTGATTTGATGGTATAGACAACATTTCAGCTATATATCAATCTCCTGGATGTTTTCATTTACTTTAACGATCTCTTTTAACTACTGTAACCAGATAATTCTTAAATTTTATATCATTTCATGCTGTTTAAAATCAACCTCAAAAGGAGAAAAAGAATGGGAGAATTAAGGGGTATGAACCTAGTGTGGTTAAAAGCTATTTCACGTCAAACTAATTCTGTAAAGTACAGGTTTGTATTTCATTTAGTCAACCAACTTACTGAATTAATTAAGTAGCAACATGTTATGATGAATGGAGTTCCATCCTTGCTGCTGATGTGCTCACAGCCAAGTTACTTGATAGTATAAAAGTTAAACTACTTAATTTGAGGGAGTTTGGAGATTGGGGGATATCTTACTGAATTCTCAGTCTTTGAATATTATTCTTCTATGAACATTTTCTGAAGTTGGAAGTGATGAAATTTCATGCAGAGCAAGAAAATGGATAAACTTGTAAGATCAACAAACCAAAGGGAGTGATAAGAATTGAAATGGTCTCCATTCTTGGAAAAGCAGAAGTTGATGTTATGTATGGGTAGAATGTCAATTCTTCTTCACTGAGGGGCCATTCCTAAGGTATTCTATTCTCTCCTCCATGAAAGAAAGAAAGAGAGTGGTAGGTAAGTCATTCTCAAAACAGACCAATGACATAAAGAACCCATTCCTCCTAACAATTTGAAATCTACTGTACTTTGCCATAATTTAAAAGCCAGTCCTTGTAAGAAAATGTATTTTGAAGTAGAAACTAGAATGCCTGGCAACTGTGATTCAAGAAGGAAAAACGTCTTTTAACCACATACGGGGGAAGTGAATCCCAGCAATAACATTATCCCAATTTCTATCTTCATTCACAATTTTTAGTCGCATCCCTGCACCGTACCCCCTCCCTAAGGACCCATTACGCTTCCATTATGGCTAATGGACTAGATTCAGAGTTTGCCTGGCATTTCTCTGAAAGGTTTGGTACACATTTCCTGTTAGATGCTGCTAAGTGCTAATCATTTTTATTAAGGAAGACATGGTTCAGCAGCAAAAGTCCTGCAGAAAGGAGCCTAAGCACAATGGGTGGCATTTCTAAACCCTTTAGACCAATTAGGCTTATTCTCAAGGCATCCCTGAAGGAGAAACTTGACTTACCTTGTTTCTGAGAAGCTCTGTGGACTCAGGTTCTCAACTGCTTTATTCTGACCTTCACAATATGCTTTTCTATTGATATTGTGCATCTCTGTGTGGTATATTCACTTGAAGTACAATAAAGTCTTGATCAACTAAATTAAAAATAGTGGTTTCTTCCCTCTTTTGCATCCTGCAAATTGCCTTTTGCCCATTAGCTAGTAATGGTTTCCCTTTCATTTTGCATCTCTTTGCAGTTTGGGAGATCTCTCTGGGCCCTCTCTGCACTCTACTTCTATGTTCTGCTTTTGGACTATCACCTCCACATGACTTTTTGCTTCTTTATTTGGTAGGAAAGAAAATTCCCCAGTTGTCATAGTGGAAAAGGTTAGCCATTTCTTCCTGTGTAAAAGCTTTAAGTACCACTCGGCCATAACATCTTAGGACCATGACAATCATTTTATATCATATAATCAATCACTTTTAATCTACCCATGAAGGAATGACATGGTAGTAAGTTCCCTGAGCTCCCAAGTTGGTCACAGATGCTATAACTGATTCTCTCTTTGAAATCTCCCATACCTATTGTGTTTCCTGTTACTAGAGGTAGGACATGCCTTAAACCTCTTTTCTAAGCCAAATGTAGTTTAAAGGCCACTAGCCTGACATTCAATTCCAAGTGCCAAAGCCAGGTACAGCTATTCTAGCCTGAAGTGTCATTCTACAGCAAATCCTGTTATAATGAGATTGCACTGTGCAATGTTTTCGAAAAATCAAGGCATCCTGACAATTACCGTAACGGCAGACATTCTAAATAAGAGGACACAAACCATTTGAATGACTGTTTGAGACATTCAAGATGACAAGCTTTGGTAGCTTAAGCTCTGGTTTATCCTGGATAAAATGAAAATTGCCTCCTGGCTGGTCTTGCATAAATTTGGATCGCAGGTAATAAGTGACAAGATGAATTTTCCTTTCCAGTCAAATCACTTGTCACCCTTCAGTCCACCTTCAATTACTTGTGCTATCTTTAGCATTCAAGAAATATTTCTATTTATATAACAAATTGTGGGAAACTATTTTGGAGCTAGATTGGAATTTTCTTATGCTGATCTTTTTTCTATCCCCTGAATTGCAAAGTCATACATTTATGGCTTATTTCAATTCAAATCAACTCTACTGCTTAGTGAACATTTATTGAATGCCTACTTTGTTTAAACAAACAAACAAAATGCTGCTAATTCACCCAATGTGTATCACACTTTTGTGACTTTTGTGTTTATAGCCCTGTATCAGTTTACCTATATTCTCTTGATTCAGTATTACTCTGATTAACAATCAATACTTGAATTTCTTTCCTTGTGGATATTTATACAGCATCACCACCTATTTGCCTGGCCACTTGATCGATGTGTTTCACCTCTTGGTCACTAGTTGGAACACCTTAGAGTCATCCATACATTTTTGTCTATAGGTTTTGCCAGCATGCATTGACCGTGAGTGGCTCACTTACATGCTTACACTGATTATTTAAAATAGCAAGTGTAATGGTAGCATTGCAAGCTAGCATAGATGAGATCCTGCAAGTTGGATCTGCCTGCGTTGTGAGTCCACTGTGCTGTGCTAGGTACCATGGAGACACAAAGATGAGCCTTGTGCTGTTCCCAAATTCAAGAAGATCCCACCCTGATGTGGGAGGAAGACGGTACAGGATAAAGCACAAGGAACAAGGCAGTGAATGTCTTAAGCAGAGCAGAGGAAGAGGTTAAATCTGAGAACAATCCTA
The DNA here is from genome assembly GCF_005190385.1 of Monodon monoceros. NCBI lineage: Eukaryota > Metazoa > Chordata > Mammalia > Artiodactyla > Monodontidae > Monodon > Monodon monoceros. The sequence continues at coordinate 76,091,758 of NW_021703780.1, read as the reverse complement.
GAAGCTAAAGGGAGGATGTGGCATTTGAGCCGGCCCTGAAAAGACAGGTAGGATGGTAAGGGGGATAAGTGGAGGGTAAGGTAAGTCCAGACAGAGCAAACATAAGCAAACTCTCGGAGCTGGGAAAGGGCAGATGTGTTCAGGGAACGAGAAGATGCTGGAAGTTGCTACTGATGGGGTAAAGAGGGGAGCGTGTTGCGGAGGGGCAAGAGGAAGACGAGTAGGATAGGGCCGATCTGGATGTGAAGCCCAGCTCTGCCTCTTATGTGACCTTGGACGCTGCACTCAACCTCGTTAAGGCTCCCTGCCTCATTTTTTGAATAGGGAAAATAACACTGTCTCATAGGATGGTTGTGAGGATGAAATGAGCTGAGGTGTCCATTGCATACCCTTCCCTCATACCTCATTTTTCTTCTGAAATCACTGTACCTCCAAAGAAAGCAAAAGAAGAATTTAAATACTGATGTTTTTCAAAATGTAGGGTAACGGTCAGTGTCTGTTGAGTGTTCAGTATATGCCAGACACGGGGCTAAGTATTCCATATGCATCCTCTCCAAGAGTTCTGTTCTATTTTCATACCCATTTTGCAGAGGAGGAAGCAGGGGCTTATGGAGATGAAGTCAATGTCCCCAAACTATTAAGCGGTAGAACAGGAACTTTGAGCTGGGCAGTCTGCCTCCATGGTCCCTGTTCTCAAACACCCCACTGACTTCTGCCCTGTTCAAGTCCATCCATTTATTCAACAGAAATCCATTTGACACATAGTATGTGTCGGACCCTGTCAGTGAACCCAAGAGACAAAGATCTCTGGCCTCTTGAACCTCTGGTCTTTACAGGAAGGAGGCCAATAGACAAGTAAGCAGGTTGTGTAATATTTGGGGAGATGTCAAGTGCTATGGGGCAAGAAGAAAGCAGGAGCAGACAGTAGGGCGTGTGGGAAGGGGTAACAGTGTTCAGATATAGCGGCCTCAGGGAAGGTTCCTGAGCCAAGGTGACACTGAGCGGAAACTTCAAGGAAGTCAAGGGGGGCCCTTGAGGATGCCTGGGAGACTACATGAAAGGGTCCTGAGGGGCGAGCAGGCTGGGCACCTTGTAGAAAGAACAAGGAGGTCAGTGTGGCTGCAGTGGGGTGAGCGAGGAGGAGAGCGGCCAACCAAACCTTGGAAGGTTTTGTGGGCCCTGTAAGGACTTGGGCTTTTCTAAGAAGGAGCTGGGAGCCATGGGTGGGTTTTGAGCAGAGGAAGGGCATGATCTCATATTGCAAGAACATCCGTCTGCCTTTGCTTTTGAGGCTCATGGAGCCAATTACAAGTACTGCAGCCACTCAGGCAAAATGAAGATGATAGATAAATGATGACAAAATAGATGGGAACAGCAGCGGAAAAAAGTGGCAAGGGTCACATGATGTATCATGAAGGTGGAGCCAGTAGGGTTTGCTGATGGGTTAAATGGTGGGCTATGAGAGAAAAGTGGAGTCTGCCGATGAAGCCAAGTGTTTTTTGGAGCCTCTGTAACCGGACTGCTCCCTGGCGCTCCAGTCATCACGTGTTGGCTCCCACTAACCAGCTTACTCCACCAAGAAAGGGAAACCTGCTCTCCTAGGACTCTCACTTTGGGGTAATGACCTGGAGACGGTGAAAATAAGGCTTAGCGGAACACAGGTGTGCCAGGGTAGAGCACAAAGTGACTGCAAAGTATGGAATTTGGGCTGCTGTTATTGCCCCTAAATAGAACAATAGAACTGTGTCTTCAGTCTCCCTGGCGCACACAAAGCTATTCAGTTTGAGAGGGAAGTGGCAGCCACTGATAGAACGTGGAATGTCTATCTGGGGAGTTTTGCTACCAGTTTTGCTTTAATTACTCTACATTTTTTTTAAGCTGCAGAAAATAATCAAGGCTTACCTAGTCAGCCCAGCTTTCCCTCTGTGTCTTGGAAAAAGCCATTTCCTTTCACCTAATCTCTTCTTCTCTATGCAAATGCGTGCGTATTCTCCTTGAGGAGAATCCAGGGTTTCTGTACAGAAGCACGTGGTCACACACATATCCTTAGTACCCACACATATCAAATGAGGAGCGATGCCATTTTTGGACCAGGTGCTTTCACACAGATCATTAAAAGAGACTGTATATACCATTGTCCCTGGGTATCCACAGGGGTATTGATTCCAGGACCCCCGCCCCATACCAAGATCCCCAGATGCTCAAGTCCCTGATATGAAGCGGATGGTACAGTCAGCCCTCTGTATCTGTGGTTTCATATATTCTGACATGGAGGGCAGCTGTATATGGACTGGTTCTCCGAATTACCTGCTCTTTGCTCTAAGCCAAGTTCCTTAACCTAGAGGTACTCTTTGTCTTATTTGTATCATGGGACCATTGATAACACCAACCTCTTAGGGTTTTTATGAAGACTGAAAGAAAACATATAAATCCTTTAACTCAGGACCCGGCACCTAAAAAGTCCTCAATAAATAGTCTTTGCCATTTTATTATGATCATGGTTATGTTTGTGGTTAACCTTATTTATAAGCTTAATTAGATGGCTGAAATTAAGTAAGTGCTAAATAAATATTAATCCATTCTCTTTCTCTCTCGACAATATTGGGATCAGAATCTTGCAAAACACCCAGGCCTCTTGAGGCCTAGACTTGGAGCTGGCCCACCGTCGTCTCTCCTACCACATTCTATTGAATATTTGCTGGAGCCAGTCACTGTCAACTACTGGCCATGCAATGAGCGTGGATAAGGGGGGAGAGAAGGTAGGAAGGACTGAGGCTGTTTTACAATCGATTGCAGTTAATTACACATCAGCTTATGCAAGTCAATGCCTGCGTGGAAAGGAGAGGGCGTCAAACCATAACCCCAGTCTCATCTTGTGCTCAAGCTGGGTTGCCCTGCTACAGACTTAGGACAGACTGACGGCCAATCATGAGAGTTATTTGTATCCTTCCTAATGATGGAAAAGTGGAGTTTTCAGCTACTTTCAGGCAGGATCCCTGTCCAACCTTCACCACCATCTCAGAGAACTCCACTTCACGGAGGCGATATTGAAAAGTTGGATGCAGATCCAACTGTTATAAATTGATCCTATTTCCCCAGAGCCCTGTTATGTTTGTTCTCATCATTTCTGATTGATCTTGGCAGGATCTGTGAGTCTCTGCTGTCCACTAACCCTTAGCTTCCAGATTTCTCTGATCCCAGCCTCTTTGGCAAGCTGATTTGTAAATGATTTGTCAACAAACACTTCCATTTATTGAAGGTGTTTATTTGTAAAGCAATTTGGTGACAAATCCTTGCTTCAGTCACCTGTCTGCTTTGGAAAATAGGATTTTTTTTTTAAATGAAGGCAGCCCTGGACATATTCCTTGGTAGATGCGGAAATCAGAGTAACTGCCTGAGCAGTGTTTACACTGAGGTTTCACCTAGAATCAAAACGTCATCCTTAAACCAATGAACTACTGCTTGGTGATTAAGTGACTGATTGAATGGTCCCTTAAGTGAATGTGCAGAAAACACCTTCCAAGTAGACTAACTAGACGATTTCCTTACAAACTGTAATTTTAAGGCTGTGGAAAATATATCCATTCATCTGCTCAGTGATAGCTGAAATTGATAGCACAGGCTCTTTTCCATAATTAAATAAAGACTTAAATTGCAAATATCCTTGTTGGCTCAAACACAGAGTCTTGCATTCATATTAATGATATAATATGATTAAATAAGAAGATAGATTGATAGACTGATACTCTATCATCTATTTCTTTATTCACCAAATATATTCCGAGCACCTACTGTGTGTTCAGGTCCTTCCTTTCCTCTACTTTTTTTTCTTTAAAAAAATCCTTTCCTTCTTGCTCCCATTCTTCCTTTCTTCTTTCCTTTCATTTTTTTTCTTTTCAATCCGAAGTGTCATGATGTTTTTTCCAATCCTCAGTGCAGAACTCTCATCCTTTAGAAAGGACAAGTAAGGATGTCATCTGGTGAACTAGTTAGCCCTTATGTAGAAAGCATGTCTTTTTATTATGATGCTTTGACATCTTGGGGCCTTGCTGACACTGGAAAGGACCGCCCTTCCCAGAGTTAGTTAATTCCTAGAGAAAGCAAACAACTCCCCAAGACTGCACCTTTTACATGGAAACTAACCAACCAGCACCCAGATTCCCCAACCACATCCTTTATGTTCTTTATGTTCCTTTATGTCCTCTTATGTTCTAGGCTGACATCCACCAGTCCTAATCACCCCAGGCCAGGTAACAGACAACTAAGGTCAGCCCCCATGCCACAGAGTCTGCTAAAATTATTCAAAGTAGCCAATTCTAAGCCTGTTTGCCCTGCCTCATACGTTTTCTTCCTGCAGAAACTACAGTAAAGGGTCTCTCCACATTTCCCCGCTCCTTCTGGCTCCTAAATGACTCTGGTGCTTCCCTATGTAGCCCTTTGTGGCAGTGATGTGTTTCCTGGTTCTAGGTACCTGTGAGATTTTAAAACTTCTTCCTTCATGACTGTCTTTTTTGTGTCTGCATGTCTTACCACATCAAATTCCAGCTGTGTTTTAAAAAACCTTAACATCCAGAGTCAAACAGAAGATGAGAAGTGTCCATTTTTCCATCTCCCAGATCCTCTTCCCAGGCCCACACGAGTCAGCTCTGATCACTACAGTATGAAAAAAGTGGGCCCAAGGGATACCTACGAGTGACAAGGCAAATAGCCAAAGCAAGAGATGCATTAAGAGATTCTCAGTACCCAACACCTGAGTTGCGTAAGCTTCCTGCCCCAGGAGAGGAGGAGTGCCTGCGCTTCCATGCCAGGCATAAAGCAGTGATGTGCTGAGTGTCAGTTCATATTCTCTCTTCAGTGAAGAGTTTGGAGATAGAAAATTGAACATGTCCCTGCCCTGAAGGGGATCACCTGCTGGCGAGGGAGAGGGACAGTACATGAGATAACTGCTGTAAGCATATTACTGCTTCACACAGCTCTCAGGGGAGCTGCCGGTACAGGTGGAACTTGCACTGGATCTTGAAGGGTGAGCAGAAGATTACTTGAAGAAGGTCAGGATGGATATCTTAGATAGAAGGGCATTATTTCTGTGCAAGAAAAAAAAGCGTGGGAAAGAGTTAGTTTTTAGAAACCTGATAGTGTTTCTGTGGTTTTACATTTTTCCTTAGCTTGTATTTTCTCCATCAGCCACTGCCATGTCAGCAAATCACAAAAGTAGAGCAGAAGTGCGGCACTGCAGTGTGTCAGTTTCAGGATTGTGACTTTGCAGATATGGGGAAGATCATTCGCTCTTTCCAGAGCTCAGACCCTGACTCAAGCGTCTAGGGCGCAGGGGGTAGGCAAGAGGGAGAAAGCAAGGTGGTTTGCATGTGTCTGGCCCTTTAAGAGCCACTTGAAATAATACCAAGAAGAGAAAAATGAGCTGGTGCATTTTTAGCAGCAGATTTACACTCCATATTACTGGCCTTGATTCTTCAGCAAACTGTTATGTGTCCAACCCAAAATATTGGGTGCGAGTGCGGGGGTAGCATTCTCAAGATGCCAGCTATTAAGCACAGCCGTCATATTTTTTGCAGTGGCCCAGATCTTTGACACTCACTGATGTTCACCAGTTCCCAAATTCCAAAGGTTTACACAATGTAGCCCTCTTAACAGACTTAAGGCACTCCATTACTTTCAAATTGCTCTACTCTGTCCAGACCCAAGCTGTACTCATTTCCAAAGGAAATGACTCTTGAGAACCTGAAGAGCCTCAGTTATTCTAAATCACTCTACAAGGCAAACACAAAATTAATTGGGGCTCCTGTGTTTGGCATCAGTCAGGCATGCAGTGGAGAACGCCATAAATGAAAACACTGAGTCTGACTATTGGCCAGAACTTGGGGAAGTCTGTTTTCAACTGGGTAAAAGAAAGCCATGCCAACCTTTCAACACATTCTTCTGTGAGAGGAAAAACTAGAAAATGTCTCAAACAAACAAAGCCCTGATTAGTGAAGGAGTTGCCCCTTCACTATTAACCCATTAACAGAGATATTGGCTAATTTTCTTAAAATGTTAAATAATCATCCTTATTTCCTGCTATTGGGTCAGCAGTGTTTCCAGCTAAACAATAGTCAAGGTTTAGGGTCTTTTCATGCACACGACCACCACAGGGGCTAAAACACCTTTGGTCCTTTGTTGGCACTTGCTTCCTTGTTAATGTTTTAGAATTTGAGGATGCTTTAAGTGGAAGAGACCTTGACGGTCTCCTTTGCAGAGGAGAGAAACACACACATGTGAAAAAAAAATTCAGCAGATAACTCATCATCCTAAGCTTTTACCAAGCATTTATTATGTGTGAGACACTCTGGTAAAAGCTTTATATGACAACTCTTGAATTCTCACAACAGCCCTATGAAGGAAGGCCTTTCATTGCCCCCATTTTATATATGGGAAACCTACACAGACTAAGTAATCCACCCAGGATGACACAACTCAGAAGTGGAGAAGCAGGGATTCAAGCCAAGTTCCTCTGCCCTCCAACCACAGGGCTGGACCACACTGTGTGCTGGGATAGGATAGCTGATAGCACCGGGATGCGTGGTGGGCCAGAATGAGGACCCAGCCCTTCCAAATCCGTTTACTTCTCCCCACACAAGGCTGGCTAGTAGAGTCACAGGACAAGAATATACATTCTTTACTTTTAGCCCAGCTCAGATTAAGAGCTTCTTGGAGAAGACACTATGTTTCTTCTAATTGTATACCCAACACCTACCATAGTCAGGCCTTGGGTTGTAGATCAACCAGTGTTCGTTGAATAAGGGAATGAATGAATTTAACCAAAAGTTATGTTCCCTTTGACACTTCTCAAGTTTCAGGTAAACAACACAAACAAGTTCCAGAGATAAAAATTCCAGATACAATTTGACTTCCAAAAGTATCCATGTATCCACTTAAAAAGCAGAGTCATTCCAAACTATCATCAACGTTCCAGCCATCCTAACATGTATATTAGGCAGCAGGTGGACCAGAGGAGCTCAGGGTAATTATAGGGCTGTACTGGACAAGATGCTTGAATTTAAATGAAAGTCAACCCCAGTGGGGACAGATTCCTGGCCTCTGTCTCAGACGTAATTCAGCTGAGGGATAGAGGGGAGAATTGCAGTTGAAAATACAAGAGAATGTATTCAGGGAAGTTTCTTATTTCTCAAGGAAAACTACCTATAAAAAATAATGAAACTGTAAAGTTGATTATTCAATAGATAGCTTTCAGAGATAATTCCATGATAAGTAGGAGTTCATTAATTTTATATACTCAGTCCATTTTGTTTCTTTTCAGAACCGTAGCCACTCAATCCCCAAACACACCTTATATCAGACTAACTAGGGGTCATTTCCCTTACCCAGTCTTGTGGATATATTCATAAAGGACTATTTTCTGGAAGAAAGTGATGGGGGTGCAAGAATTAAGAACAGGGCAACTGAAATCAGTCTTTGAATCTTTTCCCTGCCACTTAGCAACTGTGGGACTCGGGCAAGTTATTTTATATCTTTGTGCCTTATTTTCCTTAGTTGTAAGTAGGGATATAATGAGAGTACCAAGTACCCAATCCCATAGGAATGGCCTAAGGATTGAATAAAAAGATACATGCAGGACTTATAAAACAATGGCTAACCCATGGTAAATTCTTCAGAAAGGTTAAATATCATTATCGATTTTCTGCTATTAATAATTTACTTTATTTCCTTAGTTCTCATTTGGAATAATGTGAATTGAGAGGGCTCTACCATTCAAGAGTTAGCTTTGATAATAAAGCTGTCACCTTATTTGCCAGTTTAATCTGTTAGAGATTCAAGTACCATTTCCACAGCCCAGACAACATGCTATCACCATATGCTCAACATAAATGTACCTGAGTTGTCTGGGGATAAACTGAAGAAAACAAACAAAAATGGTCTTACCTAAATATAGGAATAAAAGTGACCAATTATGATGACCTACTTTGTATTGGAATTTTATATAATTTCGAATCCTCACCACCTTAAAGTGTAGATATTATTATTCTATTTTATTTTATTTATTTATTTTTTGGCCACGTGCCCCTCAGCTTGCAGGATCTTTGTTTCCCGGCCAGGGATCTAACCTGGGCTCCCAGCAGTGGAAGCACGGAGTCCTAACCACTGGACTGCCAGGGAATTCCCTTATTATTCTATTTAATAAATATAAACTCTGAAGCTGGGACAGGTTAAGTATTCTGCACCAGGTCACACAGCTAGCAAGTGACTGAGATGGGTTTTGAATCCTGCTTTTTCTGACCAAAGCCCACATTATATTATATATACACCCCTCCGTAAGACAGAGGTTCTCAGCCTTGAAAACTATCGATACTCAGAACTCATCCGAAACAACTGATTCACCTCAGCAGGGGGTGGAGGGAAAATAGGCACCTGTAATCTATAAACGTTTCCAGGTGGTTCTACTGTGCTGGCAGGTCTGAGAACCACTTATCTAGACTCTGCTCTCTTCTGAGATGTGTAAAATAACTATTAACCTAAAGCAACATCTTTCCCATTATGTATTCCATGAATTAGTTTAAAGTAGCTGAAGTGAAGACTCATTTACTCAATGAACTAATTTTCACTGTTTAGAGAGTCATCCATCCAAATTTGGATGAAGGATCTCATGTCACTTCGTTTCTAGATTATGAGCCATACAATCGTTTCTGGTGATTTTTTTCATTCAAAAAGTATTTTTGAGAGCCCTCTTTGTGTCCTTATTGTTACTTATGAGAGACATAAAGAAATATGAGCCACTGTTCTTCTCAGAGTTGGTGATCATTATTACAACATATACCTATAGAGCATTTTATTGATACTGGTCACTATAGAACCCATCAGGTATATTGTGGCAAACATTATGTACATGTAGCTACTATCCTCTTGGAACTTACAGGCTAGTACAGAGATAGGAGATAAACATGTAAATTGGTAAATAAATATGTAATTACAAATTATGGCAAATGTTATGAAGAAATAAACAGAGAGGGTCTCCTTTAGATTGGGTGATCAGGGATAGTTTCCATGCAACAGCTTCAAAATCATGAGTCTCTTTGAGAATTGTCTGGTGTATTCCTAATAGTTAATTTTGTAACAGTGGGTACGCCCAGTATATCCTGTCTTGTGTCTGACTTCTTTACCTCAGCATAACGTCTTTGAGATGCGTCACGTTACTGAGTGCATTAACAGCTCATTTCTTATTATTGCTAAGCAGAATTCGATTGTATGAATATACTCTCGGTGATGTTTATGCACATGAAAATGTAAGAATCACTGAATTCGATTGTTGCTTCTTTAAGGGCAGGAACAATGCCTAATACATTTATCGTACTTTCCAAAAAAATTGGCACAGGAGATTGCCGTTAGTAGGTATTCAATACACATTAGCTGATTGGATGAATTTTGATGCTCGAGGATGAGACCTATTGTTCTCTCTCCAGTGTCCCTACCCACAATAATCATATGACTCTTTTTTCCAAAAAACAAAAGTTGACTTAATTTGAGCCAACAAAAGACAGGAGTGACTGAGCATTTTCACACAATGCAAATGATTCATTTGAGGCGAAGGCAAGGAATCACATCAACAGCAGTGAGCCTGTTTATCTTCGGGATTCTTTAAAATCAAATGTGTATCTACCAAATGTAAAATAGATAGCTAGTGGGAAGCAGCCGCATAGCACAGGGAGATCAGCTCAGTGCTTTGTGACCACCTAGAGGGGTGGGATAGGGAGGGTGGGAGGGAGACGAAAGAGGGAGGAGATATGGGGATATATGTATATGTATATGTATAGCTGATTCGCTTTGTTATAAAGCAGAAACTAACACACCATTGTAAAGCAGTTATACTCCAATAAAGATGTAAAAAAGAAAAATCAAATGTTTGTAAGGAAGGTAGACATTGCCACATTCATAAACGTGTCTGTGGTTGGTTCTGACTCTTTAGCTGTGATGCTAATTAATTACGCAAAATTCAGATGCATTGAGAGGTGAGGATGATACTGTAAGTTCCTAAGAAAACGGAGCTCACCTTTATTCGTCTGTGCTTCCGCTACAGGCTGAGTCACAGCAGCTAGAATCTAGTAGGTGCTCAATAAAGGTTTCTGGAATTGAACTGAATGTAGACAAATTGCTTTAATACCAAATACGAATGTTTACAATGTACTTATCCATAATAAGTAGTTTGGGAACATTCAAAGAAACCGTCACCCAGCCTGCATTTTAATGCAGGGTACATTTCTGAGCTGAGCCTGATGTTCTCCATAATGACTGCCCTGAAACCAGGCTAACATTTAAAACAGGGAGCCAGAAGCAGTCTGGGAAACGTCAGTGTGGTTTGCGATTACGAGCTGGTCTAAATGAAGAAAACAAGCTCCCTTTAATAAACTGAAGCTTTATACAGACTGCAGAAATTTATTAAAATGAAGGGAGAAGGGCTTGACTAAACTAAAAGGCTTAGACATATTATTGCCTATTAAAATTTATTCATTAATTACAGGCTAAAACCATCAAGAGTGATTCCATTATGATAGGAGGCAGTTAGAAGATAGTTGTTGAGTGTTTTGAGCTCTGCAGTCAGAATTAGGTCTGCCATGTCCTACCTGAGACCTAGGGCAATCCACCTAACCTCTCTGACCCTTAGTTCCCTGGCCTACAAAGAGGTGATAACATTAACAACCTCACTGTGCTGTACTCTGATTGAATTATATAACTCATTGTATAATGTCTTTAGACAAGTTGTGGACAGAAGTCCAGCACATCTGCATCATCTAAGAGCTTATTAGGAATGCAGAATCTTAAGTCCAACCCCAGACCTATTGAATCAGAAGCTCCATTTTAGCAAGATCCCCAGCTGACTCGCATGCACATTAGAGTGTGAGAAAAGTGGATCTGAAGCATTTACACATGCCAGGCACACAGTAAATGCTCCATAAATATTTGCTATTATTATTGTAAGGAAAATTTTAGAAATATAAATAAAACATAGTTTTGCCCTCTCCCCAAAGATAGATGCATTTCTTTACTATATTGTACTATATTGTACTATGATGTCTTTCATCTTCTTAAAATTGTTTCACCATTGCAAAGATCAACATACAACATTCAGTGTAAACACTGACTCTCTTAATTTTGACGATCATTTATAAAACCAGGGTTGAATAGTAGACACTGATCACCTAAAAAGCAGGCTAGATTTCTTTGTGGACTACAAACATGCAGCTTTATCAGAATTGGCCAGCTGATGTTAACATGAAATTATTAGTTGACCTTTCTTCTTCCTCACAGCCACAGACAGATATATTGGTTTTAAACAGATTCTTCACACTCTGGTACCTTGGTTCCCGCTTTCCACACCTACAATTGACCGAATAAGATGAAACATAAGGGAACAAATAGTAAAAATTTAAGAGGTGATCATTTTTAGTTTTCTTGAGCCTATTTTAACAAAGACTGGGGGACAACAGCACTTTCCTCATGGTTTTTATTCCCCTCTGCATCAATACACTTGTGTGTGCTCTCTGAAAACCTCTAAGAGAAATAAGTAGTTCACCATTTGTCTTTAAGAATCCTCTATCTCACCTGAGTAGGAGCTGAGAGCATAGCAAAGACAATGCATTTCTTACGAACTTCAAATGAAAAGTACAAACCACTGAAATTTTTCAGGGCAGGAAGTTAGCCCCAAAGCAAATGGGCTGAAGATGTCAGGCTGGAAAAAGTTAATCTACTGGAGTCTCTTCTAAGAACAGTCAAGTCATTTTAAATTCTAATGCAGCATTTCTGTACAGTGCTTCCTCAACCGTAGCTGAACTGAAGAAGTAGGAGGCATTTACAATGGACGCTTTATAAAAGCAGACTCAGAAGTTTGTCTTCCTGGTTGTGTGCTGACCTGAGCTGTTATCCCTCTCTGCCTTCACTGAGAATGTTTTCTGGAATTCTAAGAGTTGTACAGCCCACTGCATGGAGAGGAGATCTCCTGCACCTTGTTGGTGGACTGTTATCTGGTCGTCAAAATTGAGAAAGTTCAATTTGTCTTCAGCGACCATTCCCTACACACACACACACACAGACACACACACACACACACACACACACACGGGTGCACACACATATTCCCTTCTTGGGTTCTTTGACCCCACTTTTAACAAATTTACCTTCATGGGGCCCTCAGGTTGTCCCAAGTCCCTCTTATCACAGACATGGTGAATCAAATAAAATAATTCACATTGCAATATTTGCATCAGATAACATCTGTCTTTCAAAGCATTTTGAGATGTTGAAGGCACACACAAAAGGCACGAAGAGTAGAGCTTTTCTACAAAACATACTCCAGAGACTTCTTAGCTCACAGAGGATAAACCCAAATTCCCGACACGGCCTTCCAGCCGTCCGTGAGACACTTTCCCCACTTCCCGCTGTTCTGGTCCTACCCCTCTCCACTCAGCCACTGCTGCTTCCCTGGTTAGGGCCCAGAACATTATCACACAGTGTTCCCTTTACCTTCAGTACTCTCCTCCTAAATATCTGTTGGACTCCTTCCCCTGATTTCTTCCGCCCTCTCTGAAATGTCTCCTTACCTGAAAGGCCTTTCCTGACGACCCTGAATGCAACAGCTCTCTCTGCCCAACGCCAGGCTCAGTATCTCATATCCCCTTAGCCTGCTTTGTTTTTCTCCACAGCACCAATTACATACAGTATATATTTAGTTGTGTACTTAAATACTGTCTGGTGGTCCTAACTAAAATGTTAGTTCCAGGAAGTCAGGGCTTTTGTCTGTTTTCTTCCTGCTGTATTCCCCAAATCTAGAAAAGAACCTGAGACACAGTAGGTGCTCAATGAATAAGTGTAATGAATGAATGATTTCAGCTTTTTCTGCTCCCACCATCCAGCTCAAGAAAATTATAAATACATATAATCTAAATAAAATAAAAATTATGTATGTGTGTGTGTTACCCATGTAACTCATGTATCCTTCCTGGTTTCACGTACCTTCCTCTCTCCTGGAAGTAACCACTATCTTGAATCTAGTGCTTATCATTTCCATGCATTTCTTTATCTTACATAGACGTGTGTTCTTAAGCAGTACATAACACTAAGTAGCTGTATACTGTACTAAAGCATAGCAAAGCACAACGTGGCATAGTGGAGTATTAAAGTATAACATAATCTGATACAATCATATAAAAAAGAACAGCAGTTCTCAAAATTTGATTCATATCAGAATTACCAGGGCAGCTTTAAAAAAATCCCAGTCCCTCTATGAGTTTTATCTGAAAATCCTTGGGGGTGGGATCTCAGCAGTTTCTTTCAAGCTCCTAGCTGATTCCAATGGCAGCTGGGTTGGAGGACTAGTGGTATTGCCCACAACAGAGTGTAGTGGTCAGGAGTCAAGCTCAGGAGCCAGCCTGCCGGGGGTACAATCCTGCCCCCAAATCTCTCCAGGGTTTCTAAAGTTCGCCACACACCACACTCCACCACCCCAGGTGGAGCAGCCCCCAGAATCCCTTCTCAGAGATACTGACCAGAATCCAAAGCCAGCCCTTCAGCTAACCTCTCTTTGGCATTTTTCTGAAATACTCAACTCTCAGTCATTTTAATATGGTCTTCCATCTAAGTCATTGGCAATCCCCCCCACCAAAAAAAACAAAAGGTCAATTCCTTGCTTCAAAACACTCACTGGTGTCTCTGAATTTGTAAAATCTTTATTGAAATACAATAGATAAATCATCGCTGTATGGCCTGATGAATTTTCACAAACTGAACATGCACAGAACAAGCACCTAGATCAAGAAACAACATCCCCCAGGGCCCCTCTCAGGTCTCCTCCAGGCGCGACCCTCCCAAGAGTAACAACTCACTTGCCATTGAATAATGGATTAATTTCCCCTGTTTTTGAACTTCACACAAATAAAATGATCAAGTATATACTCTTGCACCTGGTTCTTTCATTTGACATAATACATATTCTTAATATCCGTTAGATTAAAAAAAAAGATGTATAAAAAGTAAAACCATGCAGGAAAGAAAGCAAGGCACTAATTATGAATAATGTATCTGATTCACTACCTAGAAAAATTGGAGAAACCATGTAAAAGGTTCAACAGTAATTTATTTCTTAAAAGACAGTTAACCATTTTTTCTGTAAAGAATAGAGAAACTTTTAGATTGCCTATTTTATCAACTCATTCATAGACCTGTCAGTGTGCTTTTGCATAATGTATATTACCTGGAAAACAGCATGTATATAGATTATTTGTAAAGGCAGTGCTAGAAAGGCAGGTGAGGCCAACTTTGCGTGCCCTGTTAGTAGATTATAATTAGTCCATAACCTAAGTTCATGTTTGTTTCATCTGGGGGTGTACGCTTTCAGGGATAAACGTGAACTCACACTGATCATTTTAAGCTAACAAAAATATTAGCCTGAAATACCTCTTGATTCATTTATTCAACACATTTTGAGCACTAGTAACATACTGTTGACCAAATAGAGACTTGGTCCCTCCCCTAATGGATTATACAGTCTAGTGAGAGACAGATATTAATCAAAGAATCATGCAAATAAATTTAAACTTAATGCTAATGTCTGAGTGACGGCAAGCACAGCCCTGTGAGAGTATGTCAAAAGGGTGGACTGACTTGATTGGGAAAGTGAGAGACAGTTTTCCCGAGGAAGTGACAGTGGAGCTGATAATTCAAAAGCAGGATAACAAAAGAATAGTGCTGGAACTTAAAAAGAGCCTTGAAGGTTTGTCAACTACATAAACAGAAATTGAGTGCAACATCTGCAGGTTCTGTTTGCCTACAATATTCTGCATTATTCTCACTAGTTTGACTGCACGCACGCACACACACTTTGCTGTCTAGCTTTTACGCAACCTCAGGTGTCAGATGCAATTTCTCTTTCTTAAGGAAGAAGTTCCTGAATGTTCTCCATGCACCTAAAGTAGGTCAAGGTCCCCAGTTTTATGCTACTGTTCCTCACATCTTCTCTGTAGCATTTGTGTTAGATTTTCCCCCCTTTGTTTGTAAGGAATAACATGAGATTATCTGTGCTTCGCACAGTGCCTTGCACACCATGAATATGCAGCACACAGTAGCTCTTAGTGCATTTAACGTGTACAGGCTCTACAGAAACACTGTAAGCTCTGTGAGGGCAGGAACCATATGTCATGTTTTCTCCAGTAACCCCAGTACTTGGCAGGGTGCTGGCCCGAGT
Source organism: Monodon monoceros (assembly GCF_005190385.1). Classification (NCBI taxonomy): domain Eukaryota; kingdom Metazoa; phylum Chordata; class Mammalia; order Artiodactyla; family Monodontidae; genus Monodon; species Monodon monoceros. The sequence continues at coordinate 76,076,514 of NW_021703780.1, read as the reverse complement.
AGGCCAGCACAGCACAGTGCTAAGTGTAAGAACTGGGGTCAGGCTGTCTGGGTTTGAATTCAGGGCTAGCAGCATGACCTTGTGCAATTTGTTTAAGTTCTCTTGTCTACATGTCTCATCAGAGACTAGACTTCATGATAAAACCTACCTCATAGGTTTGTGAGTGTCAAATGACTTCATGTTTATAAATTGGAAGGAATTATCCTTAGGGATTCAATCACTACTACCATTCCACTCTGCCTCCTTTAATGCTATGCTAATAATATACTGTCAGAATCCAAGAAAATGAGAATTGAAACCTACAACACAGTTCACCCAGGGCCGCCTCATCCTTCCTGGGCCCTCCTCAGCTGAGTTAACTGAGGCTTGGAGTAGACCCGTGAACTCATCAGGACTCCCTTGAAAAGGGCCTGAATTAATAACTCAATGAAGTCTTCAACAGTAGAGTTTCAGTAGAAGCAATGTGTACATACTATTGGAACGAATCTCTCTATGAAGACCCTGGTACATGGGACTTGTGAAGCAAAGAGGAGAACTTATTAGGAAAAAGAGAAACCATAATTCTCTCTGAGGCTAAGAGACCCAATGGATCACCTCTCCCCTTTCAATTTGAGAGCACTTTTAATTAGTTGGAAATTGTATGTTGTGACCATTTCAGTGTAAAAATTCCAACATGGTGAGAAGGGGGTCTGGAAATGTTAGATATTCCTCATAAAGCACTTAACTTATCACACGAGTCACCCAGAACATCAGAGAATTGCTTCGTTAATTTGTGTTTATATTTTTCATTTAATAAACACTTATTGAAAAGATACACATGTTAAGTTTACAGATAGTGGAATTGAGGCTGTCTTTCTCTAGATCTAGAGCTGTGTTATGCCAATGTATACAAAGAACATAGATAAGAAAAATCATAATGCACTGAAGGGATCCAAGGAAATTGGGTATCCCCAGAGGGAAGAAGCTCAGAATAAGAACTATATGGGTCAGATCCTCTGCTAAGCTAAGCCATGTGAATTTATCTTGAAGAAAATGAGAAGCTACTAGGGGATTTTAAAACAGAAGACTGATAGGATGTTATTGCTGTTTTATAGCATATCAGCTAAAACTCTTTTTGTTGAAAGCAAAAGAAAATCCAATCCAAACTGGAAATGTTAAAAAATATTTATTGGTTCATGTCATTGAAAAGCTCAACAGGCTTCAGGTAAGCTTTGATCTAGGTGCTGAAAAAAGTGTTACCAGGACTTCGTTTCTCTCTTTCCATTTCTTAATTCTGATTCCTCATTGCTGGATCTGTTTTGGGCAACCTCACTCCATGTGCTCCCAACATAAACAGCAACACTTTTCAGAATATATGATTCCTTATCTACGTCCAGTGGGAGGGAGAGTGCCTGCTTCTCTAGGAGCTTACAAGAAATGCCTTTAGTTGAACCTCTGCCCTCATTTGGTGCTGTACCCATTTCTTATATAGGCAAGGGGAACAATCCTTCAATTGGCATAGGCCTGGGTCACAAGATCTGCACCTGGAGCTGGAGGTGGACTCAACTAAGATTGGAGCAGTCCCCGAGGAAGTTCAGAATCCTGGCTTAAGGTGCCATTTTTGCTCTTAAGGAAATCAAAAGAGGTTGGCTGCTCTGTGCCCCCTGATGACACCAGGCAAAGGGTGGTGGGTGCCTCTAGATACCTGATGCTGTGGTCAAAGCTTCATCTTTTGATATGACTTATAGGAAACTTTATTTATTTATTTGTTTGTTTATTTGGTAAGAACATTTTTATTCTAAAAAGATACATTTCTGATGTGATGGTTATGTTAATTACCTAAATGGGGAGAATCTTTTTACAATGTATACATATACATACATCAAATCATCACAATGTACACTTTAAATATCTTACAATTTTATGGGTCAGTTATACCTATATGCCTATGGAATTTTTTTTTTTAATAAAGGAGAATTTCAGAAGTAGTAAGTGATATTGTGGCTGGTTAACTAATAGTCCAATAAAGGGAAGAGGGAGAGAAGAAGTGGTACAAAGCAAAGGGAAAATAGGTTGGATGTGGTTTGTCATTTTTACTGGTCAGGAGAAGAAATTCATCAATCTCCCCTCAAAATTGTAGCTATGGGACTTCCCTGGCGGTCCAGTGGTTAAGACTTCGCCTTCCAATGCAGGGGGTGCAGGTTCCATCCCTGGTCGGGGAGCTAAGATCTCACATACCTTGTGGCCAAAAAACCAAAACATAAAACAGAAGCAGTATTGTAGTAAATTCAATAAGACTTTAAAAATTGTCCACATCAAAAAAATCTTTAAAAAAAATTTTTAGCCGTGGCCAAAGGAGACATTTCATCATTATCATCACCTTGATTGGTTGGCCCTTTTCTATTGACAGTAACAATCTCTGTGTTGAGAACTAATGGCGAAATGAACTACCATTCTCAGCTCTTATAGGAAGCATTAAATTTCAACAGGAAAAAAAGAGTCTTTCTGTAAAACAAAACCAGCAAATATCTCCAACTAGGGAAGTTAGGTCTGAGAGAAAACTAGAGAAATTAAAGAGTGAGTTTCAGGCTGTGAATTACGTGTTTTATTTTCTAGTAATGATTTTCGCTGGTTAATTAGAATGATTCTTTATTAAACACTTGCCCCAAGGGATTTGGTAAATCTTTACTGTACTTTTTTATATTCCCAACAAGTAAATTATATTTCCTTGTATTATTTCTACTTTTATGCCCTAACATTTTTCATAACAGATGCTTATAGAAACTGGTAGTTAATAAAACAGATTCTAATGAAATCTTGACAGAACAGTTTCTAGCAGGATCCAAATTCTCTCGGATTGAGAAGTTTAAAAGAAAAAAATAAAGCTGTTTTAAAATAAAGCTATTTCATGAACTTTTTACAGTTCTGATATTATATTTCAGTTTCTGCCCTCATGCAAAGTAAAACAGAGGAATCAAGACACAAGGGCAAAATAAACAGATTGCCCCATATTTTATTGCACCTTGATGTTAAGAACATCTGCTTGATGAAGCTATAAAATTCATATTTAAATCCTGCTAGACTAGAACATTAGCCTGATGAGGACAGGGGTGGTTCTGCTTATTTTCACTTTATCAATGTCTTGCCCATAACAGAAGTTTAAGAAATTTGTTGAGCAAATAAATTTAAGATGAAGAAACTGATTTCTACGGGTTAATTGAATATGCAGGTCTTAAAGCTATGAGAGGATCACAATTATGACATGCGTCTCTTAATTTACCCCAACCCAATGTTCTATTATCTAATTAGAATGATAATAATAAAAAATAACATGCCTGGGCATACTACTGTATCCCCAGCATCATTTCCTTTTCTGCTTTCCCATTAGCTCCCAGTTTTCACTGGAGAGACACAGGATCTTTAAAAATCTGACTCCATTCCCAACTCCAGGAATACATGACCTAAGTAAGGCCAATCAGTGCATTCCACCTTCTAGTTGCAGTGATTGGTTCAGAGAAGGCATGTGACCTAAGCCAATCCAATTAGACCGACTCTCAGAACTTCAACAAGAAATGTTCTTGCATATGCTTTCTTTCTCTAGATAGAACGGAGTGATTGAGTGAGTCCTAGAACTTAGGCAGGGATGTATAGAATAAGGCCTGTGGCTGATGCAGTCAGCCTTGTCATCATGTTGGAAGCCAGTCAGATGAAAATTCAGATTCACCTGGAGGGTATAACTAAGAAAATTAAGGGAAGAAGAACCAGAGTCCGTTGTAAATTTCTAGATCAAGCCACACCTAAAATTTTGACTTATCTTAGAATGTTCTGCCATGTGAAACAACACATTTCACTTTATTGTCTGAGTTGAAGTTTGGAGGGAAAAGGAGTTATGATCAACTCAGTGAAATCTGTAGAGCTCTCGCCATGTGCAGGTATGGTGATAAGCACTTAACATGCAATATTTTATTTAACCTTTACAACATCTATATGAGGTAGTAGTTACATTATCCCATTTTACAGGTGAAGAAACTAAGGCTCCAAGAAAGTTAAATGATGTGCCCAAGATTACAGAGTGGTAAATTCTGGCTCCAGAGCCCACCCAATTAACTACTGTTCTAAAATCCCTAAAAGCACATTGCCTCCTTTCAGACCCTCCTTCCTACTTAGGGCCTTTTAATTTCTATTTCTCCCTGCTTAATTAAGAAGTTTGTTCTTGTCATTTATGTCTCAAGTCAGTTAACAACTCTGAAGTGGCCTCGCCTGACCACCTAATCTAAAGTAGCTCCCTCCCAGGAACTCTGTATCCCATCATCCTGTTTCTTTCCTTTAGTATATTCTTCTCATTCTGTGTTTATTCCCCACTAGAATGTAAACTCCATGAAGGTAGAAATCTTGAAACTTGTTCACTCCTGTATTTTCAGTGCCTTGTCTAGAGCTTGGCATGGGGCTGGCACTCAATACATGTTTAATATTTTTGAATGAATAAATATCTCAATTAATTTAAAATGATTATGATTATTTAGATAATAATTTCACTCCCATTAACATATGTTAATGAAATAAAGCAGGGATGAAGAGAAATAGAGAGAAAGAGAGATACTTTAGAGCCCTTGGAGACCGTGATCGTTGGTGGATATGTTTTGCTGTGGCACTTAAGCAGCTTGATGAGTCAGCCAGTCTGCATTCATCTGTGAATAGCCAAGTTATCGTTTTAAATGTCCTCTGTATCCAGTCATATGCCTTGCTGCCCAAACAGCTATTTAAGGGAAGAGGGGAAGGAGTTGACTCCAGGCTCTGTGTGATTCATGGGCACAAGGAGACTGATGGGAAGGAAAATGGAATGAAAATGAGAGCTGAACAAGATCAGCTCTTGCCCAGGTCTGTGTAAACTCTGAGGACCTCTGTTTAGCATGCTCCTTCCTCAAACCCACTTCTGCCAGAGCACTCTCAGAAAATCTTCCAGCCTACAGCTGTGCCCTGCAACACATCCCCTAAGCCCACCCAACTTCAGAACCTCTGTGATGGACAGTTCCATGCATATGCCCAATATCCCACCTTAAGCACACACGCCTGGGGAAGTCTATCCACTTTTCTGCCTCAGAAGGAGAAATGGCCCCAAAATGTGGGGTAATTTGTGTCTGAGGCATAATCGTCAACCAGTGGAGGGTGAAAGTCAGAAGGGCCCCAGTCTCCCATTTTTTGATTGACAATTTGTGCAAATTTTCCTCAGAGGGTCCTCAGAGGAATTGAGCTCTAGTTGCCAACAGTGTGAAGCAGCTTACTAATGTAAACTCTACTGACTTTTCCCCTCCCTGTATCACTCTTTCTTTTTCACTGTGCTTTCTGGTGTCTCCTCCCAAATAAACTACTTGTTTCCAAGTCCTTGCCACAGGATTTGATTTTAGGGAAGATGTTGAACATATTACAAAAAAATTCTCCCAGATGTGTGTGAATGCAAACAGGAGACCACGCTGGTGGAAAAATTACAAAAAGCAAAAAGGCACCTCTTCCTTTGGGCCGACATAGACCCTCCCCGCCATAAGCGTAGCTTGTATTTTAGCCCACCTGGTCTGTCTCCCAGATGATTTTGTGCAGCCCCAAAATGCACAACGGCACATGGCCTTCCTATCCTAGTCCCTTTCTGTATCTCTTCAGATGTAGCAAAAACATTTCTGAGGTTTATCAACTTCTATCAAATTCCAAAGTGGCCATATGCCCCCCAATCCAATTTTTCCCATAGTAAATCTACCATGTGTGAATGTGTATATTTAAACCTCTTCTTATAGACAACAATAACGATTACAGTGAAGGTTACATGTGTTTAGGTTTTGTTAACAAATTGCTATGCATTACCTCACAAGTTCACCACGTGTGGATATTATTCCCATCGTACAGATGAGAATATTGAGACTCAGAGAGAATAACTAACTTGCCCAAAACAAAAACTAGCTAGTAATCTAGGATATGATTAACCCAATATTTTAACCCGGTCTTATGATTCCAAATCTTAAAACCTGTCCCCCAGCCCAGGCAGCCTCAACAAGCAGCTCATGAGACAACCAGATATTTTTACAACTTGACTATCGTTTTTCTTACTCGACTGAGTTCTATAAATTTCCTGCTGATGTGCAAAGTAATTTTGAAGGGCAAGGATCTGGCATGTAAAACTCAGTATATATTTTTTCACTGAATGGATGAATTATTGAAAGGATGATTAAGGGGAGAATGGAAATACTCCCTTATTGATTCCCTAATATTGCAAATTAAAACCCAAATGATTAATTTATGACAACTACCGTTTACCAAGAGACCCAAAAATGTAAAAAAACAGTATCCATTCTTTTTTTCTTTAACATATCTGGATACTTGTATGGGTATAACAATCACTTTGCTGTATACCTGTAACTAACACAACATTGTTAATCAACGATACTCCAATATAAAATAAAAATTAAAAAAAAAAGGTTCCAGACCAGAACTGGAATCTTTCCACTTATTAACATTGTGGTTTTGAGCAGCTTACCTCACAGGGTTGCACTGAGAATTAAATGAGGTAATATTTTCCCCAATGTCTAGGGCAATTTTGGGAACATAGTAGACTCTCAACAAAGAGATGTTTTAATTACTATATATTAAGTGTCTGCTCTATGCCGGTCACTGTGCAAGCCACAGGAAGGAACTAGTAGAAGACAGTCCCTGCCCTCAATGAGCCCACAGTCTGTGCTGTGTAAATTTGAAATGCTTTTGAGTTTGGAATGTCCCCTGACCATGTGTTACAGTAAACATGCCCCTCATCGCCTTGTCACTCTCCTGTGAGTTCCAGGGAAATCACTCAGCTACTGTTTTGTTCAGGGTTGTGTATGAATCATGGTTTGTGCTAGGTTCCTCCGTCCCTTTCCCATTTTGGATCAGTCTGTATTTATCAAAGCCAACTGACTCAGGTAAGACCTGGAGCACGGAATCAGACAGCTAGAGAATTTCCCACACTTCCCAGCTGTGGATTCTCAGAAGAGGAGTAAATAGGCTAAGAGGTCCTGAGTTTTAACTAGTTCCTGTCCTGTGGCTAATGAAGACAGAGAGTATGATTTTCAGTTCATGAGCTTAGCTGCGCAAAAGAGAGAGAGGGAGAGAGAGAGAGAGATACCGCAAAACAAACAAAACAAAACAAAATCCCTCTTTTCTTTATCTTCCTTCAATTCACTTGCTTCTAATTCAGAGTCCACACCTCCTGGCTAACTGGTAGAGAACGAGCTATTAGAGAGTTTCCTTCCTAGACATGATGGACATACTAGAGGCTGTGTAGCATCACAACCTCAGGAAAGCTCCTCTGATCACGAACTTTAACCTGTCCTAGTTAGTACTGAAAGTCCATGGTGCCTGCAGCCCACACCATCCCCCCAGTTCTGATGGCACCAGTTCCTCAAGGCCACGCCTAGGGTCTTTGGGAAGGCTGGGGCTGCTGGGGTCTCCAACGACCCCAAGCACTCATTCCTCTTGGCAGTCAGGACATCTTCCAAGGCCGCTTCCAGGGACAGCTCAAATCTCTACTGCTTAGGGCAGGCGCGCGCGCACGCGCACACACACACACACACACACACACACACACACACAGCTCTGTCTCAAAAAATCTGTTTTTTAATCCAAAGTAAACATTTTCTTCCTTTCTACTCCCGTTTCCCATAGAGGCTCCTCTCCCTCTTCTCTCCCTGCCAGAAAGAGATCTAGTATCATCTACTAAGTGGACATAGACTTTTGAGATCCAGAGTCCAAAAGGGAACTGTCCCTCTCCTTTCTTTTTTGCTGCTAGTGCTCCCAGAGGCAAGAGAGCAAGCCTTGTTACCTACTTGAGTGAGGGAAGGGAAAAGAAAAATGTATGGGAAAACCATGCAAATTAACATGTCTGTAGATGATTCTACCACAGCTCTATGCTACTTGGGTTTCAATGCAGCAAGCAGGGTAGTCACGTAGGGTTTTGACGACCTAAATGTTTGATATTATATAATCAAAGGAGGAGAACCATCTTATAATAGCATGTGTTTATAGATAATTAGAAGTTAGACATAAAAGGAAATTGCTGCTACAATGTTTGTATTTGAGAAGAATTGATTATGATGAGGTGTGAGAAAGGCTAGCCTGCAAGAAAGTATCACAAACCATCCAAGGCCTTTCCCTAGAGAGTCCGACTTGGCATCCAACAGCACACAAGAGGAAAAGATGGAGGAAAAGATACAGTTGCAATAGCCATCCCTCACTGGGCATTTACCATATGCCAGTAACTCTATAATATTATCATATTTAAACTTCACAAGAAGGCAAAATGTGAGCTCCATGTGGGAAAGGATTTTGTTTCTTTCACTGTTACACCCCACAGCCATAAACAGTGCCTGGCACATTATAGGTGTTCCTTATGTATTTGTTAACAGAATGAATAGATTGAATTATCTCCATTTTATAGATTAAAAACAGATTTGGGGGGGGTGGTGATTACATAGTAAAAAAAAAAAATAGAATTTGGACCTAGATCAGTTTAGCACCAAAGATCCTACTCTTTCTAACCTAAACCCTGGGAATTGACCAAGAAAAATAATTCAAATTATGAAAATCAGAAATGCAAGAGGAGACATCTTTATAGAAGTAAAAAGAATTGTAAAGAAATAGTATTAAAAAAAACAAATCAGATAACCTAAGTGAAATGGACAAATTCCTAGAAAGATACAAACTACTGAAAAAGACTCACTCAAAAAGAAATGGAAAATTTGAATAGACACATAACAAGAGATTGAGTTAGTAACTGTAAAACTTCCTCAAAAAAGAAGCCCAGGCCAAGATGGCTTTACTGCTGGATTCTTCAAAAAATTTAAAAAAGAACCAATAACAATTCATCACAAATGCTTCCAAAAAATGGAAGAGGAGGAAACACTTTCCACCTGGTACAACCAGTGATATGAGACTATGTACCTAACTCCATAGTACCCACAATAGTTATTAACACAATCTCCCAGCTACTCCAAATTCCAGGAAAACGAAAACTGAACTGAGTGTTTATGATCTGGATTATAGAGGATGCGGTGTCTCAACACAGAACATCCACTCAGACCCTTCATGACAGCCCAAGAGGGTGTAACTAAGACTGTAGAAATCGGAATATCAGGACTCGGATGGCAAGCGTGGCAGATTTTAGGTACCTGTTTGCCCCGTATCACAGGTGGTCTACTGTGGTGTGTAATAAAGCGACCCCCCCAATGGGTCTGTAATATAACCCTACAGCACCAAATAATGGTGCAGGCACAGCAGGCTCCAAAGGAACTAAAGGGCTGTGGAGCATGAGAATCACATCCAAATTTAAATCATGCAACCCTGCTGGTTCAAGGTAGAGAATCTTAAAAGCCTGCGTTGCGGGGAGGAGATAGCCTGAGAGTGTTCAACATGAGGGCCCCTGCTGCACCCCCCAGCTCTCCCTTCAGTGAAGGACTCATTGCCCCAGCTGCCAGGAGGGGGGGTCAGCACACAGCCTTCAGCTGTCAGTCCCTTCAAAGATGGCCTTGGCTATAGGGGTCACCTCCTTTTTCTGGGGTAGCCCATATCCAAAGGCCAATATAAAAAGAGATGGCCTGGAGGATAACAACCTGGCCACCTTAGCCCTACTTGAGACACCTCATTAGGGCCTTTCTGGCCCTGGAGCTCCTTGGACATTTTGTGGAAGCTGTTGCTGGGCCTGCTTTGCGGCTCAGTTTCTCTCTCTGCTTAATCCTGCTTTATTCCTCTCCCTTCCACAAGTGTTGATCACAAGGTTGCTCCTTAGATAAACCTCCTGCACGATGACTTCTGTCTCAACAACTACTTCCTGAGAACCCAATGCTTGACACTCCTTTAAAATTCTTGTCCCTGACACAGTCCCTGATCACTTTTGTATCATTTTTTGGTATCATCTGTTGACGGTCATCTTTAATGTCTAACAAAACTCCCGGGATGGCATTTTCCCTGGGGGTGGGGGGAGAAATTTGCTTGACTCGGAGAAGTGTGAGGCATTAGAACTTCAATTTATTTGTTTCATTAGCTTGTTAGCTTCTCTTTCTTATACCTAGAGCATTGGAGGGGAGGAAAAAGCTTTCCACAACCTTCTGAGAGTTCCTAGGTGGGTTGGAAAATTAAACTGACAAAGACAGATTGATGGGAGAAATGCAGACACGTTTCTTTTATATAAGTTTTACATGGACATGGGAGCCTTCAAAATGAAATGAAGACCTGAAGAAACAGTTCAACCTGAGATCTTTCTGCTAGGTTTTATGAAGAGTGGACCATCGTGGAGAAATATGATAGGTCAGAGAGTAAGAAGTAAGTGGAGTAACCTGGGCGAAACTTAGCAAGACCTGTTCTGATTCTTCTCGGCATCCCTTTGTCTAAGGAGATAAGGATGCTCATTTCCTTCGGGGGTAGGGGGGCATCCCTCACGGAAGTGTTTTATAACCTACTTCAGGAGGGGGAAGGTCAGAGTGACCTTCCTACTGCTGCCATTTTCTCAAACTCCTTCATCGTATAATATTCCATAGGCCAAGGTACCATATTTGGGGGTGGCATGTCCAGAACCCCATCAACATCAAGGTAACTTTATTCTTTCTCTTCAGAATCTTTATAGAATGAAGCATTCTCTGTCATTCACTTTCCCACAAGTGATTAAATTCACTTAAGCAGTTTTAACCCTGTTCTTCCCCTCCCCCAGCCCCCAGTTTGGTTTTTATGTCTAGATTCATCCAGAATACAACAGTTAACGGTTAATAAGCACCTAGTTCGTGCACACTGCAGGAATGGGAAGTAGAAACAGCTAAGCCATCCAGAGGCTCTCAGTGCTTTGTGTCTACCACGTGGGCCTCACCACTCAGTCCCTCTGCCTGGTTCCAGTGGACAGTCGTGGCCTCTCTTTAGTCAGAAATACCTAAAATTAACAGACACCCCTATGGGAGCCCTGGACCAATGACTGAGTGATGGTAGTTGGTGTATAAAGTCACCAGTACCCACAGCTCTCAGTGGGATCCTTCTGAGGCACATTTTCTTTTCTTTTCTTTTTATTTTGTGAATATTTTTTAACATCTTTATTGGAGTATAATTGCTTTACAATGGTAAAGCATTTAGTTTCTGCTTTACAAT
>NW_021703780.1:76000078-76065290 GCF_005190385.1 Monodon monoceros | reverse complement strand
TGTTCCCATATCTCTTCCCTCTTGCGTCTCCCTCCCTCCCACCCTCCGTATCCCACCCCTCCAGGCGGTCACAGAGCACCGAGCTGATCTCCCTGTGCTATGTGGCTGCTTCCCACTAGCTATCTACCTTACGTTTGGTAGTGTATATATGTCTATGTAAGGCACATTTTCTACACCATTCCTCAGAGTTCCACAGCAGGACTCAACTCCAGGAGCTCTCTAGTGGTAGCTAGATGCTACCTACGTCATGACAACACAAGATGTCACTTCCTTCTCTTCCCTCTCTTGTTTCCTCGCTGCTCTACTGATTTCCTCACCCCCTAATAAACTACTGACACTCGAATCTTTGCTTCGAGGTCTGTGTCTTAGGAAACAAAATTAAGGCATGTGTCATTCCCGAACATGAAGAATTTATAATCTGTTAAATACTCAATTGACACACAACATAATATAAACATGCATGCAGATTTTCAGTGTTCATCCAGGCTTTCTTTGAAATCAAATAAATAACAAATTAAAATTTCAGCTTAGCTCTTAGCTGTCTGTGGCTCCCACAGGGGGTTGTTAGCTAATCCCATCAAAGGCTGTCCTTCTTGCTGAGAGGGCATAGCCCTCCTCCTGTTTCCTCCACCCTTTCCCAGCAGGGGCCATGCCACCATTAGCACCTCATTGATGGCAAATTCAGCAACTAGAGAAACAGAGAAAGGCTCCTTCTGGGAACCAAGGACACTGTTGCTGCTTTGGTCTCAGAATCAAAGAGAGGTTTCCATGTCAGAAGCTATGATTGAAATGATAAACCTTTCTTTGAAAGTTTAAGAAAAAGTCACTTTCAGGGCCAGTTCTTTCTGAATAGCCTGGAAGGAAACACACACACACACACACACACACACACACACACACACACAGAGAGAGAGAGTAAGGAAGATGTTCATTGTCCAGAAATCTGGAGAGTAAGAAAAATAATAAAAATAATACAATAATAGTTAACCTTTTCTGAGTATTTACAATGTACCTGTTGCTCTCCTTACGTCAACCCTAAGCGTTAGGCATTTTTATCCCCATTTTATAGATGAGAAAACTGAGCCTTAGAGAATGTAGTCACTTGCTCACATATTGAGGAAGAAAATAAATATAAGCTTCTTGGAAATAGGGACTGTATCTTGTTCATGACTATATCCTTTTAGCACATTGTTTAGTGCCTAATTAAACAGATAATTTAATAATTTCCTGAGGACCAAGTATTCAGTATCAGAGGAATCATATAGGGTGGTGGCAGCAAAATTTTTCTGTAAAAGGCCAGAGAGTAAATATTTCAGGCTTTGCAGGCCATAGGTCTCTGTTATAGCTACTTGGCTCTGCCATTGCAGTGGGAAAGCAGCCATAGACAACACATAAGCAAATGGGCATGTCTGTGCTTCAATAAAAGTTTACCAAACTGGTAGAGGGCCGGATTTGGCCCACTGGCTATAGTTTGCTGACTGCTCATCCAGGACCTTGTTCCTCAAAAGTAGTGTCTGTGGACCGGCAGCATAGGCATCACCTGGGCCAGAAATGCAGTGTGAGCCCCAGCCCAGACCTGCTAAATTAGAATCTAAATTCTAAAATTAGTAAGAGCCTCAGGGATTCATATGCTCAGTAACATTTGAGAAGCACCACTTTAAGAGACTTGCATAGTGTTGACTATCAACCAGAATAATTATATGAATTTTCAAATAAACTTTTATTTCCATTCAACATTGCCTGAGTGTAATTACAGCAGAAATTTGCTTGGTTTGATGTGACCAGGTCCACACTGTTTATTCTTCCTGATGAGTGGAGAGAGGAATGTGAAAAGCTGAGGAGGATACGTTTTAAGGACTACAAAATTGGAACAGTTCACCAAATCTGGACGGTCTAATTCAGTGCAATTCACAAGTCATCACACCATTCCACAAAACCAAGAAGCCCCCCACGCCTTCTTTTCCTTTCCTCCCACAAAATGGAAACAGCTTTTACTGAACTGGACCAGTCAGCTCTGAATCTGATTGCTCAAAAGCATGTACAAATAATTTAGGTGTCTTTGCCGTCACAGGTCATTAAGTGCCCACAAAGTGCACAGCTGTTCCCATAAAGGTCACTCTCAGAGCCTTGAAAAAAACAGAATGCCTCTCTCCAAGGACTGAAATGCCTACTCGTTAAACTTACTGATCATTTTATGTTCTGTCAAAGATGAATCCATAGTAGAAAAGACAAAGGAGGGAGAGTGTGGGCTTGAGAGTACTGTCCTAGTGCAAAAACAATTGGCAAACTCTTCCGTCTCTTAGCAACCACATGAGCCTGAGTGAGGCACTTCGGTCCTCAGGACCAGTGTTCTCCAGTGGAAAACAGGCATTCAGATCACCAGATTCTATTTTCTCAGTACCTGTAAACATTTTACTGGCTTGTAACTTCTGACCCAGCAGTTATACTACTAGGAATATGTTCTATAAAATGTTCATATAAGTATGCAAAGGTTTATGCTGACGTATATTCATCCAGTGTTATTTTTTAATAGTAAGTTTGGAAGCAATCTAAATGTTTAGCACTATGTGGGAAGTATTCAGTAAATGTTCAAAAAATTGTGGGAGAGTTAACTATGTTATAATATGCAACAGTTTAAAGAGAAGTGGATCCATTTGCACTGACGTGAGAATATAACTGTGCTTCACTATTAATTGAAAAAATAAAATGCAAAACATTGCCATATTTCATTGATTTTAAAATGTGCAATTTTCACATTTTCACATCATTATGTCTTATAACGGATGGTGTCTTACAGTTGCTACTGGCCAGGCAACAGTCTTGATGGTGTTATATACAATAACGACAGATTGTATAATCAGTGACATCTTAGATTTAATACAGTATGCAAAAAGAACGGCATACATATGTGAGTGGATGTGTTCATATATGTTTCCTTTACACTATGTATATATATATATATTTACAGTGAAAAATGCCTAGAAATATGCATACCAAATGAACAGCAATCACTTTGAAGGAGGAGAATTAAGCATATAGGGCTGGGAGTGAGTTGAGAGAGGTAGATTTGCTTTTCAGATTTTATACTTTTTACATTTTTTGCATTGTATTGACAGTGAACACATTTTACTTTTCAAATCACAAAAAAAGTATGATAGGGGCTTCCCTGGTGGTGCAGTGGTTGAGAGTCCGCCTGCCGATGCAGGAGACACGGGTTTGTGCCCCGGTCCGGGAAGATCCCACATGCCACGGAGCAGCTGGGCCCGTGAGCCATGGCCGCTGAGCCTGCGCGTCCGGAGCCTGTGCTCCGCAACGGGAGAGGCCACAGTGGTGAGAGGCCCGCGTACCACACACACACACACACAAAGTATGATAATAATAATGTCTTCATTCTTATTTCACAATACTGGAGCGACGAATGTTATCATACCAAAGTAATTGCTGTAGAGCTCTGTGGCCATTCTGTTTTCCTTTCTCTTCTACAGAGACCAGGCATAAGAGACAGAAATTGAAGACATTAAGTACAGCCACCTCTTTTATTTTGCCTCGAGTGCAACATTTATTCTGTGCAAAAATGAGAGGGGATGGCCCATGGCAACAGGAGAAGACAACCTTTGGCTCACTGGGATGTCACTTCCGATCTCGAATGTGTCATGAGGCATTCATTCATGAGGCAAATCATCAAGGAAATGTCAAAACATCAGGAAATGGTGAGTAAATAGACTCAGATGCTTTGGTGCAAACTTGCTGAGAGCAGAGGCTGTGGTTTCCATATGCCTCTATAGACTCCAGTGGTAGAAGTCCTCATGAATATTAACCACTTATACATTTCAGGGTCAATGATGGTGGCACAGCCAAGCATGCCAGGCCAACTGGTGAAGAAGGGCCTGGACTTTAGGTGGGAAGGACTGAAGGGAGGACAGTGCAGTTTGACAGTTCGAAGGCTTTCTCTGGGAGCCAGAGAAACAATGCCCAAAGCAGAGCAATTTTCTCAAAGAGGGACGTTCCATCACTTATGATAAAACTTAGGTCGGTGCTTTGCAAACTGTGTAGCATCCTGTTCCTTCCTATTGTGTAGGTAGGGGTGTACATCTCAGGACAGGGTCTATATGTTTAGCTACCTGGGACCTTGTGCTTCACTGTAACCAGGGCCAAGCCCACTATAACAGGCACCAGGCAAATTTTCTTTCTTCAGCAAAATTAACAGAGCAAACTTGCCTCTTTAAAAGTATGGGACTATTTCAAGTTTGCGCTTGAGAATCTGCAGGGTGAGTTAACCTCAAGTGATCTATAGACAGAGAAGTCCAAATGGAAACCTGGAGCCAAAAGACATGAGCAAAAAGTGGGTGCAGTTAATGAAACAAGACTGATGTGCATTGATAATTGCTGAAGCTAGGTGATGGGTGTATAGAGACTTTTTGCTCTACTTTTATATATGTTTGATTTTTCCATAATTAAAAGTTAAATAAAGGAAAAATAACTGCGGGCCTCCTGAACAGGAGTGCTGAATTTGTGTATCAGCAGGGGGGGCTAATATGTCAGCCACATTCCTCTCATTATATTCTCAATTTCCTTACCTGAAAAAATGGAGGTAATATCAACTCACTGGGTTGTGACAGTTAAAGGAAGAAATGAATGTAAAATTCTCAGCACTGAGTCAGAAAGTGTGCTACCATTATTAAAATAAAATACGATAAAAATACATTTAAAATACCAGTGATTGACAATGACTGTATTTTAATGATGGAAACATTTTTACTTGCTTTCTTTTATTTTCCCCATTTTCTATGTTGAGCATGTATAGAATTACAATTAGGAGCAAGTGAAATAATATGTTCTTGAAATTAATGTTGGTTCACCTCTTCCCATACACAAAGGCATCTGAAAAACTTGGACTACAAAACAGTCAAGAACGTTCCTAATATTGTAATTTCAATTCCTCCCTGTCTGAAGTTTAAAGGCTTTTTCAAAAATAACTTTGGTTTAAAACTCCTTAAAGAACAATGAAAAAAAAAACCCTGAATTATAACATACCCACCTCTTTCTACCTATTGGTTCCAAAAGGCATTTAAGTTAGCTGCTGGCTATTCCTGTGTAAAACTAGTTCGTGATTTTACTTGACAAGTGATGGGTTACATAGCTCACCCTGCAGTTCCCCAGGGAAAAACATGAACTATTCTACTACTGTCAAAGAAGCCAGATTGCTGTTGGGTTTTTTGTCTAAAACGTATGTACCATATGCCTGTTGCTTCCGCTTTTATTTGGAACATAAAATAAATAGAAGACTGACTTCCAGGAGTTATCCATGTTGCTGCTGTTATGAAATGGTCTTATACACTGTATCGGTTATCAGTGTGCCATGGTGATGCTACATAACTAGGCGAAATTGACATAGCAACATCACTTCCCTGAGAGTAGTAGAATATTTCATGTTTTCCCCTGGGGTAACTGCAAGGTCAGTTACTGTAACCCTCAACCTATCTATAGACAGAGAAAATTCAGATGGAAACTCAGCAGCCTACAATAATAAGCATTGATTTAACTCCTGAGTCTGCAGGGTACCGTCGATCAGGCTGGGCTTGGCTGATCTGAGTTGGACTCAATCTCATTCACATGTCTAAGGTCAGCTGACTGTGGGCTACTTCAGGGTAGCCTTGGCTGAAACAAAGGGGCCAGGGGCTCTGCTCTGCTCCAAATGATTTTTGTCCTCCAGGCTATCCTAGGCATGGTCTCCGGATGGGAGAAGAGCAAGCACAAGCAAAAATGCCCAAGCGCTTTTTATTCCCTCATCAATTTTTTCAAAATACGTCTTATATTTTCCCCTTTTTTTTTTCAAGTGCCTTTTTAGGCATCTGTTGTGTCCCGTCTGCTAACATCCCCATGGCTAAAGCAAGTAACTAAGACAGCCCAGGCTCAAGGGTGAGGAAGCAGATTCTGCCTCTTTGGTGAAAGGAATTGCAGTCAAGTGGCAAAAGTTGAGGCTACAAGAGAGGATTAAAAAAATTGAGGCCAATAACGCAATCAACGTGCCATATAAAATTACATAATAAGAACTAGCATTTCTCTGTGATGTTGTGTGTTTGGCAAAATATTGTTATGCATCTTCTAATATCTAAGTACATCCCTAAGGACTGAAGAGGGTTAATTCTTTTAGGAAGGCACTATAAGTTGTTTCAATGCTGAAATTTATTTTTACTTCTAGCATCTTATCCTTTGGTTTGCACATATATGCTATGATAGTTTGAAGTTAAATTTTAGAGGTCAGTGAGTAAAATTGCGTCTTTGTTTTTGGCACATGCAGTTTGTGGTTGCCTGATACACATGCAGTTTGTGGTTGCCTGATAAACACCCATTCACCTTTCAAAACCCACTTATTACATCACCTCCTCTAGGAAGCCTCTCTGGTCCCTCCAGATAAAATTAATCATGCCCTCCTCTAATCTATCTTTGTGCCTGTGCTTGAGCCCGCTTTCACCCTTATCTATTGGTTTGAGCTGTGATCTCTCTCTCTACGAGCCTGAGCCCATTGAGGGTCACAGGTTTTTGGATCAGGCTACCAGAGTTCAAAAACCTGGGCTACCATTTTTTACATGTGGGACCTTGGACAGTTTGGACAACTTATACAACTGGGGCTAGCGTGCCTCCTTTTTATCATCTGTACGATGGGAATAATAATTGTACTTGCTTAAAAGTGATATTGAAAGAATTAAATGAGTATTAAACATTTAGTAAAATATCTGACATGGGCTACTAAATAATATTAGCTGTTATTAATTATAGTCTTCTTATCCTTAGTGCTATTTAGTTGATTTTATACCACCTTGGGAGTAAAGTTACAACACTGGGTCTCGACTGGCAAAGTACCCCTAGATCCTTTTTGTTTCGTTTTTTAAATATTTATTTATTTATTCGGCTGCATCAGGTCTTAGTTGGGGCATGCGGGATCTTCGCTGTGGCATGCATGTGGGATCTAGTTCCCAGACCAGGGATCGAACCCAGGCCCCCTGCATTGGGAGCACGGAGTCTTAGCCACTGGACCACCAGGAAAGTACCCCCTAGATCCTTGAATCCTAAAAGGGTCTTTACAATTCTACTGTTCGATCGAAAGTACAAATGATATTGTAATCAGCACCTGAAGGAGAAGGGGGCAGAAAATTAATAGCTGGGCCAAGGAACAAGCCTCTCAAGCCCACCTGGTTCTGACCCCGGTAGGTCATTCCATGAAGATAAAGAAAATAAAATACAGGAGGATCAAAATATACTCAATTAATATTCATCTTTATAGATCTCATTTCTAGATATTGTTTTTCTGTTCCTCTGAGCAGAAGTTTCTCTTCAGTCATTTCAATAAGCTCTGTTTGCCAAAAACCAAGTAATAAGATGAGGTAGGGACAGTGGGAAATCAAATGAAATGGCATAACCCATCCCTGAGGCTAGAAGAAGCAAGGAAACAGAATTACAAAAGCCACCCCTAAGTCCAGAATTTGAATGTCACATTTACTTTGAGATGTCTCATCTTCAAAATGGGTGAGCTGAGGATTAGAGGAATGGAACAGATGGCATCTTGATAAATTAATACTCTGGAAATGAGGGAGGAGACACATTGTCTACAAAATTCAGAAAGCATGAATAAAGCATATGGTATATTTTGATGCATCTGAAGATTAATTTAAATGTTTATGTCATTGTCATTGTTATAGCATATTTGGGGGGAAAATGAATCTTAACAAATGGAAAAATACACTTTAGCATTTATTCACTGTGTCATAATCCTACCAAATAGTAAATTGAAAAGATGTACTTGGTATATAAATTAAAAACATGCTATTGCTTGTCAAAGAAAGCAACTTTGTAGAATCATGTAATTGGGATTTTCAGTAGGTAAAATGTATACATAATAAAAGTAAAAAACACAAATAGTACAAAAGGATCTACAGTGAAAACTGTCTCCCTCCTAACTCTAATTCTCCATTCTTCAAGGAAAACACTATTACCAGTTTCTTCCTTTCTTTTCTTATATATGCTTATATATTCTAAAAACTGTATTACTGCTTGAGAGAATTAAAGCTTTTTTTAAATTTATACCTTCCTTTTGCATACATTAAAAAAACCCTAAAACTAAAGCCATGTAGCTTAGAGAATTTACATGCCCAATTTACATTTGGGCCAGTTGTATAGTGAATCAGTTAGGATTAGTTTGGTTTCAAGTAACCAAAAGAAAGCTGTTAGACACACAGACGCAGAAAACAAACTTAATGGTTAGCAAAGAGGAAAGGTAGGGGGAACGGAAAAATTGGGAGTTGGGATTGACATACACACACTGTTTCCTACAATACTGACTTGAATTCAATAGTACAATAATTCAGATTTTGGTCACTTTCCAACTGCTTTCAGAATCATTCCCAGCAAACACATGGTGATAGCTTTATATTTTTCTCCCTTTCAGGAAATCCATTATTGGAATGCTTCTTAGCCACTAAAACTAGCAATTAAATTTTTCCATCACCCAGATAGCATAAACATACACACTAAAGCCTATCAGAAATAAAAAAGATGAAAGGATACAGATGACTTTTATCAAATTTGGGAAATAACAGGTGAGACTCAGAAGAAGTAAACCGGTAGGTAATACAAGGCAAAATGTCTCTTCCTTAAGTGTACATTTCAAGTGACATTTAAGACTGCTATTTACAATCAAAAAGCAATTCACTAACGTTGAAAATGTATTGCTTTTAACCTCAACACTGCAGCAGATTCAGGCAGGAATAGAGATCACCTAGTCTAGTGATCTGGATGTGTGACAGAGCAGGCCACTGGGAAGAGGATTAACTCAGGTGCTAGCTTAAAGTGCAAATTGCTGGGCATGACCAAGAGCTAATGAGCTAACGATATGCAGGTGGGATCTGAGAGCCCAAATATTAATTAGCTCAACTGGTGATGCTTATGAAGGCTACACTTGAACAAATGTTGATAATCTAACTCCGTTTTATAAACAGGACCGTAGAAGCGCAGAAAGGGGAAATGACTTGTCGGGAAATGGCAGAGCTGGGGCTATACCCATGTGTCTTGATTGCCCTACTCTTAACCTCATCTCTTGCTTTCTACCCTTCTGTACATCCATTTCCACAGGGTCACTGAGAATGAATCTGGCTGACCAGACTGTCCAAGCTGGTGTGACATTCTATTAGAAAGATATCCGGTGGGGAAATTACCATATCAGTGGGCTTTAACTGTCCCTGAGAGGATTCATTTTCCTGACTGTACAAAGCATCCATCTGGTTTAATGATGAGTTAGTTGGTTCTTAAACAAAAGGGTTCAAGACAAGGAATGGTATTTCTCTTGGTCAAAAAGCCATATATTTCAAAGATACAAGATGGGACTCATTCAAATTCAGGGTACACTGTACCTGAAATGGGTCCAACTCATGGTACGGTTGATTCCTTTTGTGTTCTCTACAATAAAAGTGAAGAGAGACTGAGAAAACTTAAGTTAAAGCCTAG
This sequence comes from Monodon monoceros, assembly GCF_005190385.1. Lineage (NCBI taxonomy): Eukaryota > Metazoa > Chordata > Mammalia > Artiodactyla > Monodontidae > Monodon > Monodon monoceros. The sequence goes on along the minus strand of NW_021703780.1, from coordinate 76,055,789 downwards.
ATTATATTTTTCCTGGCTACCTTAGGCCTATTTCACCATACATAAAACTGTACCTGGACAATTTATTTGACCTGACATTTCAAACTGGAATTAAGCATCCTCCACAATCTTTTAATTGTGGAGGATGAGATTTTCTCTTCCCTCCCTCTACTGTGACTGATTCAACTTTGTATCCTCTGCATCCAGCATAACGCCTAGTACATAATATCATGGCATTACATGGAGGTATGTGTCACAGTTCTAAAGAGAAAGGACCACTGGTGCACTGGTGTTTAACAACTGGTTCCCTGGGAGAAAAAAGTCCCCCTGATTTGTAGCTTTTGCTTATTTCCCTGGTGTAAACAGCCAACCATCGCCAATTTTAATCTACCTATGTAATGTCATTGAATGCAGAGTTGCAAAAAGATATGCCATAACACACCATTGCACAGTATTTCCACGGTAGAGATTTAATATACAAAAATGACTTCAAGAGCAGGGATAAAGTAAAATGTACTAAAATAATTAGGAAGTGATGAGTTAGAGTTTTTATTACCTTTGTTTTATTGCAATTTATTTAGTTAAAAGTTTGTGTAATTTAATTTTTAGTAATGGTTGCATTTAGCAACGGGTGCTCAACATTGCTGAATATTTAACAGTTGGCTCTTATGAACCGATAGGATTTGACTTCAGTTGCCACTGGAAAAGGCTCTTGGATTCAAAAGATTAGGGTTTGTGTCCTGACTCCTTCAACTACTAACTCTGAGACTGAGCAAATCTACTTCACCTGCTTATGCCTCACTTTCCTTATCTGTATAATGGAATAATAGCAGTAAGTACGTCATAGGTGGTGTGAAGAATAGGTGAGAAAGTACCTGTAAAATTAGTGAAATTTTGTAAGAGTTCAACTAACATTAGCTTTTAGTAATAATAATAATAATTATTATTATTATAATACATGCTGACTCAATGGTGAATGGATGGATGCATGGATGGACAGATACTTTTCAAGCAGGAGTAAAAAAAAGGCTTTTGGGTTTCCCTGGTGGCGCAGTGGTTGAGAGTCCGCCTGCCAATGCAGGGGACACGGGTTCGTTCTCCGGTCCGGGAAGATCCCACATGCCACGGAGCGGCTGGGCCCGTGAGCCATGGCCGCTGAGCCTGCGCGTCCAGAGCCTGTGCTCCGCAACGGGAGAGGCCACAACAGTGAGAGGCCCGCGTACCGCAAAAAAAAAAAAAAAAAAAAAAAGGCTTTTGAGTGCAAAAATTACATATAAATAAAACTGAGCTGTGTTCACCCATAAAATGTCTCTGAGGAGGAAATGAAATCCTCCACTCTGAACTGCTGGGTGGATTTAATCAGCTCCTCTGCTTTCTGTGGAGCAATAGGCCTACTATTATATACTAAGAGACACAACATGACTGCTATCAATAGTGTCAGCAGCCACTGACAAAGCACGAAAAGAAACCCCTGTTATTCACTCTTAACCTTCCCTGGGAGCACAAGTGTTAAATCCCGTCCTTCAGACCTCATTTCTGCGTGTCTAGGGCCTCTTCTCCTCAGAAAAGGGCTGTCTGTCTTTTTCAACATTACACCTCAGCTAACATCAAGAGGCATTGTTTTCCCTCCAGCTACTGCCTTCTCTCCCAAGACCACCTGAGGAAATGTCTCTCTCGGCTCACAGTGGATTGATCCCAGCACGCTGAACAGCACCTGTGCAATTTTCTCTCACTCAGGTGGAAAGTCTGAGCTATTAAGAACTGTGTTTCCTCTCAGACTGAGTAAAGCTCTTTTCCTTCTGAATAACCTCTTTCTCCTTGCTCCAGTTAAAGCTTTAGTTTACCCTCATACGCTAAGAGAGAGGAGAAAAGAGGGGCCTGACAACTGCGGTTTCTGGATCGTCCATGCAATACCGTCTCAGAAAAACCAGAAGTGGAAGCCCTGTTACCATAAAACTCAGCTTTTCTAAATCATTCAAGCAAATCGCCAAGTGGTGGTGCAACAGCAGTGACAATAGGCGACCTGCAAAGAGACCTTTGACAAAAGCCAGCATCAGTTAGTTAGGTTGAGAATATTGGCCTCCTCACTCGAAGTCTAGAGCTTTTTTGCGTTGAATCATGCTGCCTTTGGGTGGGGGAGGGGTGGGAGTTTGTGAGGAATTTCTTGACATACAAATAATGCCCATGATTTTTGCATCTTTCAAAAGTTAGACACTGGGCTTCCCTGGTGGCACAGTGGTTAAGAATCTGCCTGCCAATGCAGGGGACACTGGTTCGATCTCTGGTCCGGGAAGATCCCACATGCTGCAGAGCAACTAAAACCGTGTGCCACGACTACTGAGCCCATGTGCCACAATTACGGAAGCCCACACGCCTAGAGCCCGTGCTCCGCAACAAGAGAAGCCACCGCAATGAGAAGCCCGCGCACCGCAACAAAGGGTAGACCCCGCTCCCCGCAACTAGAGAAAGCCCGCATGCAGCAACGGAGACCCAATGCAGCCAAAGATAAATATATAAAATAAATTTATTAATAAAAAAAAGTTAAACACTGAGAGTATCTGTGTTTGCCTGAGGACCCAAATCTAGTTCTGGTGTTCTAACCACTTTAAAACAAAGAAGACATTTTTAAGTATCTATAACAGGACTGGTAAACAAAGAAAAAGTTCCATCAGAGGACAATAATAGAATGTGGAGATTTGAAATAGAAGGAATATCTTTAACCAGAAAAGGTTACCTACTAAAAGCCTAGAGCAAGCCCCACACTTAATGGTGATGCACTCCTCTTAAAATCAAGGAAAACCCCCTCATATCCACTCTAACTTCTTCTGTTATCCTAGAGATTGCAGGAATTTGGAGTTAGACAAGAAAAAGAAAACAAAATTATAAGGTTTAGAGAGGAAGAAATGGAACTGTCATTGGCAAATGATAAAACTCAAAAAGCTCAAAATCATCTTCAAATTATTAGAATGAATGATAGAGTTTAAGAAAGGTAATTGGATATAAAATCAGTACAAAAAATAACTCTATACATCTGCATCAAAGATTTAGAAAATTGATTTTAAAAGTCTTCATTTATAACATTTTTATGACACTGGGGAATAAAGCTAAAAAAATTGCTACCATGTGAACAGATAGGAATATTCTACTCTGGAAATAAGTCAAGTCTCTCCAAAATTACCTGTAAGTTAAATACTATTCCAACCTGAATTCTTTATTAAAATTATTTGAAAGCAAAAATCTCTATCAGGAAACAGAACTAGAAATTCCTACGATGGCAGTGAAGCCACTAGGAGAACGAGCTTTGGAGTCAGAACAAACCTGATGTGTGTTCTGGGGCCAGTTACTTCAATTCTCTGAGTCTCTCTTTTCTTGTTCATAAATTGGGGGAAATAGTAACTACTTGTAGATTTGGGGGTTGGGAGAACATCATGAAATCATGAATATAAAGTGCTAGTCTAGTGCTTTGTTATAATGAGTACTTAAAATAATACCTGTTATAGTATTAATAATACATTATCACTACCGTGAATTGACCCCTATGTTCCACCAATCATTCTATGCACATAGTTTCGTTTAATCCTCCCAACAACCATGCAATTGCTTGAAGGGCCAGGCTAAGCACTTTTCATGGTATGTGTGCTAGGAAACACATGGTGTGTGTACAGGAACAAGAGGACACATTCCGATTTGAAGAGACATTAATAAAGATGTTATTTACAAAGAGGAAGATAAGCCTGAAGCAACCGGGGGAAAGGAAGGGTCACGAGAACATGGAGAGAACTCTATGAAGAGAGTCAACTAAGGGGAGCTGTGCTCTTTCTGAGGGGCAACCTAGAAGGGAGGGACCTGCAGAAATCAGTATCCCGACCTCATGCTCCTCTTGCACTCAGGTCTCCTGCTGTTCTCCCACAGGTCAAGCAGAATCCACAGGGTGTGGGAGCCCATTGAAGTAGTCCATATGGTCAGCAACCAGGCACAGAATGGGGTAGAAAGGGATGAAGAGAAGATTTGAGTGGAAGTGGTTCTGTCTTGCACACACAACTGATTATATAATCTTTGCAACAGCCCCAAGGAATGTGGACTACTATTATCCCACTTCACATGAGGAAACTGGAGCCTAGAGAGATTGGCAGCTGGCATGTGATGGAGATGGGGTTCTGGGTCGAGACAGTCCCGGTCCTGGGCCGTGTAGCTCACCGGTAGAGTGAAGCTCATGGCTCCCTCAGAGGTGAAGAGATTGTCTTAGATCAGGTGAAAAGCTGGACCAATGTCAAAAGAAAAGGCTAGCATTTCCCAGTTCTGCCTGGTTCCAAATGCCACATTCCACCCATAGTGCCTTATAAGCGCCCATGACATGGCGACACACAAGAGGCAAAGACTTGGGACTTTTCCTCATAATAACAAGGCAGAGAAACGAAGACACCGATAGTACCAGGTGAGGTTCTCAACTGGTTATCACCTGAGGCGAGAGGGCAGCCATCCTTAGAAAGGAACAGTCTTCATGGAATGGACAGTGACATGGAAAAGAGCCAGGAGTGGGCCAATATTTGCTAACCTGCATTTTGCAAACCCCCAGGAGTCACTGGAGGTATTCTGAGGGTTTACATTGTTAGAGATGTTGGGGTATCCGCATTCATTTTGATTTTTTTAAACATCTTTATTGGAGTATAATTATAATGTCAAATAATGAGGTGCAGTTTTTTTCCATTAAAGAAACAACAGAAAACAGAATACGCTGAGGACTTGCAGCTCTTATCATTAGCACTTTTAAGTTTATGTGGTCACTTTTCACTCAGCTAAACGCTGTTGACCAACTTAGGGGCTTTACAGTTACATAGCTTTGTTTGGTTTTTTATTATTATTGTTCACATATTTTGCTTAATTTATACTCTTACTAGATGGAATAAAGATAGGAAGCAGGAGGAAAGCAAGACATTAATGATCATGCAAATGATAACAAATCTACAATCTTTCCCAATTTTTGGTACCTTCTGGATTCATACCTTGACTCATCTGATCAGAATTTTTTAAACCACACATGTCAGGATGACTCTATCGCCTTAACATGCCTCGCTCAATAAAAAACTTCAGTGGTGATTAGAGTCAACTTGGCTTTTGATTTATTGGAGATAATAATGACTACCCATATGATGGTTTGTTTGCAGAAAAACGTTGCAAATAGAAGCCCTGAAGTTTTTTACTAACTTGCCATTTGGAAACAAAACAGAAAAGCATTAAAAATAAACCAGTTAATTTTAAAGTGAAAAATCCAAGCCTTCCAAGCAATGGAGTCATGAAGCCATTTTAAAAAATCTATTTTTGATGCTGTAACACCTGTTAAATCCCGATCTCTATTTTAATAACCGTTCAGTCCTCAAACGAAATAAGATATGATGTTCTTTTAAAATGCATTTTTCTTCCAGAATTGATTCAAAGTAGATTAACTAGTGTCTGCCCTCTTAAAGGAGAAAAGTTGCATTTCTTTTCACATATAAAGTGATTGCTAATGATGATCATTTAAAAATTTATTATATAATACAGATCTAAATTAAAAAATAAAATCACTTCTTCATGATATTCCACGAAAGAAATAATGAAGTTATTTATTAACCTGACAAGGGGATTCATGAAGCATCCCTGTGTGTAGTAGACATTTTTTACTTTTTTCCGGTCAGCATCATTTCGTCTTCTTCTGGCAACTTTGCCTGGAATCTCCTTTGAGAACTACTGCCTCCCAGTCACAGTCCCATGTGGTTTAGGTGACACTGACCTGACTCCCTGCCTTATTGATGGGCACCTTGACCCAGACCAAGAAAATCAGAATGTACAATGCCCCTTGCCAGTGATTGGTTCAGAACTAGGCCATGACCCAAACTGGGCTAATGACTTTTATTTGAACCAGTAGCATAAAGAAGCTCTCTTTTGGCTGGAGCCACTGAGTTGGAAGGAACGAAGACTAGAATTATCTTATCATTGCACGAGAAGAAAGCAACACAGAAAAAAGCAGAGCCAAGTGATGGATGGAGACAGATCGCTGATGACGTTTGAGCCCCTGGATCCAGCTGTTATTGTACTCAGTAGGCTTTTCACCCCTAGATTTCTCAGTTATATCGAACAATAACTTGATAGATGAACTTGAGCAAATCACTTTATTTCTCTGGACTTCAATGTCCTCATCAGTAAAACAAAGGCATTGGACTAGATGCCTGCCTAAGATCTCTTTCAAATCTTACATATTTTGATACTGTGGCTGACCATGTATTAGTGACTCCTTTGATATAATTCTTGAATAGACCCAATTTTAACTGACAAAATAAAGGGTGCTGACCATCTCTGCCCTCTTCATGGATAAAAAAGGTAACTCATACAGTAGTCATAATTGTAGGGGTCTTGAGAGGTCATCTAGTCCTTCTTCTGAGTCTCTGATCTAAACTGAAAATATACAAAAACTGGTTTATACATGGTATCTTCATTTTGATGGGGCTCAAGGGCAAATGTCTAAGTTAACTTAATCAGAGATATCATTCACAACCTGTGTCATGATCCTAAGTATTCCTGCCCCCATTTTGATGAATAAATCTGGCCGGCATCCATTTTGGTTTCACGTGTATTTGATGAAATTCTCCTTGTACAATTTCGCAAATGCAATGAATAAACCCTTTTATATAATCTCACATAGTTTAATAATTCTTTGATAGACAGCATCCGTATCCCCTGCTAATTATTTTCCCCATAAGGCAGGGTATTATACTTCCCAGAAGATGTTTTACAGGTAGGAACGCTTTTGAAAATATATAATATTTTGAACTTTTGAGATAAGAGATCTGTCGTGCAACTAGTCCTTTTTATTACCAGGGTGTCATTCAAAATAAAATAATACGTTTAGACATGTTGCAACAATTTACTTGCTATTACTCAAATCTTACCCTCTAATTAGAAGGAGAAATATGAAGCCTCAACAGTACATAATTTAACAAACTCAATGTCATGAAATTACCATATTTTATTCTTGCCTAGCACCAAAATTTGTGGGCATGGAGGAAAAATGTTCATTTCTAAAATGCAAGATATGACTTATAACAAAAGAGCGCTCGAGAGGTGAGAGTACAGGTTCAGGCTAATCAAAGGTTTTGGATGAGTTCCAAAAGGCAGACTGTAAAATATGACTCCATCTCCTTACCCCATCTGCTCTGGGATGCAGGAGAAAAAGATACGAAGTCATTTAGGGAGAGAGAGAAAACTCTGAAAACCAGAACTTTTTAAAACACTGTTAGAAATGATAATGAAGGAATGGAGATGCTAGGAAGAATTCTCCAGGGAATTAGAATTTCACCTCCAGGGAGAAAAACACATACCTGTGAAAGTGGCATTGGAGTCCCCACACTGGAATCCAAGTTTACTTTGCTCTATCATCTCTCTATCCACCATCTACTTATTATACCCATACTAGGGTGGGTTAGAGGCTTTACAAGACAACCCTAAAATTATATTAGTGAACCTTCTACTTGGTCATTTCACCGTGTGGTTCCACCTTCCTCTAGGCCCTCAGGGTCCTCTTCGCTCAGCCAGCAGCGGGAAAAAGAGGATATAGGGGAAGCACACCCACATCTTAACTACTTTGAATTAGAAATGACACAGATCGTTTCTCTACACATTCTATTGGCCAGAACTCACTTGTACGTCTACATCCAAGTGAAACTGAGGCAGGGAGGTATAATCTAACTGCATACCAAGAGGAGAAGGGAAAGGTTTTGGTGAACATGTTATAGTCTCTGCCACACTCCCTCCCATCCTCTCTTCCTTGCTTTCTCCATCCCTCTCTCATCTTTGCAGAAGTAATATTGCAGAACAGTTAGGAATGCAGAGTTAAATATGCCCTCCAGTCAGACTACCAGGATTCAGATCCAAGTTCTGCTTTCAGTAACTATGTGATCTTGAGAAATTATGTAGGCTTTCTGTGTTTATTTACTCTTCTGTAAAACAAGAATAAATGAAAGTACTTACTCATAGCATCCTTGTGAATATCAAATAAATTAATGTTTGTAAAAAACGTAGAATGTGCCTGGCACTTAGTTACTTCTCAGTATCTCATATTAGTCAGACTTCCAGCTTGCGATAGAAAAAAAAAAAATCTTGAAGACTTAAGCAAAAGAGAAGTTATGAGAGGACCAGGCAGGCTGCAGAAACAGGCTTAGAAAACAAGCCCAAACCAAGCAACTTCTGGAGGGCCAGGCATCTGGAACCAGAGCGGTTCTCCCAGTAGGAACAGGTCCATTCATATATCCACAGGCCACCTCTGCTGTGAAGATGATGATTTCCTTCAGATCCACCACACCCTACAGCACTTACTCAACTCAACTTCCAAGGGCTGTAAAGGACTGTCCGATCGGCCACGCTGAGGTCAGATGCCTGCTCCTGAACTTGCCAGAACAGAAGTGAAGGGAATTTGGCCCCAGTTTCTTTCCAGTTCCCAAGAATGCACACAATGACACATTTCTAAGAGGAGAAAAGAAGTTTTAATAGTTATAGTACCTTCCCAAAAGGGGATGCTGGACAATCAAATAAATAAATAAATAAATATTCATTGTAAGACCCATCTCCACATCCATCCATCCATTCATCCATCCACCCATCCATCTACCTACCCAGCTAAATACCCAGCCATCCACCCGTCCAGCCAACCACCTACTCAGACATCCATTTACCTACCCATCTCCCCATCCAGTCATCCATCCATCAGCTCAGCCTGGCAGCCAGCCATTTATCCATCTATCCACACATAGATACATATATATTTAACAAACACACATCATCAGATTTCAGTCACGTTCTTTATATCCAAGGGGCTGTAAAGAATGAGTCTTTCAGCGGAAGCTTTTATGGACCTAATTTTCCCCAAGGCTTATGTCTCACTGAGCAGTAGATGAATAATATTGCAGACTGAAAAGACTTGACTTGAAAGAATTAGGGCCCCTGCCTAAATGCCTGGCATAGTATAAAAGAGTGACTCTAGTCTCAGGGTGAATGGAATCTTATGTTTCATAAGGCAGGACATTTGCTACAATGGCAGGAGAAAATGGCCTCGGTCACATCTTAAATGCAGGATGCATCTAAAACAAGAATGTCACTTTCAAGTTCAGAGCCCAAATTCACATTAATGCGAATTCATAAATTCCCGTTAACAGCAAACAGTGTTTATGAATTCTATTTACGCTTCCCTTTACAGAAACAGATTAGAGTTGCCATTGATACCAAGCTTCTATTCTACCTGAGACGTATTTAGTGATTTGAGCAGAGTTCACGGCTTTCTTCTGGAACTAATAACCTCATTTAATTTGCAGTTTCTATGTTAGAACTGACGTACTCAAAATAAAAGAAAAAATTACATTATTTTCTTCAGTGAAATTCTAAATTAGCCCTTGGGGTCTCCAACTATGACAGCCCGCACAAAAGATGCTGTATTTCAAGGGAGCTCATAATCTTGGCATTTTAATGCCATGTTTTTGAGGAATTAAAATTCACTCACCAAAATGTGCCGTGATGCAACTGTAATAGACACCTTGTTTTGTCTGCCTCCCACATGTTAATGGTTGGGTGCAGGGCGCCATATGCTAAGATATCTACATACATCAGATCATTTAGCCCTCTCAACAACCTATGACATAGGCTTTATTGCTTCCATTTTATACATGGGGAAACTGAGACTTGCAACATCAAGTAGGCTTCCCAGCTTCACAGACGTATAAATGATGAAACCAGAAGTCAAACCCAGTTGTCTGATTCTAGAACCCAGGTTCAACCACCACATAGCCTTGCAGATCCATTTACCTGTCTCTCTCATTCAGATTGGCTCATTGGCAGCCATGCTTGGTATATGTGACCTCACCATCTTGATTACCACTGTTCAGGTTAGATGCCTCACCCGAGAAGGACTGACTGGGGTAATTCTGGAAATCTGGAATTGAGATCAAGAGACTGCTGTTTAGTCTGTGTTAACTTTAAAAGATGGAAGAGATATAATCTGGGAAGGATTGGGTGGACATATTCTCCACATGATGTGGGGCTTAGGAGCAGGAAAACTTGGATGGCAGAGGGCAGAAGAATTAAGAAGATAAGCCAAGAGAAGTTTTGATATTTCTTTCTTTTTTTTTTTTTTGCATGTAATATGGAATACTTTTATTCACATGGAAATGGAAAAAAACTAGGAATAAATATTAAGTAATTAAAAATTGCTATTTTTAATTACAAATAAAAATTTAATGGTAGCATCAAGGAAGATAGGATATCAATGAAAATGTTTTGAACTAGTGATACTTTGTTTCTTTCCACTAATTCTCCAAATACTACTTTTCTTTTTTTCCTTTTCAGGTTTACTTTTTTTTTTTTTTTAATCTTCATTGGAGTATAATTGCTTCACAATACTGTGTTAGTTTCTGTTGTACAACAAAGTGAATCAGCCATATGCATACATATGTCCCCATATCCCCTCCCTCTTGAGCCTCCCTCCCACCCTCCCTATCCCACCCCTCTAGGTCATCGCAAAGCACCGAGCTGATCTCCCTGTGCTATGTGGCTGGGCTGCTTCCGACTAGCTATCTATTTTACATTCAGTAGTGTGTATGTGTCGATGCTACTCTCACTTCCACCCACCTTCCCCCTGCCCCACCACCCTGTGTCCTCAAGTTCATTCTCTATGTCTGTGTCTTTATTCCTGCCCTGCCACTAGGTTTATCGGTACCACTTTTTTTTTTTTTTTTTTTAGATTCCATATATATGTGTTAGCATACAGTATTTGTTTTTCTCTTTCTGACTTACTTCACTCTGTATGACGGACCATCCACCTCACTACAAATAACTCAGTTTTGTTTCTTTTTATGGCTGAGTAATATTCCATTATATATATGTGCCATCTGTTGATGGACATTTAGGTTGTTTCCATGTCCTGGCTATTGTAAGTAGTGCTGCAATGAACACTGTTTTACATATATCTTTTTGAATTATGGTTTTCTCAGGGTATATGCCCAGTAGTGAGATTGCTGGGTCATATGGTAGTCCTAATTTTAGTTTATTAAGGAACCTCCATACTGTTCTCCATAGTGGTTGTATCAATTTACATTCCCACCAACAGTGCAGGAGGGTTCCCTTTTCACCACACCCTGTCCAGCATTTATTGTTTCTAGATTTTTTGATAATGGCCATTCTGGCCGGCGTGAGCTGATACCTCATTGTAGTTTTGATTTGCATTTCTCTAATAATTAGTGATGTTGAGCATGTTTTCATGTGCCTCTTGGCCATCTGTATGTCTTCTTTGGTGAAATGTCTATTTAGGTCTTCTGCCCATTTTTTAATTGGATTGTTTGTTTTTTTAATACTGAGTTCTATGAGCTGTTTGTATATTTTGGAGAATAATCCTTTGTCCATTGTTTCATTTGCAAATATTTTCTCCCATTCTGAGGGTTGTCTTTTCATCTTGTTTATGGCTGTGCAAAAGCTTTGAAGTTTAATTAGGTCCTATTTGTTTATTTTTGTTTTTATTTCCATTACTCTAGGAGGTGAGTCAAAAAAGATCTTGCTGTGGTTTATGTCAGAGTGTTTTTCCTATGTTTTCCTCTAAGAGTTTTATAGTGTCTGGTCTTACATTTAGGTCTTTAATCCATTTGGAGTTTATTTTTGTGTATGGTGTTAGGGAGTGTTCTAATTTCATTCTTTTACATGTAGCTGTCCAGTTTTCCCAGCACCACTTATTGAAGAGGCTGTCTTTTCTCCATTGTATGTTCTTGCCTCCTGTGTCGTAAATTAGGTGACCATATGTGCGTGGGTTTATCTCTGGGCTTTCTATCCTGTACCATTGATCTATATTTCTGTTTTTGTGCCAGTACTGTACTGTCTTGATTACTGTAGCTTTTTGGTATAGTTTGAAGTCAGGGAGTCTGATTCCTCCAGCTCCGTTTTTTTTCCTCAAGACTGCTTTGGCTATTCGGGGTCTTTTGTATCTCCATACAAATTTTAAGATTTTTTTGTTCTAGTTCCGTAAAAAATGCCATTGGTAATTTGATAGGGATTGCATTGAACCTGTAGATTGCTTTGGGTAGTATAATCATTGTCACAATATTGATTCTTCCAGTCCAAGAACATGGTATATTTCTCCATCTGTTTATGTCATCTTTGATTTCTTTCATCAGTGTTTTATAGTTTTCTGAGTCAAGCCTTTTGCCTCCTTAGGTCAGTTTTTCCTAGGTATTTTATTCTTTTTGTTGCAATGGTAAATGGGATTGTTTCCTTAATTTCTCTTTTTGTTTTTTTGTTGTTAGTGTATAGGAATGCCAGAGATTTCTGTGCATTAATTTTGTATCCTGCAACTTTGCCAAATTCATTGATTAGTTCTAGTAGTTTTCTGGTGGCATCTTTAGGATTTTCTATGTATAGTATCATGTCATCTGCAAACAGGGACAGTTTTTCTTCTTTTCCAATTTGTATTCCTCTTATTTCTTTTTCTTCTCTGATTGACATGGCTAGGACTTCCAAAACTAAGTTGAATAAGAGTGGCAAGGGTGGACAGCCTTGTCTTGTTCCTGATCTTAGTGGAAAGGCTTTCAGTTTTTCACCATTGAGTATGATGTTTGCTGTGGGTTTGTCATATCTGGCCTTTATTATGTTGAGGTAGGTTCCCTCTGTGCCCATTTTCTGGAGAGTTTTTATCATAAATGGGTGTTGAATTTTGTCAAAAGCTTTTTCTGCATCTATTGAGATGATCATATGGTTTTTATTCCTTAATTTGTTAATATGGTGTAGCACACTAATTGATTTGCATATACTGAAGAATTCTTGCATCCCTGGGGTTATTTCTTAAACCATTTTCGAATTTGTTTAGATAGCATTTGGTGAAACAAGGATTTAATGGCAGCCTCAATAGTAACAGCAATGCTGGAGACACCCGTTCCCAGATTTTTTAAAACTACAATTATTTCAGTACTTAAGAAAATCTGTAGAATCTGATAAATTAGACAATACTACTGAAACCTGTATCTGTATGTATGTATGTATGTAACCTGTATGCTTGTAATTGACATTTTTTAGCACTTCACTTAATTCATGTTAGCATTCCCAAAGGCACCCTATTTGTAGGTTATTATTCCCAATAAAGCACTGGTACTTAACTCATTGTTTTCTCTTAGGGTCCCCTCTTAATGTGCCTTTTTGTTTATTACAAAACTTCTAAATGGCTTCCTAATCTTTATAAATTATGTTTAAATAATATATGTTTAAATATTATAAGCATTATGTCAACCAAATACCACCCATGTTCTTTTTGGCTTTTCAGGAGTTCAAATCTCTCTTAAGCCCAGTTGCATTTCTTCCTTGGAGTTTTGGGATTTGCCCCCTTATCTATACAATGCATTTCCCAGTGTGCTTAAGATAGCTGGAATTGCTTTCTGTTGTTTGCAACCCTGAGTGTCCTGATCCAGTAAGAATTAGGGAAGGAGCCCAGTATTTATCAAATGTTTACTACCTGCTAGGATATTAACATAAGTTTACTAATTTAATTCTCATAACAACTCGGGGAGTATCAAATTCAAAACATTTAAGTGATTTGAAGTAGTCAGGATTTTGGCTGTGGTCTCCTGAACTCCAGAGCCCAAGCACTTTCTCCTACATCATGCTGTAAACTACCTCAGAAGTAACAGAGGAAAAAAAGAAAAAACTCAGAAACTCAGAAATGTTACTCAAAAGCTAAACGTCAACATTTGTGAATTATGAGGGTACAAAGAAAATATGATGACAGCTGCTTGCTTCTGAAACACATCCCTGCCCCCTCTAAAGCATTAATTAGTAAGTGCCTCTTTTCTTTACGAGCCTCTATACCCAGGGACTATAAAAGCCTACACAGTTACTGTCATAAATTGTACAAAGCAAGAACGAAGAAATAGGCCCATCCTTCTGAGAAATGTAGGCAATGAGCAAGAAATAAACAAAAAATGAGGAAAAGAAGACACAACTATGGGCAAAACTACAATGTACATAAAGTTGTACAGTTACATTTGTGCTTACTTTACGTTAGCTCTTTGCCTGTAAGAAAGGGACTCAGACAAAATTATGGCAAGAAAGTTAATGGCCAGTCAGTAGACAGGGACCTCAAGCAGAAACCCAGGTGTGAATGGGCCTCAGAAAGACAAGAGGGGAAGCCAGAGCATCTCAAGAGACCTCGGCAGGACTTGGGCAGATCTTCCCACCAATGCTCAGTACAGAAGGTGACTTGACTACTCGTCCCACCTTTGTGTATTTTTGCTTCTCTCACTGCTGACTAGCTTCCTTGCCCACTTCTCTGTTTCTCTCTACCTCATCACTTCTGTTACTCATGGCTTCTGCTCTCTTGTGACTTCCGTGTACTTATAGCTTCTCCTACATACTTAGTTTCATCATGGCCCCGGTTCCTCTACCTGGTACCTTTCAACTTAACCCAGGACAATTACAGCCTGGTGGGCTCCATGCTTCCCTGTTCAAAGTCCTGGAGCTAGATTCTGACTGCCTGAGCTCATCTTTACTTGGACAGAAGTTTTGTTTGTTTGTTTGGGGGCTTTTTTGCCAGTTCCTCTCATACAGAGCTGCCCAGGCCATGGATTGGATGTGATGCACGTCCCTCATCCAAAGAACTCTGGTGTGTGTGTGTGTGTGTGCGCGCGCACGCACACGCGCGTGCATGCGAGGGTGGGGGGAATGGTAGAACCTGGATACAGTATAAAAATCATCCTGGCGTAAGACTACCCCCTCATCAGTGGCAGTGGTGGGAAAAGCTGTGACAGCCACCAGGACAGATGTGCTTATTCTGGGTTTTGCCTGAAGTCTCTGTGTATTAATAAAACAACAGGTAATATGTGTCAGCCCCTTCTGTGTACTTGGCACTATTTTAAATGCCTTTTTTTCACAATCCTGTGAACTGCTAATCGTAACTTTATGAAGTTGGCCCAAATTTTGAAGTATCAACCTACTTAGAGATAGAGAAACTGAGGCACAGACAGCTTGTACTCTTAGCCCCTACATAGATTAGGAGTTATTAGGGGAGGTGACGTTCAGAAAGTGCGACACGGCAAAGTGATTGCTTGTTTGGGGTATTTCTAACCCCTGATAAGACCTGAGGATTCTTTTAAGCCCCTAAACAAAAAAACAATCAAAAAGCCAAGAATGGAGGGGGTTCCACAGTTGATGTGGCAATGCCCTCAGCACACTGTTCAGGATCCAAATACAGTATCTGACCCTAGGGATCATCTGGAGAAGGGTCTTCTCCAAAAGGAGGGTCAACCTCCAAAAGGAGGTTGGGAGAATGGACTCAGGAAAGCAATGGAGGTGTAATAGACAAGGACACTCAGGTCTTCCTCTCCTAACCCGGATCCTTGATTATAAAAATGGAACAACGGGAAAAGCTAATTCAGATTCCACCTGCCCTTAAGATGTGCTAAGTTCGCTTCCTCCAGGAAGACTTCCCAGGTGATTGCAGGATCTCTCCGGCATTGGAACTCTCATTGCCCTTATTCTGTGGCTAACACCATAATACTCTCCACAAAATAGAAAAGGAAGAAATGATCATGGGTCCAACGTCTGAGCTACTTTGTAGCAGCTTCAGCTGTGGCACCAGCAGGGGCCACAGCAACTGCTGACATAACAGCATTAGCAATTTGGGTAGATGCCCAAAGCCAAAGGCAGACATGTGTCTGGGTATTTTTTTAGTCCTTCTGCCATGGCTGCTGTGTTCTCTTCCTCCTGGTGTTCCCACCTCTCTCTTTTCTCTTTGGAGGGCCCGGCAGATCTGTGTGACCTGGTCAAAGACCGTTCTGCCTGGGTGAGTCCACTGGGTGGGCAGACGGAAGGGAAGACAAACAGAGCCAGGAAACAAGCTGTGAAATGAACTGAAACAAAACAGAAGGACATCACGAGACGGCTGCGGTCATGGTCCCTAGGCATTTGGCGATGTACCTACTGCAAAGGGAAGGGTTAAAGGAGACGGCCTCCCTCTCACGCCTCAGCAGATGCCTCCTGTGGCGAATGGGCTGTCTCCCATCCTCTTGAACACAGTCTGCTGACGCCTTTCAGGCTGCACCAAAGCCTTGGTAAAAAGAAATGCGCAGTTATGTTCAAAATCCATCCTCTTTCCCTGCCAGGAAATAGTTACTACTCTCTGTCGATCAATTGCAAGTCTATCAGGGAAATGCCTAGGAGGCTTTTTTTCCTTTCTCTCAAACTTCAGAGTATTTTTTTTTTTAATGTATTTGCATGCCTGTGTTTTCAAGGAACAAATTCCCTGCAGAAGCAAACACCTTATCACGTTTGCTGAATACTTGTCTATCAGTTACAGAATTGAAAAATGTGAAGACTTCAACATGGAGGCACTGTGTGTGTATGTGTGTATTTGTGTGTGTGTTTTATTAAGACCGAATTCTTTTTCTGAGCCAGAGTATTTCTGTATTTTAGAGAAGAACCACTGAGATCCAGTAAGTTTTTTGTTTTTGTTTTAACAGCACAGCAGTATTCTCTTTGGAGGAAAAATGCTTTTTAGGTTTTTAAAAAATAGACACCTACAAGTCTTTTCTTTGCTTAGTTCAGGGTTTCTCAGCCTCAGCACATTGCTGCTTTGGACCAGGTAACTGTTTGGGGGATGGTCCTGTGCGTTGTAGGATATTTAACAGTATCTAGGACGCTACCCACTAGATGTCAGTTCAACTCCTCCCCAACCCCACAACAACTGTGATAACCAAAAATATCTCCAGACATGGCCAAATGTTCCCAAGGGGACAAAACACCCTTGGTTGAGGACCACTGACAGTGTAAATGCACAGAGCTTTTACACAAGAGGCACTCAATACAGGAATTTAATTGTGGGCAAACCAAAGTGTTTCCCTCTGCTCTTGAGAAGGCAGAGCATCTAAACTTGGCCTTTTTGGCTAATCTGCTCTGGCCACAGCTCACCTGTCAATCTGGATCTTAAACCATACACCCCCTGTTTTCTTTCCTTTGGCTACACTCCCCTCTGCATGGGGTTTATCACAAGCTGGTACCTCTATGTGGAAGGACCTTCCCTCACCTACTTTGCACACTAACTCCTGTTTATCCTTCAGAGCTCACTCAAGGGACGCTTCCTCAAGGAAATGACCATAAGGCCCTTCTTTATTGGATTTCACCTTTTATTACAGCCCCTCTCCACACCTCATGTCTCTCCTTCTTAGCTCTTGTCTTGGTTGAAAGTTTCCATTTGTCTGTGGATTTTTGATAAACGTCTCTCTGCCCCACTAGTTTATAAGCTCCCTGAGGGCAGGGACAGCGACCAGGCAGGTTTTGCTCTTTGATTCTCGTGTTTTCACCTCCATTGCCCAGCATCCAGAACAGTTCCTGGATCACCTTGAGATATAAGGTATTTGAATCAATGACTATATGATTAAATGAGTCAAAAGTCTGTTTCTGAACAGACTATTTCAAATATCCTACTTCCTTGTTCCAGTGGGTAAAGAGATTTGAAATCAAATAGATGCTGATAGCAAAAAGGTGTCCTTTTATTTTAAAATCTTTAATTAGCTTAATACACTCAATCGACCCCTCAAAGACGTGGAAAATAGCAAGAATTTGCACATGATAATTTGGAGTAGAATTAGCTAAATCAGAAACCCCCAGAGCCCTCTGATGCACTCAAAATTGGAGGGCTTGTGGAAACATCAAATTGCTGAGCCCTGCAGAGTTTCTATCAGTAGGTCTGGGGTGGGGCCTGAGAATTTGCATTTCTAACAAGTTTCCAGGTGATGCTGAGAATTCGGTTGGAGTTCCACATTTTGAGAACCACTGTGCTAGAACAAGCAGATCCATGGGAAGACTGTGGGAATCCAGACTTCTCTTAGCTGTGGCTTTTCTGCAAACAAAACAGAACAAAACAACCCTGAAACAAACAAACAAGAAACTATTCTAATAACCATTTTACTGGAATTTGAGGTTCAGAATGGTGAAATGACTGGCCGTGACCACACAGCTAAGTAGTAAGCTGTAGAGTCAAGACAGGGATCCTTTTTCTGATTGCAAAGCCCATGCTTTTTCCTCTCATGTCCATGTGTCTCCAAGCTGCCTAATGGTTCCAACTGCAGAAGGCTCATGTTAAATATACAGGTGAATCTCCTGATGAATCAGGTTCAGGGAGCACTAGCTTTACTTCCGGCCTCCCGCTCAGAGACATGCTCTGGGGCTGGGTCTTCTCCAGCACCATCTTCTTCCAGAGCCGCCCCCAGCCTGTTCCATCACTCAACTGTGACACCAACCAACCTACTTGGTACTTCTTCAGCTGGGATCTCTCCAGAGATAAGCAAGCCTGGGTGGGAGTTATGCAAAGCTACAAGGTAAAAGGAGCTATTTTAATTTTTCTGAGCATCAAGTTTTATTCCTTCATGAGTAATTTAAGACATTAAAAACAGAGCTATTATAGACTGTGAGAGTAATTGTGTGTGTGTGTGCGTGCGTGCGTGCGTGTGTGTGTGTGTATGCTTGTGGAACTCATTTTCCGTCATACAACCCTTTTTTCCTGCTCTTAGGGTGATTTCTTTTCTGCTATTGGGGGAATTTGGTGACAAGTTTGAATGTTTTTTGGCTCAATATATGAGAGTATTTTAATAGCATCTAGGAAAACAGCGAGGACATCTAAGGATAATTTATTCTTTTTTTTTTGCGGTACGCGGACCTCTTACTGTTGTGGCCTCTCCCGTTGCGGAGCACAGGCTCCGGACGCGCAAGCTCTGGACGCGCAGGCTCAGCGGCCATGGCTCACGGGCCCAGCCGCTCCGCGGCATGTGGGATCTTCCCGGACCGGGGCACGAACCCATGTCCCCTGCATCGGCAGGCAGACTCTCAACCACTGTGCCACCAGGGAAGCCCAAGAATAATTTACTCTTAATCGGGGTTTGTGGGCCACTCTCATCCCTGAAAAGCAGAAGCAAATTGGATGTAGTACCTAATTTCAAGAAGTTACAGTTCAGTGGGGCTTGGGTTGCCAGATAAAATTCAGGAAGCCCAGTTAAATTTTAATGTCAGATAAGTATATCCCAGGCAAGACTTAGATATACTAAAAGATTAGTTATTATTTAACTAGATATCCTGTTGCTCCCCATCTACATCTAGCAATCCTACGTGGGGCAAGAAAGTGAGTATCCATGCAAGTATAATACAGTTCCAGCAGTGATTAGACAATGAAAATTACTTCATTGGAACCACAAAGGAAGTGGCTTCAAAGGAAGCAGAAGCCACATCTGATTGAGAAACTAAAGGAAGATGATGTAGGTGGTAGACTAGGAGTCGAGCCTTAAAGAATAAGCAAGATTTGGAAGAAGCAATATATGGGAGGGCGCTCCAAACAGTAGGAAAAAGTAGGAGACAGGAAAATATAGAGGAGATTTAGTTCACCAGAGTATAGATTTTTGTCAAGCACATAATGTTAAGAAGGGGTTGATGAAGCCAGAGTATAGAGGTGAAGGCATTTAGGATTCATCAGCTCCATAGGTATGAGGGAAAATCTGATGGTTTCATAGGATCTGGGCTTCAAAGAAGGTTAATTTGATAAAGGTCTATAGAATGGACTTGAAAGAGAAGGTTAATTAGCAGGCTATTCCAATGACCTGTGTCAGTTTTTTTCTGTGAGTCACAGCTTTTTAGTGGGTTGTGAAATCAGTTGAATCACTCATGACCAGCACTTTTAAAGAATGAAACAGAAAAAAAAAGATTCAGAAATTTCAGTATATATCAGCAGTCATCACATTTAAGTGTCACTTTAGTAAATATTTGTTTGGCTTGTGTGTGTGTGTGTGTCTGATGGGGCATGAGGGAAAATGTGCTTCTTACAGAGTCACAGTCCAAAATGTTTGAAGACCACTGTTCTATACAGAGGATGGGTCTGTTGATTTCTTCACTTTGTGCACACCATCTTGCAAAGAACCCATTCTCTCCCGCTGACTTTGGCAGTGGCTATTCAATGTGCTATATGATCCCTTGCTCAGACCAGGGTGAACGTCTGACCCAAGAGGAACCACTATATAGACTGGATCTGAGCCAGTCATCCCATCCCTTGGAGAAGTCTTAGGAGACATAGTCTGAATTGTGGCCTGCAGCCATAAATGCCTGTAATCTTATAGCTGGTGTGGCCACGTTAGGCCACTGGCAAACTGAAGCAACAAGTCAATAGGGAAATGAGCAAGCATGAGGGGAACAGCCCAGTCCTCAAGAGGTGGAGAGAGGTGAAACCCAGCAAAGGCACTGATGGACAGAGAGTAATTTTGTCTTCCAAATTTCCACTTCTGGTCCCTATGTGACCAGACTGTTATTTCTGACCCTTAGATGTCTGTGAGATTGCCTCTTTTGTCTGTGTGTTTTTATTTGCAATAAATTTCCCTTTTTCTTAGGCAAGCTTGAGCAGGTCCAGTTCCTTGTTACCAACTGGTCTCTAACGAAGGCAGACTATTTGGGCAATGATGATGCACATAAGTAAATATTTATTGTGGAAGTACAGGGAAGGAGATGTACTAAGAGGATCTAACAGCTGAATAATAATAATAAATTATTGCTATTTATTTGTTACCTCTGTGTGACCAGAAACAGCAGGATAGATAATCCACTGGTTGTGACCGCCATAAATGTGAATCCTCACCAGCACTCTACAAGTTCTATACTTCTACATATGTAGATACTGACTCTCCAAGTGATTAGGGAAATAGTCCTGGTCACCTCACTAGTAAGTGACAGCAGGGACTTGCCCAGGCTCATCAGCCTCCATTCTTAGTGCTTGACCTCACTTGACGTGACCAGTGAAGGGCTAAGAGAGAGCCCAGGTGATAAGACCCCCACAGCCCCAGGGACCGTGAAAGTAGCCCAAACTCTAGCTGTGTTGCTCTTTCCCTTTTCATTTCTTTCAAATTACGTTCCAACAGCAGTCAGTCAATCTTGCAGCAGGAGACTGTTTCCGTGCAACCCCAAATGAAGTGGAAATGACTGTTACATAATTTGATCAACAGTCAAGCCACACAATGAAGATTTACCAAAAAAGAATAAAAAAGAAAAAAGAAATCTTTAGAAGTGATCTGTCTTCTCTGATTGCTTGGTTTCAGTGCTGCATTAGCTCCACGTGCAAGATTAACAAGGCCCTGGTGAGACAGGCAGCGGGTACATAATGGTGTAACCCTTGAGCCCTCTCAAATTCTCTAGGCCTGATTACTAGTGTGCCCACCCCACCCTTTCTGATGCCAATAACGGGAGGACCCAGGGCTGCTGTGTACTCTCTTCCTGCGCCAAACGTTTAATGGCCCTTTCTCCTTCAGGATATAATCCACTTCCCTAGTACGATATTCAGGTTCCTCCAGAACCTAAAACTGACCTGAAATGTAAGAACTCCCACCTTACATTCAATAGTCCATTCATGCATCCATGGATCTATGTATTTATGTATGTATTTGTGCAGAGAACATTTATCATGTTCCTACCATGTGCCATCCATGTTCTAGCCACTGGGCATTCTGAAAGTAATAATAATCAAGATCATGATAACTAATATTTATCAACTGCCTAACACAGGCCAGGTACTAGACTCAGCAATTTATTTGCGCTAACCTATTTTGCGTTTATAAGTGTAGGAGGTGGGTACTATTACCATCCATGTTACCATCGAAGAACCCAGAACTAAAAGCAGGTGTCAACCTTCCTAAGGGTCACACAGTTAAAAAATGGCAGAGTCAAGATTCAAAGTCACACGTTTCTAACTCCAGAATCTAAATATTCAGCAGTTGTTCCCTGCTGTATCTCCAGCCTGAGATCTAGATAGTTCCTGTCCACAAGTAGCTTACTCTCTGGAAGGAGAAATAGGTGTGTAAATGTAATGAAATGCAAATGGAAACTATCATGATGGAAGTATAGAAAAAGGACTCAATCTCAACAAGTTTGTTGACTGGTTCTCCCCAGGGACCAGCAGCAAATGTTTACTCTGTGCCTTTGCTCACTGACCTTCCCCTGCCCAGAGTCCCCACGCAACTTCTCTCAATTTGTCTAATCATTCTGCTGTTTTAAGGCAGGTTGTATCTTTCCTCTCCTACGGCAGACATAGCTAATCAAACACGAAGCTCTTTCCTGCCTAACCTGTATATACCTCAGGATTCTTCCCCATACAGCCTTCAGGGCAGCAGTTAGTAATTAGAGTTGGCACATAAATATATTTTGTCTCTCAATGCTAGTCTACCTTGGTTCACGTTAAAAATGAGGAAGTTGAGGATTGGAGAGCCTGAGGTCCCCCAGTGAGGCAGAGACACACCTAGGTCTGGAAGCCGGGCATCCCCCGTCCCGATCTGGGACCCCCATCCTCCTGCCCCACCCCCTCCCCATTCTTAGCCTGCCCTGTCACCTTTTGCCCATCACGAGAAACGATGATCAGTGAAGTCCAAGTATAAAACAGAGAGGGAAAAAAGAAGTAAAATGCCAATTACTCAGTCCCAACAGACTGGGTGCCTGCTTGCAAGCTGCATAGGGATACACCTACGGAAAATGTCTTTAATTAGAGCCAGATTCTGATGAAAGGTTGGCAGTGTCTCTGAAATCCTTGTTTGCATTTAAGCGCACAGAACACGATGTATGTATATCATTTCCGTGCCATATTTGAATTGAGGAATATTAAATATTTATTCTTTGTCAGTTACTGAGTAACACTCCTCAACTTCCCTATTTACTAACATGACTCATTTATTTAGTCCACGGCTGCGTTTCCAGTGGGATACTTGAAATATCACTTTCAGCAGATTCTTAGGTATTTAAAGAAAATGTCAATTGACAAAAGAAGGCATAGATCTTACACCTGTAAGACAAAGCACAAGCCTATTCATGGTTGTTTAATCCCGTGGTGTTATAGGAAGGGGCCTTAGCATCAGGAAAATTGAGGTTTGTGTCAAAATTCTGTTCTTGCCACCTGCATGACCTTGGACCAGTTAACCTCTCTGATTATTGTTCCTCATCTCCCTCAGAGGTGCAAGACTGGTGTGAGATAAGAGGGACTATATTGTGTCTGACATTTTAATTTGCTTGCTGAAAATATTTTTTGCTTACTTTATGCTAAGGTAGTAATAGCCAATAATAAATAAGTACTTACTACATTCCAGGCAATATGGGCCTGTGAATCATGTGGTCACTGTACATGTGTTATTTTGGGCTTCCTCACTATGGAAGTGTCTGGGTCCCCGGGTGAGCATCTTGAGAGAGAGGAAGTGCCAGGCAATGTGACCTGGCCTTGAAGCATCACTTGTGCCACAGTTGATTGGTTGGAGCAGTCATGAGCCCACCCAGGTACAAAAAGAAAGAAATAGGCTCCATCATGGATAGAAGAGTGACAAATTTCTCTTTGTGGAAGCATGTATGGGGCTAGAAATATCACTGGACCATTTTGGGGAAATATAATCTTGCTATACAATATAAGTGCCATGAGGGCAAGAAATGATGGATGTTTTGTTCCCCATGTGGTTTCCTTGTCTCGGAGAGAACTGACTCCTAGAAACACAGAGTGCATTTTTGTGGCATGAATGAAAGAATGCCAGTCTGTAAGAACTTGTCAAACACCTTGTCTTATGGAAGATGAAACTGAGACCCATTGAAAAGAATGAATCTGTACAAAGGCAAAGCTCGGACTAAATCTGCCATTCCTGCTTCCAGTCTCATGTTCTTTCCACACCCCAAATTCTGCCTCTCTTGGATGAAGTTACTGGGAAAGTCTGAGAGTAAAAAACCACATTGTGATTCAATGTCTGGCGATAATGACCAATTTTGGAGCTCCCGGAGAGCTTCTGGAAGTAACAACCCTTCTCCCAACAAAATATCAGCACTATAAATTGCTGCTTGTTAAGAAACTTGTGGGTGTGCACCATGTTCATAGAAATAGCTCGGAACTGGGAGAACAGTTATTACAGAATTGATCGCCCATGGCTCACCCCAGTGAGATTTGGATGGTCCTGTGTTGTGAGGTGCCAATGGACGAAATGATGTGATATTTTAGAGAAACCATTGATTGTCCTCTGAATAAGATTTGAAGCAATTTGAGCCAAAAACTGCATGGGATTCCTGGTGAAATTTTTTGTAGCTCCTGTGAAATACATGTTTAGAAAGTAACTGCTAGGCTCGTCGAGATGATTTAGTGTTCTGGTTTCAGAAGACTGCACAGTGTTTATGTCATCCAATTAAACTAGTTTATTAGATTAGTATTAGATGATACTGTTAAATATCATCTAGAGCTCCAAGACAATAAATCAGAGGTCAGAGCAATGCCCACAACAGTTCCCAGTTAGACTACTAATAAGATGAAGGATAAACAAGATAAAAACTTGTGAGCAGCAGTAGAAGAGTGGTTAAGCACGTCGACTTTTCCACCAACTTCCCTGGACTCAAATCATCCCTCCATTACCTATAGCTGTTTGAATTTTGCAAGTTGCTTAAAATTCCTGTCCCACAGTTTCTATAATGGAGATAATCACAGCATATACCCGTAGTGTTGTTTGAAGATCGTGAAAAGTAATGAATACAAAGTATTTAGGGCAGTGCCTGGGATATACCAATGGCTCTATGAATGTTAGCTGTGATTATTATCATGCGAAGAAGTCATCCACCTAGACATTCGATCACCTCCCAACAAAGATTTGTGGTAAAGCTGAGACACAAACTCCAAAGTCCTGCACCCAAACTCTATGCCTTGACATCCTCCACTAAGAAGGCTCTCTTTTTCCTCTCCGGGGAGCTGCGTTTGCAGTTATCATTCGTTGAACAAGTTATCCATCAGCTGGTGCAATAGACCCTTTTCCTGCAGACACTGGCAGATGGGGAGGGAGCAGAAGTTGAACTTCCAAGAACGAGTCTGAGGTTCACTGAGCTGAGAAATTCCTCTAAAATGAGGCTGTGGGTAACAGGATGAAAGGAAGCAGCCCAAGGGACCCCCCAGACTGGAAAGAATTAAAGCTTGGTGGGAAGTATGGGCCATCTGCCTCTCCTTATGAAAGGAAAAGGCTTACGGCTCCTGCTTCATCCCTTGTGGTGGCTGGTTAATGGCATCCTCTGTGTTTGCCCCATAATCTCCATGTACACAGACTGAGGGCCCACCTGCCCTGACTTCTCTGCTAAATCCTCTTTTACGTAGGAAAGCTCTTGAGAGTCCAAGTGTAACTTCTTGCCTCTTCCTACAGAATCACTTCCAGAGTAAGGAGAGGGGGACATCAAGCCTTGACACTGAGCAGAAATCTGAGTTGCAGACCCATGTTACTTTACATAAAAATTTATGTACATTGGAATATTACTCAGCCATAAAAAAAGAATGAAATAATGCCATTTGCACCAATGTGGATGGACCTAGAGTACACTATACTTAGTGAAAGAAGTCAGAAAAAGACAAATACTATATGATATCACTTGTATGTGGAATCTAAAAAGTGATACAAATGAATGTATTTGCAAAACAGAAACGGACTCAGATTTGTTTGACATGGAAAACAAACTTGTGGTTACAAAAGGGGAGAAGGAATGGGGGAGGGACAAATTAGGGGTTTGGGATTAACAGATACAAACTACGATATATCAAATAGATAAGCAACAAGGATTTACTGTACAGCACAGGGAATTATACCCAGTATCTTGTCATAACCTGTAATGGAGTATAATCTGCTAATATACTGACTCACTATGCTGTACACCTGAAGGAGACCCCAAGACCATGATTCATTTGCAAGTGATTTCTTCAGTGCTCTTAGGAGAAACCAGTGAAGGAATAGGGGAATCAGGACAGGGGTTGGGAAGAAAGCCAATCACAGGTGCCATTTCAGACAAAATCTCAGCCTCAGACTGGTCGTGCCAGAGAGGTCTGGACCCTAAATTACCTCTCAGAGTTTGTCACTACCCGAGGCAGGAGAGCTGGGCTTTCATACCCCACACCCGTTAGTCCTGCTCTATAGGATGCCCTGGAGGATGCCACCTCTCTACCTGAAGCAGCTCTGGTAGCGCCAGGCCAAAGATAGCAGGTGCTGGCTCACCCAGCAGACAGGGGAGGGGCCCAGGTGATAGGGATTCTAGGGGACCTGGGTGGGACATATACAGTGTCTACTCCCCTTCATTGTCTTTAACATTCAGTTTGGAACTTGATTGCTTTCTCTTTGGTTCTTTGTACTATCCCCCCCCGCCCCAGACCCCCTTACGCCCACCCCCATGTCTCCCAGGTTTCTTCCTTCCCTCACATAGATATCAATACGTTTATTGAGCACCTGTAACAGACCAAGCACTGTGTCAGGGGCTATACATGGAGTTCACAACCCTCCACTGCTTATAGAACAATGCCACGTATCTTCACCACATGAATGGCTGTAGCCAAAATCACCCCATTTGACATTTATTCTATTGAGTGCTTTAACCAGTTAGAGGACTTGGAATTACCTTTCTTTTTTTGTTCTCTAGATACCTGGTATTAATTAGGCATAATACAGCTTATTTAATTCTCACGGGAACACAGTGGCATATGTATAATTTTCTTCATTCTACAAATAAGGTAAATGGGGCTCAGAGAGCTTAAGTGTTATGGAGCTTTAAATGGAGCAGCTGGGGTATGAACCCAGGCCAGAATCACCCCACAATCCATGCTCCTTTTTTTCTCTCTCTGGGAGAACGTGGGGTAGAAGGAGGTAGACTGGTCGTAGGGTGGGGTGCTCTGGCCAGGACTTCTATCCACCTTCTCTGGGCAGTCGGGGAGTTAGAAGAAGCCCTATCTATGGCTTGTGGCTTCCTCGTCTTTGGTAGTCGTAATCTGGTTTTAGGTAACTGTGGAATTGATTACCTTAAAATACATTTGATTTCATTATCTGAGATGCTTAGAATCTGTTAGGGTATTTAGAATTCCTCCCAGTTTTTGTCACCTACAGATTTGTTCAGTAACAAGTCATTGAGAAAAATGTTGATGGAGTCATATTTTAAAAATATATATCTATACATAGACTTCTCGGTTGGTGCAAATGCAGTTAAATAGCTCTTCTGGAAGCAAGTGCTTCATCCACTCCACTTACCTGTACTATTGTCCTGGTCCATTTCTTCTCCTTTTTTTTTTTTAATTTCATGACAACATTTGTCACATTGATTTGATACAATCCAGATATGCTATGTCTGCATTATTCTCCTGACTTTCCAGACTTCTGACCTTCATAGAATTTCATAGGAAAAACACCAGCCTAGGATTTAGAAAACCTTGTTTCAAGTCCTGAATCTCCTTCATCTTACATGTTACCTGAGCAAAACTCTCTGAATCTCAGTTTTCTTGCTTATAAAGTGGGAAAAAATAAAAAAAAATATGACTACCTATCTCATAGGGATGTTACAAGTGCCTGGTAGGTACATAAAAAGTGACCAATAAATGGTCACCATTATTAACTTCCTAGACTGTTTGCATTTTTAAGAAACAGGAAAGGAAGTTATAGTTTTGCATCTTTATCCATAAAGAGCTGTACTATATCAGTTATCTATGACACAATAGAGTAACAACCAACCCCAAAACTTCATTGGTACACAGTGAAGTAATATTTATTTGTGCTCATACATCTATGGGTCAACTGGGTGTTTCTGCTGATCTGGACTGGATTCAACCCATCTAAGCTGGGTTCACTTATGTCTGAGGTCAGCTGGTGGGTTAGCTGGGGCTGGCTGGTCTCAGATGACCTCTTCTCCGTGCAGTCTCTCCTCCTCCAGCAGGCTAGCCTGAGTTTGTTCTCACTGCATGAGTCCAAAAGAGAGAGTAAAAGCACATAAGGTGTCTTGAAAGCCCAAACTCAGAAATGGTATACCATTTGTCTGCCACATGCTATTGGCTAAAGCAAGCCACAGGCCAGCCCATATTCAAGACGTAGGGAACTTGAACTCCATCACTTAATGGGAAATGTTGCAAAGTCACATTGCAAAGGCAATAGGTACAAGGAGGCCCTTAATGGGGGTCAAAAAATGCAATCCACCTCCCACATAAAACTTCCATTTTTCCTTCCTCATGCATGTCCTCTTCCTGGCATACAAGGCCTTCACTACTCTGTCTTCAACTTGCTAATCTGATGTTTTTGCCTTTACTCTTCAACATGAGCCTTCTACCCTAACTAGCTCAAGCTCTGAACTTTGTCTCAGTGGCTCCCCATCTCAGCTCCCAGGAGCAGCATAACCCCCCTCCCACTCACCCATTCAAGCCCTACTCATCCTTCTAGTCTTGGCTCAAGTCTTCCTTCCTATAACCATCCCAGACTTCTCTTGAGCCCTCCCTACCCTGAACACTGGTTAATACCCGTAAATCATTCAGGTCGACCTAGGAGTTAATGAAAGTTAGATGCTATCAGGAAATTTTAAAAATCCACTGGCCAACCCTAGAAGATGGCAGAGGAGAAAGCTCACATAGGGAAGCAGTATATAATACTTGGGCAAAGTCTCAGCAGTCAGACCAACTTGGGTTGAATCCCTACTCACCCACTTATAAGCTGTGTGCCTTTAGACAAGTTACTCAAACTCTCTGAACGTAAAATGTATCATCTGTTCAATAAAATACTCTATCATAGAGTTTTCTTGGGGATTAAACAAGATCATGTACATAAAGCACTTAGCACAGTGCCTGACACATAGTGTTCAATAAATGTTAGCTACAGCTATAACTGCCACTACTAATAGTATTCCCTTATGTTAGTAATTTATTCAGCTTCTACCTTTCCCCTGTGCCTTTGTCTGAATGAGGTAAGTCAAAGTCACGAAACCACTCATTACCTCTTTATTTTGACTACCCTCGTGAGTTACACTAGAGAGAACCTTTGCTTATTTGATTAAACTGTTATTCAAGATGTCAAGATTTACTAATTGGGAATGGGAGAAATCAAATGAGTTTATGTGGTATTATATTTTGTCACCTTGGCTGGTTTAATCACATTGAATTGGGCTCTAAATGCTAATCTAACCTTAGCTATTTGGCAAGATTAATCATGATGACTGATCGTCTCCTGAGACTTGAGTCTTTCATGTAGCTCCTCAGATGGGCAGCCTCTTCCTGGGATAATCTGTTTTTCTCCAAAAGATTGCCACTTTCAGATGATTAGAAGCATGTCAGTGTTCTGAACCAAAGAAGTTTGTTTAAAACTTTATAATATGCGGGCTTCCCTGGTGGCGCGGTGGTTAAGAATGCACCTGCCAGTGCAGGGGACACAGGTTCGAGCCCTGGTCCGGGAAGGTCCCACATGCCGCAGAGCAACTAAGCTCACGCACCACAACTACTGAGCCTGCACTCTAGAGCCCACGAGCCACAACTACTGAAGGCCGCGCTCTGCAAAAAGAGAAGCCACCGCAATGAGAAGCCTGCGCACTGCAATGAAGAGTAGCCCCCACTCTCTGCAACTATAGAAAGCCTGTTCAGCAAGGAAGACCCAACGCAGCCAAAAGTAAATAAATAAATTAAATTAATAATTTAAAAAAATAAAACTTTATAATATGCAACACGTTTAGCTTAAATCCAAGAGAGAACAAAATGATACACAGACTTTCTGATCAGCTAGAATTGAATTGTATGCTCAACGGGGTCAAGGGGCATGATCGTATTACCAAGTAATATATGTGCAACAACAGCACAGTGCCTGGCAAGCAGCAGACCACCAGTTCACACGTGTGGGATGCATGGATGAACGAATGAACTATATTACAATAAAACCCAAAGTTTCTAATGAGAGCAATATTGCACGTCTTAAGCCACTCTGAATCCTTTAAGGATCAAGGCAGGATATTAATTAATTTACTAAAATCCCCAGTTTACCAGGCTAGTGGCTCTCTCAAGAAAAGGAAATCAGATTATATTACAAGTACTGTAATTACCTTAACAATCTTCCTCTGGGGCTTTTTTCCCCTTCTAATCTATACTACAAATCGCCTCTGAATTAATCTTCTTGGAATTTAATCTTTTATTAATTTCTTCCTCACACCACCTATCATTTCTTTCTCTCTCTTACTTCTTCAACTCATTCATCAAAGATTTCAATTAGACAGTAATAACATTCTGTTTAAGGCTGATATTTCCATTTTAATGGGACTAGGTAATGCCCAAGGTAGAAATGTCTGCCCAGAATGACAAATATCCCTCACAAACAATATATTCACCCTTTCACTCTCTTTTTATTGCAAGCTGTTTAAACAATTAGGAAGCTCTCAGGAGCAAATAGCATCATCCAGCAGGTTGAGATCCCCCTATGGCACGTGGCAAAAAACTAGACACTTGCAACTATTTTGAAAATAGAAATTTAGACTGATAACTGACTCTCTTAGAAAGGTAAACTTATGCACAACCCTCTTAGATTAGCTTTTTCTACTGTTAAGACCTTATGAAATAATTAGTATCCATTTCCCAGAATATAATTTTATACCAATGATAATAACAACACCTGTTTGTCAAATACTTATTTGCATGTCAGCCACTATGCTAAAGGTTCTACATCTGTTTATTGAAGTCTCACCTCTCTATGGAGTAGTTCCTGCTGTAATCGCAGTTTCATAGATGAAGAAGGTGAAGCTCAGAAATGTTGAGTAATTTGCCCAAGGTTACCCACATAGCAAGCAGCAGAACGGTACTCAAAAAGAAGCTGTCTGACACTACTGTCTGCTCTCTACAGATGGGCTATCTCGACCTCATATGTTTCCTCTAAACAGCAGGAGGTTGAGAGAAATGATGTGAATATTTCAACATTTCTTCTTTGATTCCTTCCATAAATATGGAAAGCCACTGCACTGGGCCCTGTTAACCATTCTGATCAATAGATCAATGAGTGTGGGCAAAGGAGAAGCGGAATGAATGCAAACATTTTAGCACTGAACATGTATTAGGACCTGTGCTAAGTGCTTTAAAAGTATTTCCTTTAACCAACACAGCAGCACTGCCCTTAACATAGTACCTGTCACAGAGTAAGTACCCACCAAATATACGTTGAATTGGACAGCCAAGCTAATACTTCAAAGTAGAGAGCATCAGGTGACAGATCTGGGAGTACTGCAATAGCTCATTCTTTGTTCCTTTCCACAAAATTTGTAGTGACTCAGGGAGATCAGCTTGGTGCTTTGTGACCACCTAGAGGGCTGAGATAGGGAAGGTGGGAGGGAGATGCAAGAGGGAGGAGATATGTATATGTATGGCTGATTCACTTTGTTATAAAGCAGAAACTAACAAACACACCATTGTAGAGCAATTATACTCCAATAAAGATGTTAAAAAAAAAAAAAAAAGATCTTTGAAAGTTTTCCAAGATAGATCAACTACTTGTTTGAGGGCTAAGGGGTATTTCTTTCTTGCTTTTTTTTAATAAATTAAAAAAATTTATTTATTAAAAAAAAAAATTGTAGTGACTGAACCTCCCAATCAGGAGAGCTGTGAAAATACTCTTCATGAACAAGGACTGTTTAGATGGGAAAACAATAATGTAAAATGTGAATATATTTTTCAGACTGTAGATGTAGCTTAGCTATACTTCTGTAAACCACCAGAAATAATGGCCCAAAGTGCATTTCTTAAAATATGAAGGATGCGCGGGATCTACGACAGGGTCCAGAGTCCAATTTTATGGATTATTTGTCAAAGCAGAGGTTCCAGAGTTCAGAGAAGATGGCTGGAGTGGTCCCATGGACACGGAGAGATGAAGGGGGCCCCACTCTAGGGAGAGAATTCAAACACAGGGACCAGACTTCTCACACCTCGTCTAACTCAGTGGCAAAGGATACAAACAAGAAGCAGCCTTCTACAAGATAGAGCAGGTCTGCTGACCATTCCGTTCCCCGCCCCCATTAACGGCAGGCTCCTCCCACCTGCCTGCCAGCGCAGCAGCCCCGCCCCTTTCCAGATGTCCACCGGAAGCCACCTTTTGCAAACCCTTGGCTCACAGTCGGGCGTCCCTCTCACCCCTACCCCTTCCTTTTAATTCTCCAGGTATCTGAGAGTGATGCATGGAGAAAGAGAACCAGAAGCAGCTATCTTTATTTTTAGCTTATTTTATTCTTGGCTAACCTTAGGGTAATAGCGATAGCCACCAAGAGAACAGCTCAGAAAATGTGAAGGGCTTTGAAAATCCAATCCAGGAGTGAAGCCATGTCCCCCATTCTACAGATGGGAAAATGGAGGCTCAGAGGATGTAAGTAACTTGCTTGAGGTCATAGAGTGGGTGGCAGAGCTGGAATTTGAGTCCAGATCTCTCTCTCCAAAATGTATACTCTGATTCTGTGTAAAGAGGATAAAACAGAAAGCTTTCTAAAATATGTGTTTAATTTGGAACTCAAAACAGATCTTATGGAGAGGTGGTGACAAAAATCAAGCAACAAGATTGATTTTGGACATTCTGCTTCAGCAAGAACTTCAGCACTAAAATAACTGGAGCTAAAACAACAGATTGGGGTGTGGAGCTTATGGGGCGGCACCAAACAGATTGTTTAAAGAACCTTGTTAAAGGAAACTATTATCTATTTGTAGAGCACTGAAGGTGGAAATGGGGGGGAGAAAAACCTATATCACACAATCTGCTGTGGTAGTGTTAAACTATTTGAATATTTTGGAAATGGAGGTTTAAATTATCTGTAAAATAAGTTAAACCAGAACTAAGATTATTTACCTAGCAGAAGAAAAATGTCACCAGCCAGAAACATCTTCTTCTTGGTCATCATGACCTCCTACAATCAAAGGATTAATATGAAGAGAACAAAACTAGAAACATTATTTGCCAAGTCATATGAGTCCTAAGAAATATTTTGTCCTCATAAGAGCCACACACACACACACACACACACACAAAACCCACAGAAGAAGGCAATAATACAACAAGTCAAGCCCAGTTCAAAGGAGTAAACTTTGATAAAATCCTGAGTAGACTGAAATCCTTTCTAAAATAAAGGAAGACTTGGGAAATTGTCACAGGATGCAGGGAACTTGGGAGCATAACTAGAGATGTAGGAGGTATAATAACTAAATACAATGGAAATTCCCAAATTGGATCCTAGAACAGTAAGAGGACATTAATGGAAAAGCTGGTGAAATCCAAATAAAGTCTGGAGCTTGGTTAATAATGAGCCAATGTCACACAGTTTCTCGGTTTGACAGCTATACCGTGGTAATATACAGTGGGGAAAGATAGGTGAGAGGTGTATGGAAACCACCTGTAACTATCTTTGTGTCTTTTCTGTAAATCTAAAGTCATTGCCAAACTAAAAATTTAACTTAAAATACCCTTTAGTGCCCCCTGTAATATTTTTGCAATGGTCTCCCAATTCAATGTTCTCTTCCCCTATCACCATAGCAACCTGCATCCTATGACAAGTGGTGGGGTTACAAGAGAGGAGGAATAAGCAAGCAGGAAAGTACGACCTTGGTTCCCAATCGCCCAAAGAGGACTCCTCCAGCAAGTTTGTTTTTTATTGTTGGTACTTGGTATCTTGGGATATTTAACACCTGCCCACGAACATGGGAAATATTCCAGTTTGTGCTCCTGATTGTTTTGGCATTTAAGGATATTGCTTAGTTCATAAGTGTTGTTTCAAGTGTCAACAGTCGTATAAATGTTAGTATAACATACGTGTACAAATCCCATAGGGAGAAGGGCTGAACTTTCAAAGAAAAAGACAATGGGGAAGACCCTAACCTTAGATATAGTAATCTCAAAAGTTAGAAAGCTTTTGAGATTGCCAACTTAGAGATGAAAGAGAAAAAAAAATTAACTGGCTAAACTCTAATTCTTTGAGAGAGAGGAGGAAAGATGAAAAAAAATCTGTCATAACTGGGAAAAATCCAGAAAGTATTCAGGACATTGGATGCTGTCTTCTGATAATTCTATTATTCAACATCGACTAGTTATTTACTAAATCCCCACTATGTGCTAATTGGACTCATGTGTATACATGATTCTTTTCACTTAAAGAATGATTAACAGTTTTTAGAAAAAGTGTCTATAATAAACTGCCCAACAGAGGCATCATATTTGCTGAAATGTATGTGATTCCCCAAAATGGGAGATGAAACCAAAAACTATGATGCAAGCTGAATTCAGCATAAACTGAGGAAAGTATGTAAACTTCAACATGTGATAGACATGTTACTTTTGATTTTAAATGTAATGAGATAGAAAATATTGTGTGACTTTTTTGTAATATGCCTGGGATAGAGAGGGTGCACTCCATCATAATATATGCAGTCATTCACGTAGATGGGTTTCAGGAGCCCTCTTGGATACCGAAATGCATGGATGCTCAAGTTTCTTATGTGAAATGTCATGGTACAGTCAGCCCTCTGTATCCATGATGTGAAACCCCAGGATGTGGAGGGCAGATTGCATATATTGCATATGTATATATATACACACATATAAATATATACACACAGACACGCATATCTATATACACATATATAAGTATATATGTATATGTGTGTGTATATATATATATACAGATCTTCCTCGACTTACAGTGAGATTATGTCCTGGTAAACCCATCGTAAATTGAAAATATCACAAGTTGAAAATGCATTTAATACACTTAACCTACCGAATATCATAGCCTAGCCCAGCCTACCGTAAACATTCTTTAGAACACTTACATTAACCTATAGTTGGGCAAAATCATTTAACACAAAGCCTATTCTATAATAGAGTAGTGAACGTCTCACGTAATTTATTGAATACGGTACTGAAAATGGAAAACAGAATGGTTGTACATATATCGGTTGTTTACCCTGGTGACTGTGTGGCCGACTGGGAGCTGCAGTGGCTGCCTCTGCCGAGCATCACCAGGGAGCACGCCTGCACATCGCTAGCCCAGGAAAAGATCCAAATTCCAAGTGCAGGCGCTACTGAATGCATAGTGCATTGGCACCATGGTAAAGTGAAAACATTGGGAGTTGAACCGTCGTAAGTCAGGGACCATCTCTATCTGTGTGGCATGGGTGGGGGACATAATTTTACTATAACTCTTATTACAAATCAATGAAGAGTATAATCTAAAGACTAAATAGTTCACTTCCTCACTGCAAGCCAAAGAATTAAGTCAGTTAATTTGATATTACCTCAATTTGAAATATTAAAATAATGTAATATCTTTTAAAAAAAAAGAAGGAAAGAAAACAAGTAAAAGAAAGAGGGAGAGAAGGAGGAAAGAGGCAAGAAAAGAAAGGGAGGCAGGGAAGGAGGGAGGGTGGGAGGAAAGAACAGATGTTTTAAAAACAGATACTGCCGGGGCTTAATTGAATACACCAGCATTTCTTCTCCCACTCAAAAAGCTTAAGAGTGTTCCTTTTCCAAGAATACTGAGTTTGAGAAGCACTCCCACAGTTTTAAGATGCTTTCTAAGAAGGAAGAAAGATAACAGATTTGTCTATTTGGTCCTTGTCACAGTAACCCTTCCACTAGTCTCATGGGAATTGCCGTTCTGAAGGAGAGCTTTAGCAGGTTGCAGCCCAGCCTCACCTTTTTCTTGGGGTTAGTTATTATTTTTGGTCATAAGATGCTGGTTCTGAAGATCAGAAGATTATCAGTAGGAACTGGGCTAACCTCCCAGGTAACTCTGGCCAGGAGTGACATGCATGGACAGTTGTTGCCTTAAATCACCGTCTTCCCCCTTTGTTATTGTCTTTATTTAATAGGATTTTTTTTAAAAAGTATGAGTATAATATGTACTTATCATGACAAGACTCACAAAAGTTAATATGCCCTTGCCTCCAAGCATCCCTCCCCATACCCTCTGGGTAACAAAGCCAATGTTAAGAGGTTAGTAGGTAGTAGCTATCTACTAACCTATTAACATGGCATCTGTGCTCATTCAAACATGTAAAAACATAAATGCCCACAAGTCGTTTTTAGACAGAGTATTTTACAGAAATGGGATCATATCCCTCACTCTCCTCTGAAGCTTGTTTTTTCATTTGATGATTACATCATGAACATCCCTGTAGGCCCACACACAGAGATCTAATATACTCGTTTTTTTTTTAATTTACAGCTGTGTTGTACTTTATAGTATAAATGTGTCATAATTTAATCAACCAGCCCTCTATCCATGGACTTGGTTTTTTGTTTTGTTTTGCACTACAGTGTTACAATAAATACTGTATATATTTACATACTAGATATCTACATTTTTATATAAATGGGTATACATAGATACTTTATTTCTGTAAGAAAGATACCCCAAAATGAGATTACTGGCTCAAGGAAGCAACCTACTTTGCAATCCAGATGTAGAGGCAGTCATAACCACAAGTAACGATTGTCCTTCTTTTAATATTTGGGACCCCTTGAGGGTCCTATAGTAACATAAAAAAACAATGATCAGCAGAATTCAAAGTGAATTTATTGGCACAAATACCCTTCACATCACAGGACCAAGCAAAGTCCCCACCTGAGCTTGATGGAAAGAGCTTTTCACAGAGAATTCAGTTACCAAAGTGTGATGTTAGCTTCACTAGGCCTTTCATCATGGCCTGTCTCATCACCATGACAACTTCTTTGTAAAGGGAGTAGGTAAAGCCGTTTCTAATAGTATCTTAGCCAGGGTGTCCGTCTCCTCCTTAAAATGCTAAATTTACCCATCACTAGTTAATTACTATTTTGAAGAATCAAAGGCACCTAAATGTTTTTTTAAAAAGTGAGACTGGACCCTTCTTTTGAGGGGAGCAGAGTTCGTGACAGCCTTTGGAAATAGCAGCAGTTTTCGAAACAGTTAGGGGCAATACAGATAACAAAGGGAGAGTCAGTTTTGTCTGCAGGGTGATAAAGCACTCTTGGATCTCAAGAAGACTTGCTAGGGAAAGGGAAGAAGTTCATTCTCTTAAATTGGAGCCCAGTTGACATATTAGACTTCTTATACAGAATAACAGTTCTTTTATGATTACTAATGTTATACTTCAACAGAAGCCTTGGCACAGAGATGCTATGAAAATGGATCTTGAGGGCTTTAAATACCCAGCAGAGAAGAATTTGTACTGTGAATGCCCTCCCACTTCTGTTCAGTGTAATGGAAACTCTCTGCACTAGAAATCAGGAGATCTAGGTACCATTGAGCAAGTCATATAAATTCTCTGAGTTTCCATTTCCTTTCTGCAAAATGGGGCTAATACTTCCCCCGGCCCCTGGGGTAACACCTCACTGCAGTCAATGAAACAACATACCTGGAAGAACATTGAAAACAAAGACAGAAGTTGAGAATACAGACTCTGGAGTCATCCAGTCTCTGTGGCTTTCCTGGTTCCTCCTCAGTAATCTTGATCCTATTGCTTGCCCTCTGAGCTTCAGCTTCCCAAAAGAGGGAGAATATAACTACTTTGATGACTGATTTAAGAATGAGACAGGATCATGCCTTCAAAAGTGCAAGCACAGTGCCTGGCACATAATGAGATCGCAATAAATACAGAGCTATTATTTGTAAAGCGCTATTCAAATGTGATAATCCTTTTACGAAGCTCTAGATTTTTCTTCTGAGGTTACTAAAGCATTTCTTTCCATTAAGTAGCTGCTTTTCTTTCTCTCCTGAGCCCTCTGTTCTTGCCAAGACCCAGTGACTCTGTCTCTGAGAGAGAGATAGGGGCCTCAGTGCAATCAAGGCTGCAGAAAAGGGTTGAGAACATGAGATCCAGCTTGTGGTTTGATTGCAAGCCAGTGGTCAGGAGCCCCTGAGCCCATATTTAGGCCGCACTGTGAACTGCATTAGCTCCTGACTGCTCTGTATCACAGAACAACCCAAGAGGTCAAAGAGCCACAGATAGGGCCCAATATAAGCAGAGAAATGTCTTTCCATCCACTCACAGATGTCGTGGAAGAGGGAGTTAAGGAATCAGCAAGTATATTCCCTTGGCTTGGCCTTTCACTAGCTGCCCTGTCATCTTGCTTTCTACTTGTTGCCCTCAAGTTCAGGAAATAGAGATTATTTATCTGAATCAGTCATTCCAGGACAAGAATGGAGGCCAATTTGTGTTTGCCTGGGCTGGGGCAGGATCATTTGACACTAGCTCTAGGGCAAGGGGCCTTATTCATAGGTAAGGAGGTCCTGTTCAAAATAATTATCACAGGAGAAGGTCAGATGGCCCTTGTAACACGGTGATAAGTCAGAGGACTTGGAGACCCCCTTTGGAGGTGCACAGTCTGCAGGGCCTACAAATACAATAGTAATAGTTATTATCCAATATTACATTTTCCTTTTCTGCTGTATAATTCTGTTCCTTAAGTCTGTTAAATACCACAGCCCAGTTGTCATTGTGTTTTGAAGAGCTAAGAGAAGGGTCTATAGCCATGCTTGGAGTGAATAAAACAAA
The DNA here is from genome assembly GCF_005190385.1 of Monodon monoceros. Classification (NCBI taxonomy): domain Eukaryota; kingdom Metazoa; phylum Chordata; class Mammalia; order Artiodactyla; family Monodontidae; genus Monodon; species Monodon monoceros. The sequence continues at coordinate 76,017,472 of NW_021703780.1, read as the reverse complement.
GAGGGAAACACATCACAGGATGGCAAAATTGACCCATGTTACCCTGAAAATGTAGTCGGAGCTGCCATGAAGCCTCCAAGACAGATTTCAGCATGTCCCGAAATTACCTAGGAAGGGGATTGTGGTCTGTTGAGAGTTGCCTCAGGATATTGTCTTGTTGGTTTTCAACAGAAGGGTGACTCCTGAAGGCTGGCGAACTTTGGGTCATCTGAGTAACGTAATCACCATAATAGTGACCTCAGCAGCTGCCAATTCTTGGCCACCAGCAGACGCTCTGTCAAGGATATTAATGCGGATAGGAGGCAAGTTGTATTAACTGGACTTTACAGGTGACGATCTGAGGCTCATGCTTATCTGAGGTCCTGTTGTAGGGATGTGGTGATCTGGGATTCGGATCAAGATCTGTGTGTCTCCAAAGACTGGGCTTTTTAAACACACAGGCAGTATCTTGTAGGATATCAAACCAGAGTTTTATATCCATCCCCACCTTTGCCAGGATCTCCTGCCAACAATGCAGCCAGGTTCCCTGCCTTAAAGCTCCCAGCAGAACTTAGGGGAAGGGGTAACGTTTATTGGCTATTGACTCCTGCCTGATATGACTGTAGAGATGCCCAGAGCAGACAGTATGTAAAGGGAGGGAGCATGGAAGGGCAGCCACCATAGTGGGTAGGGATGCTTCATGCTCCAATTCCACTTCCCTTATCAAGGCTGGGAATGATATTTGCAATTCATCTACTAGTGGCACCCAACAGAATTTTCTGGCAAGAATGGGATTGTTCTATATCTGAACTGGCCTCATGTGGCTACTGAAGACCTGAAATATGACTAGTGAGCTGAGGAACTAAACTTTCATTTCGTTTCAGTTAATTTTAAATAGGCATATATGGCCAGTAACACATTGGACAGTGCAGGTGTGCTGCCCAGTATGGTCTGTCAAAATTGTGAGTTAAGGAGCTGGGTTCCTATTTTCATGTTTACATTCATGAAAATTAGTATCATTTCTAGAAGGGGCTCTGAGGTCAGACTGCCTGAGATTGAATCTTCCATTTACTGCCTGTGTAACCTCTCTGTGCCTCAATTTCCTCATCTGTGAAATGGAGATTACAAACTGTAACTGCTCCATAGGGTTATTGTGAGGATTAAACGATTTAGTGTTTAAAAAGTACTTTTTACATAGTTCCCAGAATAGAGTAAAATGATAAGGCTACAGAAATGAACAAGATCTATTCCCTACCCTTAAGAAGCTTTTGTACCACTGCTATGCCTTTAGAATTTTTATTTATTCCACGGCCCCCAATCCAGTGAGTCTAAATAGTATGCATAGACAAGCAGTATGAATCTAAATAGGTTGTACATGTCAGCATATTTGCTCTGTGTGTGTGTGTGTGTGTGTGTGTGTGTGTGTGTGTGTGTGTAGCACATGGTAGACACTCACTAAATAATAGCAATTTTTCTCTTGTTAAATGAGATTTTGTGATATGCAGGAGCTAGAATGGACCAAACTTTTGTGCAATCCTCCTGTACATTGGGCTCTCCAGCAGTACAAACAGGTGGTACATGTTGCTCTTTTGCTTCTCTTCCTTTGGCCATATTTCAGAGGCTACATGAGATTTGGGATTGTGAAGGCCCTGGGGATAGTGGGTGGCCTCCAAATCCAGAAGTCCATCAGGGGCCTCACAATCATCCTTTGTTTTGCCATATTATTTGAATAATATGTACTAGAGTTGTTTTGCTCCCCACCCCCACTGAGGTCCACTGATTTTCTTCTGAAGACCAAACAGTTATTTTCCTTGGGGAACCACTCCTTCCCGTTGCAGTTCACATCCTTTGGTGGGTGATTCTGACTCTAAGAGGAGGCATGTGATATGGATCATGTGATTATGGATCAGCTAATCAGAGCATGCATGCCCTTAGCCATGGTGATGGAGCACAAGCGGCATTTGGCCCAAATCAATCCAAGGAGGTTCAAGTCTAAACTTTTGGGGGACTCTTGGGAAGAAAGAACATTTCTTTCCAGAGGACTTCAACTAAAAGGATGTTGTCTGGGGTTGCCAGAGGACATTACATGGAGAAGCCCTGAGCTGGAGTAAAAGCAGCACAAAGTAAGGCAGAACTAGAGACAAAGGGACTGAATCTTGATGACATCTCTTAAGCTCTGGACCAACCATGCTTGAAGTGCTATTGCTGGACTTGAGGTGTGTGAGCCAATACATCCCCTTCTGTGTTTCAGCCAGTGTCAGCTGAGTTTCAGTTTCTTGTAACCAAAGCAGGATATTCACTCTGCCATTTCCTCATTGTAAGAGGCTTGCTCCCAGCAACTCTGTAGGAGTAGAGGTCAGATGACCTGCATTCTCCTTCCCTTGGTAACAGCCTCAGAGCTCTTATTGTAAAAGACCAAATGGCAAAAGCCATTCATATGCTCATGGCAGCAATATTAAGGTTGTCCTGTGTGAGGCTGACCCTAAGAAGGGATTCTAAAAAGGGCCTTGCTTATGTAATTGAAATTCTTAAAATAACTGCAGATGGAGTCTGAGAATCCTGCTGGGGCTCCAGACTGCCTACCCTAGGATGGAGGGGTCAGAGATTCTCTGTGAATGAATAATTGGCTGACAGCAAAACAGGCTAAGAACAAAATCACCACATACCCTCAGAAGAGCACAAGAGTGGGTCAGGACTCCAAGTGCCAAATGCATGACTTTGCATTTATTTAATGACTTCTCAAAAATACCTTTAGCAGCACAGGAAGAGAGCTGACCCATTTTGGGGTCTGGTATCAATAGACTAATGAAAGCAATCCTTAAAAATAGCTTTCCCTTCTTAAAATATATTTCCCATTGAGTAGGATCCAGAGGAAAATTTTTATCTGGGCCCTGACTCATTTTTCTGTGGACTGAAGCAGAGTGAGACTGAAGCCTTGGTGTATGAGGCAGTTATCCACCTGGATACTGTACACAGGGATTCCGTTCCTGAGTGCAGACTCCAGCCCCGATTTCCCAGCTCTCCGTAGTGAGCTGCTCCTCCAACCTCAGGTGGGGAGGGGGACCAGGCCTTTAAGGCTCCCAGACTTCACTTCTCCAAGCGATGCATCTGCTGTTGTCATCCTATTTCCATCAAACTGAAGCCTGGAACCGAGAGTAAGAAGCAGCGTCTGGAGTGCCGAGAATGACAAGTTGGAAGAGGGCAGGGAAGTCCTTGGGAGGAGTGGCTGCTTAGATTACCCTGGAGCTGATTGAACAGATGAGAGGGAAGAAATCGATCCGCAGAACAAAGCAAATCCTTCAGGACAGGCGGTGATTTGTGGATAGTGTCATTTTCTGGGCCTTGGGTATTTCCTCATTCTGACTCCCTCAGAATGACAACGTCATTAAGACCCCATTCTGGTTGTTTTTTTCCCCAAGGATTCTCTTTCCTGCATACTTTGAAGAAAATATCTTTCTTCCATTTCTGTTCAGCACTTCCTGCACAAGTAATAATCTGAGATCTGTCCCTCTCCTCCATCCATGTATCTTAGGAATGAGAATTCCCTAAGGAGTATTTCTCAAAGGAAGGATATGGACCATTTGCACCAATGGGCGCCTGACAAAAACGTATATTCCAGAAACCCACTATAGACCTAAGACATCAAAAGCTTGAGGGATGGAACCCAGAAATTTCCATCTTTAAGATTGTTTCCAGGCATCCTTTATGCACACTAAAATCTGAAACCCACGGTCCAGTGGTAAGAGGAAATGTTTTGAGTTACCACAGGCAGATGCAAAGTAGGGCCTTGTATCACCATATGCCCTCTGACCTCCAGGGGAAGGCCCCACTTGAAGGTGTTGTGTTCAAACTTGATTGAGGGGAGAAGTAAAAAAGAAAGAAGTAGTATAATGCTGTGTTTTCCTTCCCACCTCATTGTCAAAGCAATAGGTCCTGTTTCTCTCTAGTTTGTGGGGAGAGACTTACTTTGAAAATTCCAGAAGCTTCAAGCTCCTTCCTAAATTCAACTCAAAGTCACTTTCCATGAGATCTGTGGTTAATGCTGTTTTATGGGCTTTGGGGGTTTGGCAATCCCTCATGCCACCAGAGATGGCAGTGTGCCGTAAAAATCATTTTATTAACGACCATAACCTGCATTTTTGGTAAGGGGGAGAGTGGTTAATTTACAACCATACCTTCTGAGCTCTAAGGCTGAATAATACCCATAGGAGGGACAATGAGAAACTTGTTTCCAAGTTTCTTAACTAGAATTTGGAAAGGATGGGAAGTGTGGACCAGAAGTTATCAGTGGGAGATGGAGTAAAAATTATTATCAGTTGCAAATTGAACCAAAGGGGCTTCCTAGGGAACAGAGAAAATAAGGTGAGAGTTGTCCATAATGGTATTTGAATGGTGTCTCACGGAAGCAAAATAAAGGTGCTAAAATGATGAGTGACCCCACAAGGTCAAATATCTTTACTGAGGAGCCCTCCGTTAAAGTGAGATTAAAAAAACCAAACCAAAAGGGGAGTCGTGAGCTCTGCTCTTGTTCGTAGTAGCTATATCCATCAGGAGTAGGGAGGGAAAAACTAGGTGATGATTATGGTGAAATCTAACAGTTAGTTTCTTGAGCCTTACTTCTTAATCCTTGGAATGAGCCTATCAAGTAAATACCATAGCAGAGGAAACCTGGGACCTGAAACATTAAGTAACTTGCCCAAGACACACGTCTTTGTCAGGTTGCTGTGGTAAAGGATTTGACTCAAATCTTTTAATGATGGCTTTTCTAATGACCAAGAAGCAGCCTTAGAACCTTATTTGCCCTACAGTGGTATATCAAGGTGTCTAACAGCACAAGTTCAAATCAAGGCCCTCAGGCGCTTGTTTGGAAGAAAATGAGAGGAAACATGAAACCCTTAGTGTCTGCATGGATGAAGCAGGCACCCCATAAACAAACATCATATCTGCCATCTTTATTATCATCAACAATATGTCATTATGATCATTACCATTATTCCCCAAAATAGACAAATTTTAAAGGTTACTTAATCTTAGACTTATTTAAAGCTAACAATAAAACTCTAAATTAAAAATACAATAACAAAGCAGGTTGTGAGTAGATTCAACTGCCCTAGGCGATTTCTACATGGTTGAATGTGAGCTAGAGAATCCGAATAGATCTTTCCATATGCCATTCTGCAATTTGCCCTTGAGCTTCTGTTCACAGAGTTCTCCCTGCCCAGAAAACCCCTTCTGTCCTCCTCCTCCTTTTAGAAAGGCATCACCTTAAAACCTTTCTGGCACTATCATAGAGACATATATCCATGTAAAGATTCTCCCCAGATCACACTCTTTGGTATATTTTCCATCTTTCAGATACGTTGGACTATAACGCATTGTCAGCTGTTTTTCTAGTTCCGCATACTATTTCATATCCTGACTCATAGCTGATCCTGTAACTATAGGCTTACAGCTCTATCCTCAAACCTTCCAGAGGACATTATCATTTTTTTTTTTTTATTGCCTGTATTCCCAACTAGACTGTGAGCTTCTTGCAAGCGAAAAACTGGGCTCACTTGACTTTGTACTCTCAGGATCTAGCCCAGAATCTGGGACACAATAGGGGTTCAATAAAGGGTACAAATAGGTGTCTTCATTAAACCAATGAAAAAAATAATTGAACTCCAGAGTCAAGCGTTACTGGAAGTTTCCATATACCTGCCATAAATAGATGATTAGGATTATCTGAGCCCCTGCTCACAAAATCTAGCTTAAATGACAAGTGTTGCTGGGCCCAATGGTTAAAAACACATCCGCATTTTAATTAGCAGAATCGAAGTGCCTTTGAGGTCCTGGAATGCCCTTTCAGGGCACATACACCAGAACTCTTGGCTCACTGCAAGGTTTCACATATAATTCTTGTCATTTAGCATCCTGAGGCTTGAAAATTGGCACATGCTGAAAGGAATCTCTGGGGTAAGAGAAAATCCTGATTCCCTGATATGTTCCAACAGGGACAGAAGGATTGCAGTTTCATTTCCTGCCAATTTCTAAATTATGAATATTTTGGTATGATTATAAGTAAGCAAGACAAGCCTACCCAGGGAATCAAATAATCCAGGAACATGAAAACATAGATTATTGTTTTCCTTTCCTTTTCCTCTCAAGTTGATTTGTTTTGCCTTTGCAAAGGCAAATAAGGTCAGGTGGCAGGAAAATTACTTAGGGAAATTTAAATCTACAAAATCATAGTGAGAAGAGATTTGTTCTCACTTACTCAATCACACCATCCAAATGCATAAGTCTGCTCTGGTTTCCTTGGAATTATGGACAAATTATTTGATTAGATTAAGCCCTCTTTTATGTTAAAAAAAAATCACCATGCTTGACCCCCCCTCCCCCAAATACCTCTCCAGAGTAGGTAACGTCTTTAGGAACCACCTCTTTGAAATATTCATAGTAAAATATAGACTATTTTAAAAGAATTCAGAACAATAATAGAGGTGAGAACAGATTTCCTTTTAAGTTTCTAGAGTGAAATATAAAAGCTTAGATTTTGTGGCATCTTTTTGTAGTAACCTGAAACACGGTTTTGTTACGTTAATAAAACACAGTACTATTTGAGGACTCACTAAATTTTCCTTTCATACAAAAGCACTTTCAGAATCCAGACAGATTAAGTTAGGACAAGACTACCTTTCCCATCACCATTTTATAAGCAAATCTTCCAACATCCAACATATGTTAGTTGAATTAATGAGAGCAATAAACAAAGAAACCAAGATTAGTGATGAATGGCGCTCATTGGAAAACCTCATCTCAGTCTAAAGTCTTCTCTCTTTGTCATTTGAATGTTATGGCTAAATATAGGATGAGAATGCTTTCTTGTATACTTCCCTTTATGTTTCAGTCTCGTTCACAGACTTTCTGACTCACCCCTATTCATGATCAAACACAAATTTCACAAAAGGTTTAATTGCATCTAGACTTTAATAAATATTCTATTTGGGAATCTGCGAATAAGACTATAGGAAGGTGGGGGAATCTTTTTGTTATGCAAATACAAGCTAGTGGAGGCTCTCTCTAAAAGCTATTTAGCTGAGCCCTCAAAAAGCAATGTTTGAATGGCCTTTCTTTCTTTTTTTTCTTCCAGGAATGTCAACCTCATTACAAGTCCGGATATAACATCCCTATTTCGTGGTCATTTGGCAAATAAGTATTTCCTCAGATGAATTTTGATAAAACATGTAATGATAACTTCATGTGTTTTTATAAGCTATCTCAAATGAAGTTCTTTATTCAGGGATGGAAGCTTAAAATCTTGATAACAAAGAATTTTTGTAGAAGCTGTTCCAACAGGACCTGTCCTCTCTGCAGTGGGCAAGTGCTGGACACCTCTTTCTTTTTTGAGTTCTTCCACAGAGTTGGATACCAATTCATGTGTAATGTTGACAATAGCTTTCCTTTCCTGAACAGGTGTCAGCCATTGTGCTCAGCATTTTAGATGCATGAATTTGATTCACCTTCATAAAATCCCTATGGATTATTGGTACTTTTATTGTCACTTTTTAGTTGTTGTTTTTCGTTTGTTTGTTTTTTGCGGTACACGGGCCTCTCCCGTTGCGGAGCACAGGCTCCGGACGCACAGGCTCAGCGGCCATGGCTCACGGGCCCAGCCGCTCCGCGGCATGTGGAATCTTCCCGAACCGGAGTAGGAACCGGTGTCCCCTGCATCGGCAGGCGGACTCTCAACCACTGCGCCACCAGGGAAGCCCTATTGCCACTTTTAAGATTGAAGAATTGAGGATCAAAGAACTATCTTTTTCAGGTCACACAGCTAAGAACTAGGATTTGAACTCAAGTCTGATCCCAAAGCCACAACTCAAACCTTTGTGCAAAATTTGGTGTGTTAGATTCTTGGTTTGAGTTTCTTTTTTCTTTCTAGAAACAACTCGGTAAAACAGGTGGTATATAGACATGTTTTACCCAGTGGATCATGTCTATAAGAATTAGAAAAACAATATACAAACCATGGCAATAGCAAAGGGAATAATGAGGTTGAAAAGACCAAATATTTGACCATGAAACTATATCAATGATTATGGAATATAAGGTTGATGTGGAGATGTTAAAAGTTTTCTTTCATCACCAAAATGCCAGTTAACCTGGGCAAACCTAGGGATAAAAACAAACTCTTAACAGGCTACAATTTCTCTTATTTTTTAAACTCGTTACTCCTATGAGAGATTAATTTTAAAGTCACATATTTTGTGTTATGAATTTGGGCACAGTCTGAACATTCATCACTTTCATCACCCAACTAGTAAATTGTCAGCAGGGGACTGACGACTCAACTGCCCTCACTAACCTTGACTATACAGTTGAGCCCCATGATGGAGTTACTCCGTCTTGAAGCCATTCCCCCTGCCTGTGAAGTTGCCAAAGGTCATGCATATGTATGGATGGGGGAGAAATTATGACTCGGTTCTGTGTGATCACTCAGCCTATTGCCTGAAGGCATCAAGACACCTGTAAGGTTTTCCCTTTTCCGCACATTTTCTGAAGTAATCAAATAGGTTATGGCCACTGCACGGTAAATGTGCTGTTTTAATCGCTGACAGGCCAGATGACTTGGTGACTCATAGGAGTCTCATTTTGTTGTGCAGAATAAATAATAATGGGAGGAGAGATAAAGCCTTATGATTTTGGTCTAACTTTTTGCTGTCTCTTCACTATGAGTTGACTTTGAGTGCAGAATATTCTTTAAACATTTATTGCATTTCCTATGGTGAGTTGTCTGAAACGGAGATTGGTTTTCACCAGTCCAAGGAAAGTCTGTATGCTGGTCTTTTTATAGCATGAAGTCATGCCTTGCAAGAAAAAGGTAGGAAAGCATCTTTATGACAATTGATGTGCCTGTTTAAATACACTCCAAGGGTTCCCCTTAGAGTTCTAGCCAACTCTTCCAGCTTCACGACTTTGCCCCTGTCCTTCACTTAACTCTCCTCCTTATGTTCGTATAACTTCTAAAAATGTAGAAGTAGGGCTTCCCTGGTGGCGCAGTGGTTGAGTCTGCCTGCCGATGCAGGGGACGCGGGTTCGTGCCCCGGTCTGCGAAGATCCCACATGCCGCGGAGCGGCTGGGCCCGTGAGCCATGGCCGCTGAGCCTGCGCTTCGTCCGGAGCCTGTGCTCCGCAACGGGAGAGGCCACAACAGTGAGAGGTCTGCGTACCGCAAAAAAAATAATAAACTAAACTAAAATAAAAATGTAAAAGGATATCAAGACACTAGAATGGGTGAAGAAGGGGAGGTATTAAATTTACACTGAAGGAACACAATGCCCACTTCCTCCAAGACCTGTATTGTAGCTCTGGTGCTGACTCTCATAGTCTGCTGTGGGTTTCCAGTGCTAAGTTGTCTTTCTCTTAAGGGCAAGGGGTTCTCACTGGCCTTAGTGAACTATGCCCCTCTTCCCACTTGCAAAAATAGAACGTAGCCTTGTCATTTTCCATAAGTTTCATAATAGTTACCAACAGCATCTCCATCTCCACTGACATTTAACAAATGCTTACTATACTTTGTTCCAAGCACACACATGCATTAACTCATTATCTCTTTCAAAGATATTGCCAAGAAAGTGCCAGAATTCCAAATAAATACAACCGATGGAGAGAGACCCACTCTTAAGAATCAAATACAGCGGTTCACCCGGGTTCTTGGTTGCAGGACAGCCAGGGATCTGAGAGCCTGAGCCACTTGGTGAAAGGTGGTAGCTTGGGTTATGATCTCTCAGGGAGAAAGGCAAGCTTCTGGCTCTCTTCTCTCTCCTCCTCAAGAAGAGGGCATATTAATCAGATTTATCAGATAATATATACCAGTTGAAGCATGTTAATGAGTAGGCAGGTCACTGTGCATCAAAGAGCTGTGGCAGCCATGTATATCTCTTTTGTTTTCTTCTTCCATTTAACTGGAGTGAGTGGATTCGAGGCCTGCAGTCTTCGGACAGGGCCTTCTCTCTGTCTTTTTGCAGGCATGCCTAATTGTGCCTATTGTTATTTCAGTTTTCTGTACCTTGCAACCGGTCAGAAAGTGGTAAAACATCAAAATATGAATTCTGGATGACAAAGGCAGAGATTCTGCTTAGATACAAAGCCTAAAATATATGTTTTACTCAAGTATTATCAGCCTTTTGCTAATGGCATGTGGGTGACTAGACCTGGTTTAAAGCATTTCCCCCAGCAGGTTAGCCTCTATTGACCTGTGACCCAGATGATAGTATCTACCCCTTAATGGGACCCATCCTTAGATTTTTGCTTACTTTCCCTTCAGTCATCAAGCCTCTCTCAACTTTTTTTTTCATACTCATTATCTTCCTCCAGAAGATTAGCTATTCAAAAGACCCATATGTTTTAGGGTAGCCCAAGTTGAAGGAATTTACTATTTTCAATTGTTTGAAAACAAACTTGTTAATATGAAAATACCGTGATGTTAGTCATTCCTATGTACAAGCTGTTAAAAGCTTCCTGGTCTAAAGCCAATTAAATATAACCAAGACAATCAACCCAGAAAATTATTTTGAGAAGGTAAAGATATAATGGTAACAGCATATACCAGTGTAAGCCAAATTAGAGCATTGGGCTAATTAGAGGAATTATCTACCTAATATCTCATATGGAAACAGCTATACTGGTATTTGTTTTCTTTTATTTGCTGGCATGTCACTGTATCCCAGAATCAATGCAAAAGACTCAATCCTTCCCTTTGTCCATGTAAACACCAGCATAAACCATTTCAGTCTATACCACATCTAGCTCCTACTTCTATTAAAAGAAATTGTGTACACAAGAAATGTGATTACCCTTGTGAACAGTTGGTTTTCAGAATTCAAGTTAAATATTTATTGTAAAATACATTGTTCCATTCTTATCATCTTTTTAAACTAATAAGGTGGTTTTCTGAGACCAATTCCTGTAAGTAGTATTATTTATCATTCCAAAACCTTTTGTTTTGTTGCCTGGAGTAAGAGAAAATGTTTTTATGTGGCTCAATTCTATTATTTTAGTCTTATGATTATCCTTTAATTCCATCTTAACCCACTTCATTTCACTTTAGCAAGAATTATTATATGATAAAGAGTAATGATGAAGAGCAGCTTTTGCAAACAAAAAACCATCTTCTAAGTCCCTGAAAATACTGTCTAAAACAAGATAGGGATCAATTAAATAAATACTGATAAGTAAGTATTCTATTTTTCAAGGATCTATTTCTGGATTATGTGATTTTTTCTTTTTCTCTTCCATTTTTATTGAGATATAATTGACATACAGCACCATATACGTTTAAGCTATATGGTAAAATGATCGCCACAGTAATTTTAGTGAACATCCATCATCTCCATTTGTATATAGATATAAAAGAAAAAAATGGTTTTCCTTGTGATGAGAACTCTTAGGATTTACTCTCTTAACTTTCACATATAGTATACAGCAATGTTAATTATCTTTATCGTGTTATACATTACATTCCTAGTACTTACTTATCTTAAAACTGTAAGTTTGTACCTTTTGACCACCTTCATCCAATTTCTCCTCCTCCCATCCCCTGCCTCTGGTAACCACAAACCTGATCTTTTCTTTAAATGAGTTTGTTGTTTGTTGTGAGGTATAATTGACTATAACACTATGTTAGTTTCTGGTGCACAATATTTCTATATTTCTCAATATTTCAATATTTCTATACATTACAACCGCCTGTATCTATGACTCTGTTTCTCTTTTGTTACATTTGTACATTTGTTTTGTTCTTTAGATTCCACAAATTTGTGGATTCATACAATATTTGTCTTTCTCTGACTTATTTCACTTAGTGCAGTACCCTCTAGGTCCACCTATGTTGTAGCAAATGGCAAGATTTCATTCTTTTTTTATGGCTGAGTAAGATTCCATTGTATATATACACCATATTTTCTTTATGTATTCATCTATTGATGGGCACTTAGGTTGCTTCCATATCTTGGCTATTGTAAGTAATGCTGCAATGAATATATAATCTTTCCGAATTAGTGTTTTTTGTTTTCTTCAGATAAATACCTAGGAGTAGAATTGCTGGATGGTATGGTAGTCCTATTTTTAATTTTCTGAAGAACTTCCATACTGTTTTCCACAGTGGCTGCACCAATTTACATCCCCACTAACAGTGCACAAGGGTTCCCTTTGCTCCACATCTTCGCCAATCCTTGTTATTTGTTATCTTTTTGATAATAGCCATTCTGACAGGTTTTTTTTTTTTTTTTTTTTTTTCAGTACGCGGGCTTCTCACTGCTGTGGCCTCTCCCGTTGCGAAGCACAGGCTCCGGACGCGCAGGCCCAGCGGCCATGGCTCATGGGCCCAGCCGCTCCGCGGCATGTGGGATCTTCCCGGACTGGGGCACGAACCCGCGTACCCTGCATCGGCAGGCGGACTCTCAACCGCTGCGCCACCAGGGAAGCCCCATTCTGACAGGTTTGACATTGTGGTTTTGATTTGCATTTCCCTGAAAATTAGTGATGTTGAGCAGCTTTTCATGTGCCTGTTGCCCATCTGTATGGCTTCTTTGGAAAAATGTCTTTTCAGGTCCTCTGCCCATTTTTTAAATCTTTTTTTTTTTTTTTAATGTCGAGTTGTATTTGTTCTCTGTATTTGGATACTAACCCCTTATCAGACATAACATGTGCAAATGTCTTCTGTTCTGTAGGTGGCCTTTTCATTTTGTTGATAGTTTCCTTCTCTGTGCAGAATCTTTTCGTTTGATGTAGTCCCATTTATTTTGGATTTTTTTTCCCTTGCCTGAGGAGACATAGCCCCCAAAAGATTGCTAAGGTCCATGTCAAAGTGCACACTGCCTATGTTTTCTTCTAGGAGTTTTATGGTTTCATTTACATTAAGTCTTTAATCCATTTTTAGTTTATTTTTGGATATTGTGTGAGAAAGTTCGGCTATTTGATTTTTTAATGCTGTTTTTCCTTCCAGTTATGCATGTCCAATTTCTAGTCAGCTCATTTATTATAAGTCCATCTCCCACCGGTTGAAACAAAGTTTAAACCTAAAATCTGTTGAAAAATACTTTCCTTATAATATTGAATTTAATTTCCTTGTCATTCTGAGGGAAATGAGTACTACTATCCCTCATTTTACAGATGAGGAAACTGAATCTGAGTCACTGAATAATTTTCTCAGAATAACTCTGCTATTAAGTAGCAAAGGCAGAACTGCCTGTGTCAAGAGCCCAAGCATTTAACTTGACTTCAGGCATACTGTAAGGTTCAAATTTACCCTTTTTGGTGTTTGTGAGTTATTCTTAAACTAAAAAAATTTATATTGATTGGATGAGATGATTACATCTAGATAATATGAAATTTATTGTGAGATTTAAGAAAATATATATTTAATTTGGCCAAACCATTCTCTAGTAACAAACTGAGAAAAACATTAAGATGGGCATTAAACTCAGTTTTATCTGATTGAAACATGTTATATGAGTGACATAAAGAAGGAAGTGATTGTTTTTCACCAAAGTGTCTATTGATTGCCAACAAGTCAGCTATTCCTTCATACTTGCAGCTTTTTACACAATCACAGCAAACAATTCAGGGAAGAATGAGGTTTAGAAATAATCAAGGTCCAGATTATAAAACCCTGGTTTAGTGTCTCAGTCATTTCTATTTCCTCTAGGTTTTGCTGGGATTTAAAAAATTCCATGTTATAACTTCTACTTTCATGATATGGTCTCCAGATGGCTGACTAAAATTTATTCTATCACCTTAAGGTTATTCAAGTTTCCTACAAAGCAGAACTGGAGGTAGAGGCAAGCGTGCAAGCACCTAAAATAGCTTGTGTGAGCGTATAAATACTCATGTGTATCAGAATCTATGGTAGATTTGTATTTTTAAAAAGAAGAATATGGGGCTTCCCTGGTGGCACAGTGGTTGAGAGTCCACCTGCCGATGCAGGGGACACGGGTTCGTGCCCCGGTCCGGGAAGATCCCACATGCCGCGGAGCGGCTGGGCCCGTGAGCCATGGCCGCTGAGCCTGCGCGTTCAGAGCCTGTGCTCCGCAACGGGAGAGGCCACAACAGTGAGAGGCCCACGTACCGCAAAAAAAATAAAATAAAATAAAATAAAATAAAATAAAAGAAGAATATGGATGTCAACAAAAAGTAGGCAAATGTTCAGAGCCTTTGGATATGTTCTGGGGTTCTTTTCTTCCTTCATCAACATTTGCATCTAGGAAAGCCACAACTCCTGGTTTAGATGCCTAAGGAGTTTGGGTTGGCATATCTTATCTTGAGCAGTAGCAAAGAGTTATAATATCTCCCAGGACACTGAATTGACTTTCAGCTAAGGTAAAAAATACCTTTGAAAGGACATACATTTTAAAAGTCAGTAATGGACGTGTTTTGAAAAAAAAGATTATAAAAGTATTTCCAGTAAAATTTGTTTAAGTCTCTTTGATTGAACGCTCATGGGTGTATTAAGAAGAGTGTTAGATTTATCTAAGCAACGTCATATTTAATACTGATATCATAGGTTTATATGATTAACACAAGGTAGATACTGAGTTTATGTTTTAATGAGTATAAATGGAAAAAAACCCCACAAAACTCAAAAAGATTTGTAAAAATACCAAACTAAACAAAAATGTACTACAGTGATTGAGAAATTCCAAATGGTTCTAAAGACAAGAGTTCATGATCACTCTTCTACCAGTGCCTAATGTGATGATACTTAAATGCCTTATCTTGCTTGAAAAATATCTAATTAGTAAATGGCTTTGTCTTGCCTTCAAAAGCACCTCCTCCACAAATCACCACATGCTCCCTAGCTAACAATTCATTTCTTTGTGTCCTAAATACGAACCCTCCCCCCCCCCACAATTTGGCCAAATGGATTATAATTTTAACTCTTTTTTTTCCTCCTCAATTCCCCCTTTCCTACCCACACACCATCTGCATAACACTCTGTACCTTACTTGGTCCTTTGTCCTATCACTATGGCTTTGCAAGTCACCCTTTCCACTTATAATAGCTTCCCTTTTCGCCATCCAGTTATATGGCTCCTTTCTTTAAAATTTAACTCTCTTTTGAGAAATATATGATTTTCTTACATTCCCAGTTGCTTCATTCAAGCAAGCTTTTAGCAGTTTACTAACTTGAATTGGTTGATATGTTGCCTTGAAATAAGTGTTGTTAATCTTTTTCACATACTTGTATCTCCCAAAGGAGAATTTAGACTCTTTAAGAGAATGTCTTCTAAAAATTCCACCTACCCCAAGCACCTAGAACAATGTTCACTCGTAAAAAGGTGCTAAATAAAGATTAATTTACTGATTGATTGGCCTACTATATTTCACATCCCAGGGAAACCAAGAAAACGTAATTTGAACATCTTTTACGTCTTTAGAAAAAATTTAAAAGTGAGAACTGCCAAAATATAACACTTTCCATGTTGCTGGATTACTTATTTTAAATTGATACAGAATGCATGATGACCACAAAAATTTTGTCCTTGAGGTGAGTATGGTGGTGAAGTCAAGTATGAGCCATGTATATATTACTTAATTAAAAAAATTTAAACAGGATTTTGGAATTAATGTGGAGCTAGTTGTTTTAAATTCATTTTTAGGTCTCAAACAGACTAGCTAGAAAACTTCCTTTGAATATCAAAGCCTACAGTAAAACTCATGGTAAATTTTAAAATACATAAAGACAGATGTGATATACACTTTAAATTCGTACTACACTTTAACAATAACTCCCACGAGTATCTACGAATAATTAGAGCACTGAAAATACATAAATGTAGGAGATGGGGTGAGGAAAAGCCAAGAGAGGTCTCTAGATAGCCTAAGATCAAAGGGTAAGAGGTGTTGGTTTGTTTTCAATCCATCTGCCTGTCGCTGATAAGATTCAGCACGCTGGCCAGCTCCCCCGTGAGCTGGGTTTTTTGGCTTAAGTGAAAGGAGCAGGGAGAAGGAAAGCACCATCTGCTGCTTTGAATTAATAGATAACGGAGAAGCAGGAAGGAAGACTGCGCGACAGAGTAAACGCATTAGATGTTGATGCACTCAGTTCTTAGGGTATCTTTGTCTGATCTTGGGGTCCCCAATCCTCCACCCAGATCTTCCAGCGAGCCATAATGGAGGAAGGGCTCAGCAACCAGAAACCCTTCTGTTTCTACGGTAGGCTCACCTCAGCATAAAGTATCACCAGTTCTTGGAATTGAAGAAGGCAGAGTAAGCAGGGGCGGGGGGGGGGGGTCTAGTTAAATAGTTGAGCTGCATGGTCGATACGCCAATCCGCTCAGAATTGCATTCACCTGTATTTTAATGAGGGTGGGCGTATGGAAATCGCTGGCATCAGAGTTTACACAGGTGGGACAAATAGGCTGCGCAGCCCCACTGCCCCCGTGTCCCAAGTGTGAAGAAAGCTGGGGATAGGAAATAGTCTCTTTCTTTCGCGTATAAGATCTCGCCGACTTCCTCTTAGTGAGACCTCTGAATTAAGAGTCTCCAACAGCCTACTCTTCGATGACAAAAAGTCATCACTGGTTTGTCTATTTCCTCCTCCCGCAAGAACTTTTTGTCCGCGGGAGGGGGAGAGAGGTCGAAGCCAGGAGAGCTGGGCATCAAGGAGGAAATTATCCACAAAGGGGTGGGAGTGAGGACAGCGGGAAAGCATTAGGGTCAGTACGGAAGCTCTGAGACTTTGGGGGATGCTCTGCGCTCTCCCCGCTCCAGCCCTCTGCAGCCACCCTTACGCCGCGGACAGGGGAGAGTTAAGCCAATAAACACGTAAGCGCCGCTCCCTCCCCAATCGGCAAGATGCCTCTTCGGCTCTAGGCTGCACCGACAGCTTGCAACACTCGGCATCTTTTCTGGAGGCGCCTCCTTCAGCGGCTGCAGATGGCATCCGGCTGCGGGCTCGGGGCTCGCAACTGACTCTCCCCCTTGCCCACCTCGGGTCCACGGACGCAACCCTCCCTCCCCCTCCTCCCCTCGTGCTTTCTGAGTCTGAGCCCAGCTCTCGAACGCCGGGCGGAGGAAGCAGTCGCGGCGGCCGAGGCTGAGCAGCAGCGCGCTCGCTCCCTGATTTGGGGAGAAGCGGCCATCCGGGAGAGCCGACCCCCAGCTGCCTCCAGCGCCCCCCACCTTTTGCACCCCAAGCCAGGGGCTCCAGGGACCCTCCTCCCCAGGCGCCACCATGCTGGACCCTTCATCCAGCGAAGAGGAATCGGACGAGATCTTGGAGGAGGAGAGCGGCAAGGATGTGCTCGGCTCGGCCGCGTCCGGCGCGCGCCTGTCTCCCAGCCGCACCAGCGAAGGCTCGGGCGGCGGCGCCGGGCTGGGGGGCGGCGGCGGCGCCGGGGCCGGAGCTGGCGCCGGCGGCGGCGGGAGCAGC
>NW_021703780.1:75993805-75999678 GCF_005190385.1 Monodon monoceros | reverse complement strand
GGCGGCGGCGGGAGCAGCGGCGCGAGCAGCGGCGGCGGGGCCGGAGGGCTGCAGCCCAGCAGCCGCGCCGGTGGCGGCCGGCCCTCCAGCCCCAGCCCGTCGGTCGCGAGCGAGAAGGAGAAGGAGGAGTTGGAACGGCTGCAGAAAGAGGAGGAGGAGAGGAAGAAGAGGCTGCAGCTCTACGTGTTCGTGATGCGCTGCATCGCCTACCCCTTCAACGCCAAGCAGCCCACCGATATGGCTCGCCGGCAGCAGAAGGTAGGTGCGCCTGGGAGGCCCAGCGAGTAGCGCCGGGATGTCGCCAGGCGGGCGGGGCGCACAATGGGAGCTGGCGGCGCAGCTGGCGAGGAGGAGCTGGAGGCAGAGGAGACCGCGCCCGGGGGAAGGGGTTACGAGGCCCCCTCTCCGCGGCTGGGCCTGGCCCAACCCAGCCCGGAGCGCGCCAGGAGCTGCCCGGGCCTGGCAAGGAGCCTGGAGCGCAGCATCCAGTGCCCGGCCTCCCTGTCGGGGAGCGAGGCGGGCAAGTCCCGCTTTGTGGCCCGGGAGGCTCGGGGAGTGATTTGCAGCCCGCGGCGCCCAGAGAGGCCTGGCTTGCTTGCAGGGCTCCCAGCACTCTCCGGCGCCGGGCGGCTGCGCTCAACTCCCGGCCCGCCCTCCTGGGCGTGCGCTGGGCGGGCGGGGGCACCCGGCAGAGGGGGGGCTCCGGTGCGGAGCGAGTAGAGCGCCTCCGAGCCGCTCTCTGGCTAACGCGGGCAGAGAGCAACCGCAGGGGCAGGTGGGAGGAAGCGAGCCCAGAAGGCGAAGCTTCCCGTGATGCTGCGAAGGGCACCCTCCTCCCTCTGCCCGGGTCAGCTGATCACGTATTAGGGTCGCCTCGGGGGTCCTTGGACATCGCTTCACTCTGGCTGGGCTTCCCTCCAATCTCCCTTCCCCTTGCTCACTGACCCCAGAGCAGGGGCACGCCCCTTCTGCCTTCCCCCCTCTGACCCCCTTCTTTTCCCAAGGTGACTTCGCCGCCACCTTCTGGTTCTGCGAGGCCCTCCAAGCCCTGGCGCTGCTAGCTTGATAAAGTGCAGCTGGAAAAAGCCTCGCAATTATAAGCATCAAAAGCTTTTTGTGTCTGAGGCTGGCAAGGCTGAGGAGGCTCTGGGCTGCCTTTGATGTGTAAAAAGTGTCTATTTCTATCAGCTGTTCTCCAACCAGAGAAAGGAGGGGTTAGTTAATGCAGGTCGAGGGCGCCGGCCCAGAAGAGAAGGGGTCAGGTACCCAGCTGCAGTGAGTGAGTGAAGAAAGCATCCCGTTCTGTCTGTTTTAGATGAATCTGCAGCAGCTGGACTAAGAGAAAAACCAGTGAAGCCCCTAGAGGGGCGGTGTGAGGGGTGATTAAAGCCAGCTGTAACCCCATCGAGGTTAGGAGACCAATTTCTTAAAATAGTGAATTTCTCGGCTGCTGCCATTTGAGACTGAATTACGTGCTGCCTGTAGTAGACTGCTGGGTTTTCCTATATTTATCTACCCTTATCTTGAGTTAGCACAGATTTCTCTGTTTGCTTTGCTTGTATCCGTACACACACCACCCAGAGCTGATGATTTATTTCGGCTGTCACAAGCTTGGGTATCAGTTTTATTAGAAATAAAACTCATTTCCTGGTTGAGAAAGAGCAGGTGGGCTACACACTCCACTCTCAAACCCCCATCAGTGGTCCCTTGCTTTTTCAACGAGGATTTTGAACTACAGTAGAGCAAAAGTATTCTCCGAACAGTACAAGTTTTTGGATATTCTTTTAAGGTTGGGTTTGGGTCCACAGGGCCTGATATTTCAAGTTTCAGGTTGGAATTATTTTGGTAATTGTGTCTTTATAGCAGGGGCAATTCCGTCTCCAAAATCTATCCCATTATTAACAGCACCCGCTAAAGATGTCCTGTTCTTTTGGCAATGAAAACTGTTGTCACTTAAAAGTTAAAAAACAAACTTCCCTTTATCAGTCAAAAGGCGCTATAGCTCTGTCCTTCCAATAGAGGCTGAAATCCAGCACCACAATGGGGAAAGAAAGCCATTCTTATGAAGACCCATTTCTTCTAAACAGAACCTTCAGCCACCTGAGAAAGATTGTCATGAGGCTAGTTTTTCTGATCTGATTTGGTATGTTTTACCTGGATCCATTCAAAGCTGTGGTTTTGAGGGGCAAGTGAGTTCTGTTTTTACACATGACCTTAATATCAGACGGACTCCAGGACAGATTGATAACACTGGCATTTGGTCAAACTATTTTTGGTTGTTGCAGCAGACTAAATACATATCCCGGCAAAGCTGCCTCACAGCTGTTGTCTATACTGGGAAGCTGAATATCTATCTCTTTATTACAACAGAAAACAAGTTCTCCCCATTACTATATCTTTAAGTGTTTTGTGCCTTTCTGGAAAAAGCTGTTCTGCTATTTTTCTCCAAGTAGAAAGCTTGAACTTTGAGTCTTGGAGAAATAAAAACTAGTTGTAAATGTGAGTTTGTAGTAGAATAGAAATGGATGAACTAGAGAAAGAGGAAAAATGATGTAGAGAAAGGGAATAGAGTGGCATGGGGTCGGGTAGAGAAAGAACTGCCTATGAAAAAGAATTGCTGAACTGCGGAAAAGGTCATATTGTCAAATCCTTATGCTGTATTCCTTAAAGTTACACAGTGTTCTATGTCAGTTATATCTCCATAAAGTTGGGGGGGAAAAGGTCATACTGTACAGAGTTTAATAGACTTTATGAAACCAAATAGTCTATGTCATTAACACTGGCTGCCATTTTTCAAGTACCTACTATATGCAAGGCACCTACCTTAGGTCATTTAAAAAAAATAGACTTTAGTTTTTCAGGAGTTTTAGATTTACTGAAAAATTGAGAAAAGGGTACAGAGAGTTTCCATACAACCCAGACGCAGTTTTCCCCTATAATTATCTTACAGCAGTATGGTACATGTGTTAAAATTAAAGAACCAATAGCGATACATTATTGTTAACTAAAATCTACAGTTTATTTAAATTTCCTTAGTTTTTTACCTAACTTCCTATTTCTGTTCTTAGATCACTTTAAGTTCTCTTCATATTTTAGGAATTACATCCTCATTTTTAGAAAAGAAAGCTGAGACTCAGAGAGGTTTTGTAATTTGTCTAAAGCACTGTGTAGACAGGTGAAAGAGTGGGAATTTACGCATGGAGTTCTCTCATCCTATCTTTTTAATATACAACACTGGCCAGGAATATTCTAAAATGAAAAATAGAAGAGATAGCATGTCTCGTGTACTTCTTTACTCAGGATTATTTCTATTTGAGTTGAGAAAGACCTGCCCCTCCCCCTTTGGGCACCTATCAAATAGTCAACATGGGCAAGATAATCGTTTAAGCACTAACTTCATAAAGAGTATGAAGGAGAGAGATGAGCTGTTAGCTGGTAAATCTCAACAGCAGACTGTTGTCAGTCTTTCTGTGCCGTTTGAGCTGGGGGAAAAAATGCATTTTAGCTCAGAAGAACACTTGGGAAGTAGAGGAAAAAGGTGCTGTTGCTGGATCATTCTGATAGTTAATTACTTCGGTTTTACTTGTACTGGGAAAGAGAATGCCTAGACTTTCTAACACTCTTCCCACTTAAAAGAGGGGACTCGAAACAGACTATGTGAAAACATATCGTTACGGAACAAAGTTTGTGTGCCCGAGGCACAGTGAGGCCAAATAAATGGAAATGTAGGAATTTGGAGCAGAGAAAGGTTTATTGCAGAGCCAAGCAAGAAGAACAGGATGGCTTATGCTCAAAAATCCCGAAATCCCTGATGGTTTGGAGGGAGGTTTTTATAGGGAGAATTTGGGGTGAGGGCTGCAGGGTGTGTGACTTTCTTCTGGTTGGTTGGTGGTGATGTAACAGGGCGGTGCTCCCGGAATCTTGTGCTCAGCCAGAAGTTGCCCTCTTCCACCTGGGTGTGGGCCTTAGTTCTGCAAAAGAGCTCCAGGGTAGTGTTACAAATTCCTTGAGGAGGAACTAGGACCCTGACCCAAGGCTGCATTTTTGTTTCTTGCCTGCTCCCGCCTTGTCTCTGCATCCCATCCCTTCCCTGATTAGCAACTGAACCTGCCCTTTGGAACTCAGACAAGGTCATAGAGGTTAAGTGAAGCCTATTTCCTACAAACAAGAAAAGGGGGACACAGAAAGCATTTGTACCTGGGAGCCGCACAGGGTTTTGCTCGGTTTCAATATTTTATCATTTGTAGGTATATTTCCCTTGTACTACTGTGAATCTAAATATAACATGGAGGTAATGATAATTTATGACCGCAACAAAAACCTAGTCATCAGACTCTCACCATGTATGTTTCAGCAGCTGATAAATTACAGTTTGAAAAACTGTTCTGCACTTGTTTTTCCTTCTTTTGTCAGAATGCTAGAGTGAATACCTAGAAGTTGGCATGGCAGAGCTACACCATATGTTTCTAAGTTATGTAGTAATGGTGATGAGTGGCTACCTCATGTGAACTAGCTACTTATAGATGTTCCTGAGGGAATGTAAAAGCAGGCACTGTAAAGAAGTCTGTGTAATTGACATGACTAGTTTTTTTGCCTTTTCTTTTTTTTTAGTTAGCTAGGAACTATTCATAACGCCTGGGTTACAAAGGTCCAAAATGAATATTATGTGTGCATATGCAGGTGTGTATACATGTGTGTCTGTGTGTATGTGATGAGAGAAAGGGGCAATCCTAAAGTTGTGTCAGTTCTATATGAATTCTTCATTCAAGAGAACTGTTGACTAGGCCAAATGTGTTGTAAGTTCAAGTTACTCATTTCCATGTGATTCAGCTTATATTTTGCCCTAAAATTATGGCTAACATTGAGTCACTGTTAGCCAGAGAAATTCCTTCTTTATTCATTAACTTCTTTGACTTTGTTGTTCACTTATGACTCAAAAACCCATAACTTTCGTAAAATTTAAGACCTAGTGCTAGGGAACTATATATGTGTGTGCGTGTGTGTATTTTAAATCAATAATTGTGATTCATGCATTCAGATGTGCTTTGAGGCACTTGGGTTAGCTCCACTATTCAAAGTTCTGAAGGGTTGTTTGTCAGGGCAACATACAATTTGCATTTAAAAAAATAAAATATTCTCACCTTTTGAGAAAACTAAATGACTGTTCAACCCAGGATTCCTTCAAAAAGAATTATATGTTTTTCTCTGCTTCAGGGAAAGAATTGAATTCTTTCAATATGCTTTTTGGCATTTCCTTCCCAATCTTCTTGATGCAATGGGCAGGAACTGTTATGCACTGGTGCTAGTAGAGACATTTTGAAGATGCAGGTTACCAAAAAAGTAATAAGAGAAGTTTTTGCCTCATTACACACTTGGAATAGCCTTTTGCGTCCCTAAAACTGGACTGAAGAACAAAGGAAATTAAATCTTTCATTCCTAAAAAGTTGTACTCTGTAAAGTGGTAAACGTCAAATGATTCCAAGGTCTTTTTCTGGCAAAAGCAAGTTTAATACACAACCATAGGCCATCACATTGAAATATAACCAGTATTTGGGGCCCGGTGTCTATACAACTTAAGTTGGAATGATCAGGAGAGTTCTACTAACGTAAAGCTAAGTTCTAAAAAAGACCAGTTCTCTCTCTGGCTTCGTGGCAGAACCAGAAGATAGCTTTGAGATATGCTTCTGAATTGTCAGCTTATGTTCTAGTTTGGAAGATACCAAATAAATTGAGAATAAGATAGTGTTTAATTGTAAGATGCTGATTACAAATACTAAAGTAGGGGAGGGGGACAGAGAGTATGTATGCGCGTGCACGCGTGCGCGGACACACACACACACACACACACACACACACACACACACACACACACA